>NW_024704750.1:23188844-23458834 GCF_018977255.1 Callorhinchus milii | reverse complement strand
CCCAACGCTTAAAGAGGGGAACTTGGACGCTGTTTTTTTTAAAAGAGAGAAAAATTAAATTGACAATTCCCCAATGTCCCGAGATCACTGGTATTCCACCAGTGCTACTTTGGATGGGAAGGGGCACAAAAGTGGTTAAAGGGCCCTCTCCTATTTGAAGAGGAGGAATAGAGGCTGGTGTAGAGTATAAATACCAACGCTGACTAGTTGGGCCACACGGCCTGTTCCCACGTTATCTCACTTTGTGTAACATTGTCTATGTGCCGCCATCATCTCCGTTGTTGGCCGCTCGCTCTTTCCCAGGACGCTTTATGGATATGAATTATTTTGTTGGCTTGCTAGCTTCAGACTGCTGCTGTGCTGGGCTTCGAGATGCCGCACCACGACTATATCAAGAGCAAACATACTCCTTTACAAAGCTGCATTTCAGTAAAATGTTTAAAAATATAAGCTTTATCTTTTATTTCCAATTCAATTTTAATAAAAAACAAATGTATAAGCTTCAAGGCTTTAAAGTCTTTCAGAACCCTTTATACCTATTCTTTGGTTTCTTGTGTGTGTGTGTGTGTGTGGATAGTTATTTTTCTTCACCTGCACTCAGATCCTCATTGGGGTGTTAAGCTCTACCTGAGCTCGAATCCTGACCCAATCCTTCTGCCCCAAAGTGCGAGTGCACCCAACTGAAGTAGACTGACAGTTAGGTTGTTATCTGTCCCTCACTTCATGGCAGTGGCGTGGCATGTGCACTTTGGCAAGAGAGGGGAAGTAGGATGATATCTTTATAAACTTTCTGTGATACGACAGTTGGCAGGAGCTTCCAGTGCTAATGTCACACGGGCTGAGAGCTGTCAGTGTGGATTAAATCTGGGACATTCCGGACTAAAATGCAGTTCAATTATAGGTAACTTGAGAGAAGCTCGTCAGTGAGTTACCACTGCAGAACGTTGTCTGGGTAAGCGAGAATTATTACTAAATACAGCCCAGACCTGACCGCAAGCTCTCTCCAGGTAATGTTCCAGAATGGATGGTGAGTCACTGGTGGGATCCACCCATCCTGCTCAGAACACCATGACAAATCCTGTTTGTGTGCAGGAGTCGCCCAAATATGCTGCCACCTCAGTCAGTCAGTCAGTGCAAATCAGACCAGATTCAGCAGTGATTGTACAAAGGCCACAAACCATCCTAATAATGTAAACAGGATCCTCTCTCAGGCTTCGGAAGCTATTGACTTGTAAATTGTATGCAATTGAGACAAAAAAGAGGTCAACCTCTGCCCTCTATTTTAGGAGCAATTTTATTTCATATATATTTAATATTAAGTGTAAGGATTATTAATGTTAGATCATATTTCAAGTTGACCTGTGGGAACACCATTCTGGAAATAGATGGCGAGTATGGTAGGAGAGTTTGTGTGGGTTTGCATAACATTCATCTGGTGATGTTCCCCAATCATGTGTTGTTATTGAATCCTGCAATGCCTTGTTTGCCAACAAATACACAGACACCACTTCACAGTAAAATCCCTGAAGCGCTTTGAAATGAGTTGACAATGTGATAACAACAAAATGACATTTATAGAGCGTCTTTCACAGCAGGAGGACATCCCAAGGCGCTGGACAGTCAGGGGTAGGGGTGAGGGAGGGCAGAGAGGCATGATTCCAAGAGGAAGGTCTTGAGACCGGCCGTGAGGGAGTCGAGGGAGGAAGTGAGGCGAAGGGACCGTGGGATGGAATTCCAGAGCATAGGGGCAGAGAGGCTGAAAGCCCGGCCACCGATGGTAGGGCGGGTCGGGGGGAGATATGGAGCAGCCGGAGCCGCTGAATGGTGGGAGTGGGCAGGTTGGTAGGGAGTCAGCAGGTCAGAGAGGTAGGAGGGGGCGAGGCCATGGGTGGCCTTAAAGGTGAGGACGAGGATCTTGAACTCGATCCTCTGGGGGATGGGGAGCCGGTGGAGTCGGGCGAGGGTGGGGGTGATGGGGTCACGGAGTCTGGTGCGTGAGAGCACACGAGTTTTGATGATCTGCAGCTTGTGAAGGCTTTGCACCCAAGCGGTCCACTGACTTTCCAGTGCCATGGGATGTCCTCCCGATGTAAAATTTGCTGTATAAATGCAATTTGTTGTTGTGATAAAGCACTCCGAGCGAGGTGCGAGGGGAGAGAGGTGCGAGGGGAGAGAGGTGTGAGGAGAGAGGGGTGTGAGGGGAGAGAGGTGTGAGGAGAGAGGGGTGAGGAGAGAGGGGTGTGAGGAGAGAGGGGTGTGAGGAGAGGGGTGTGAGGGGAGAGAGGTGTGAGGAGAGAGGGGTGAGGAGAGAGGGGTGAGGGAGAGAGGTGTGAGGAGAGAGGGGTGCGAGGGGAGAGAGGTGTGAGGAGAGAGGGGTGTGAGGGGAGAGAGGTGTGAGGAGAGAGGGGTGAGGAGAGAGGGGTGTGAGGGGAGAGGGGTGTGAGGAGAGGGGTGTGAGGGGAGAGAGGTGTGAGGAGAGAGGGGTGAGGAGAGAGGGGTGTGAGGGGAGAGAGGTGTGAGGAGAGAGGGGTGAGGAGAGAGGGGTGTGAGGAGAGAGGGGTGAGGAGAGAGGGGTGTGAGGAGAGAGGGGTGTGAGGAGAGGTGCGAGGGGAGAGAGGTGTGAGGAGAGAGGTGTGAGAAGAGAGAGAAAGTGTGAGGAGAGAGACAGAAGGTGTGAGGAGAGAGAGGTGTGAGGAGAGAGGTGTGAGGAGAGAGAGAGAAGGTGTGAGGAGAGAGAGAGAAGGTGTGAGGAGAGAGAGAGGGGTGTGAGGAGAAGAGAGAGGTGTGAGGGAGAGAGGAGGTGTGAGGAGAGAGAGAGGAGTTGTGAGGAGAGAGAAGGTGTGAGGAGAGAGAGAGAGAGAGGTGTGAGGAGAGAGAGAGGAGGTGTGAGGAGAGAGAAGGTGTGAGGAGAGAGAGAGGTGTGAGGAGAGAGAGAGAAGGTGTGAGGAGAGAGAGAGAGTGTGAGGAGAGAGAGAGAGGTGTGAGGAGAGAGAGGTGTGAGGAGAGAGAGGAGGTGTGCGGAGGGAGAGAGGAGGTATGAGGAGAGAGAGAGGTGTGAGGAGAGAGAGGAGGTGTGAGGAGAGAGAGAAGGTGTGAGGAGAGAGAGAGGTGTGAGGAGAGAGAGAGAGAAGGTGTGAGGAGGGAGAGAGAGAAGGTGTGAGGAGGGAGAGAAGGTGTGAGAGAGAGAGAGAGGTTAGAGAGAGAGAAGGTGTGAGAGAGAGAGAGAAGGTGTGAGGAGAGAGAGAGGTGTGAGGAGAGAGAGAGGTGTGAGGAGAGAGAGAGAGAGGTGTGAGGAGAGAGAGAAGAGGTGTAGGAGAGAGAGAGGTGTGAGGAGAGAGAGAGGTGTGAGGAGAGGAGGTGTGAGGAGAGAAGGTGTGAGGAGAGAGAGAGAGGTGTGAGGAGAGAGAGAGGAGGTGTGAGGAGAGAGAGAGGAGGTGTGAGGAGAGAGAGAGAGGTGTGAGGAGAGAGAGAGAAGGTGTGAGGAGAGAGAGAGGAGGTGTGAGGAGAGAGAGAGGAGGTGTGAGGAGAGAGAGAGAGTGTGAGGAGAGAGAGAGGTGTGAGGAGAGAGAGAGAGAAGGTGTGAGGAGAGAGAGAGAAGGTGTGAGGAGAGAGAGGAGGTGTGAGGAGAGAGAGGAGGTGTGAGGAGACAGAGCGGAGGTGTGAGGAGAGAGAGGATAGAGAGAGTGTGAGGAGAGAGAGAGGTGTGAGGAAGAGAGAGAGAGGTGTGAGGAGAGAGAGAGGATGTGAGGAGAGAGAGGGGGTGTGAGGAAGAGAGAGGAGGTGTGAGGAGAGAGAGAGGTTGTGAGGAGAGAGGAGAGAGAGGTGTGAGGAGAGGGAGAGAAGGGGTGTGAGGAGAGAGAGGAGGTGTGAGGAGAGAGAGAGAGAAGGTGTGAAGAGAGAGAGAGAGAGAGTGTGAGAGGCCGTGGTGGAGCTGATCCGGGACAGGCTGCGGAGGCTGGAGCTGCCGGAGCACCAGATGGCCTCGCTGGTGACGGACGGCTCAGAGGTGATGATCGGTGAGAAGGTTGGGGTGGCGGCCAGGCTGAGGGAGCTGAACCCCAGCCTGATTGCGGTGCATTGCCTAAGGCACGAGCTGGGGCTGGCCGGCTCCCCCTCCTGCCCACACTGCCGCTACCTGGCCATGGTGGAGGGCTACCTGCAGCAGCTGTGGGGGCTGTTGGAGACCTCGCCCGGCTTGTGTGCTGCCTACCTGCAGGCACAGCTGGAAGCCAAGGGGTTGGTGGCGCCCACCAGCGGGCGGACTACCAGGGCGCTGCTCCGCAGGCTGGCCAGGGTCTGCCGTCACCGGCGTCTCAACATTGAGGCCTCGGTGGATGCCGCCTACCGCGACTACATAGCTCTGGTCCGGGTCCTGATGGAGGCTGAGGCGGGCAGTGCCGCGGCGAGCGGGCTCCTGGCACAGCTGAGCACCGTGCGCTTCCTGGGGGCGCTGGCCATCCTGCGGGAAACCTGCCCCATCCTGAGCGGCCTCGGCAAGGTCTTCCATAAGGGCTCCGTCAATTTCTTCAATGTGGAGCCGTCCGTCAAGTATGCGGTGTACCGGCTGAACGAGGTGACGGGCAGCAAGGCCCCGCTGGCACGGCTCCAGGAGGAGCTGCAGTCGGGGGGGAGACTGGCGGGGACCGGGCTGAGCCTGGGGGAGGCCGAGGAGGCTGACCTCGGGGCCCTGCTGGACGCTTACGTCAAGGCCGTCAAATCCAACCTCCAGCGTCGCTTCAACTCCTCGCTGCCACTGCTCTCCGCCTTCTCCATCTTCAACCCCCTGCTCGTGCCTTCCCCGGAGTCCCCGGATTTTGCCGAGTACGGAATGCCGGAGATCCGCACGCTCGCCAAACACTTCTACCGGGAGCCGGTGGACGGCGATGGCGGCACAGCCACAGCCAAGATGGGCCAATTGGTGGATGAATGGGCCAAACTGCGCTTTGACCTCTTCACCTGGAAGAACAACGTGCCGGAGGCGGTGCTGACGGACACCAGCACCACGGTGACCGAGTGGTGCCTCAAACGTCTCTTTAGCCTCAAGACCGAGCTCCAGCAGGCGTACCCCTCATTGCTGCCCCTGGCCGAGGTCTCGCTCTCCATGCCCATCACCAACGCCTGGTCTGACAAGGGCTGCAGTGCTCTCCGCAGGATGGAGTCGTCTCTGCATAGCCGTCCCAAACCCGACCTGCTCAACAGCCTGATGCACATCAGCCTCAATGGCCCAGACGTCGGCAGCGCTGAGTGCGCGCAGGTGGTGCAGAGAGCGGTGACTGCTTTCCTGCAGCAGCGTCGGGGGAAGCTGGGGGGTGGCGGGGGGGGTGGGGACAGGCCGGGGCTGGGTGGGGGAGCTGAAGAGGGGGCTGATCCCAGCCCCTCAGAGGCCGGGGAGGCAGGTGGCCCTCCGGAGCAGGACTGGGAGCTGGAGCTGGAGGAGACCGGGAGCGCACTGCAACTACACACTGATAACGACAGTGACTCTGAGGAGAGTGTGTGTGACTGACCCCCGAGAGTGTGTGTGACTAACCCCCCGTTCCCCCCACCCCTGAGAGTGTGTGTGATTGAACCCCCCCCCCTCTCCCCACAGTGTGTTTAAGCTGCTCCTTTCACATCCTTGTTTTATTCCTTGCGGTGTGTGTGGGTGGGGGTTGGGTGGGGGGTGTTCACTGAGGCTGAATTGGCTCCCACTCACTCGCTAAAGAGCGATCATTACAGTGTTACTTCAGAGGATGGAGTTTGTTACCGTGCTCTTACTCGGGGGCGAGGGGTTGGGGGGTATCTGGTTCCTGAGCCGGGCAGGTCCGCAGTACTCTTACCTCTGAAAGTGCCATGTGCCCGTGGGAGGCATGGAATTCTCAGTTGGCTTTGGAGACTCTTAAGCCCGTCCCTGCCGTCCCCTCCCCGAGTGCCTGCCTGGACACTGCTATCTCCCCCCCACCCCCCACCCCCCAGCCCCGCCCGAGGCAACAGCTGCGGGGAAATGTGAGAAATGCTAAAATATTAAACTAGAAGTGCAAGTGCCATCCAGCGGTAGAGGGGGCGACCCGTAGCAGTGTTGACCGTGACAGTGTCGTTGAAGTGGCTGATGACTGACTGTGACACTGTGTGGTCACGTGATTTCAGTTGCCTGTAGACCTAAGTTGGGTGTTTGTGATAGTCTGTGCACTCTGTGAGTTTTATATACAGTGTAAACTGTGCCAGTGGTTTAGAAGCAGAGAAATATTAAACCAGTGTTTTTAAAAATGTGAAGGTTGCAGCCTCCGCTGATTATCCAACAACAAGCAGGTGGGGGGGGGGAGTGCTGTTACACATTTACAACAGGGGATGGGGTTAGAGTAGAGAGCTCCAGTGGGGGAGCGAGCCCCAGCACAGACACCATGGGGAGAGAGCTCCAGAGGCGTAGCAACACCAGCACAGACAAACAAATGGCCTAAATGGCCTCTGGTGTCATTTATGAATCACACAATTCTGTGATTTTCCTGGGAGTTTCTCATTCAAGTGTGTAAAAAAAATTCTAAACCCATTGCTGTCAATTTCATATGCACTTTATTGGGGTTGAGAACATACCTGTACACTACATCACTCACAGTAACTACAGGAACTAGGATCCTACAGTGTGGACACCAAACAAACCAGACCTTAAAGTCTGAAGCGGGGCTCAAACCCACAACATGACGGAGGCTATAGCCAGGCTGACACATAGCTACAAAGAGCTTCACGGGATATACTGTAAAGTGGATTGACTGCATTTTGTGGTGAAACATTGCAACCGATTGCACCCAGCAGTGTCCAACCAACAGCCATGGACTAAATCACCAAATTTTTTATTTTTGGGGAGGGAGGGAGAAATTATTATCCCTGGAAAGCGATCCGCTAATCGATTAATAACTGGATTCCTACTTACTGCTTGG
Organism: Callorhinchus milii; assembly: GCF_018977255.1. NCBI lineage: Eukaryota > Metazoa > Chordata > Chondrichthyes > Chimaeriformes > Callorhinchidae > Callorhinchus > Callorhinchus milii. Next base: position 23,451,923 of record NW_024704750.1, on the reverse strand, counting down.
TAAACAGGCGTGTGGAGTAAGGAAACTTGCCCAAGGTGTTGCCCTGCCTGGGAATCAAACCCGGGATCTCTTCTTTGTGATGCACTAACCACTACTCTCCAGGACTCCAGGAACTGCGGGTAGGGCAAAAGAGCAGGGCTTTGGGCCCTATCAACTGTGCAAAAGGCTGGCTGGGCTGAATAGCCTGCTACAAATCCTAAAACAGACACAACAACAACAAGATTCCATTTATAGAGCGCCTTTCACGTTGGGAGGATGTCCCAAGGCGCTGTACAGTTGGGTCAGGAACCGAGCATTGGGGGGGAAATGGTCAGGGTGAGGGGAGGGAAGGGAGGAAGTGAGGAAGGGGTAGAGAGTCAAGAGGGGAGCTGAAGGCACGGTTGAAGAGAAAGGTCTTGAGACCGGCCTTGAAGGAGGAAAGGGAGGAAGCGGCGAAGGCACTGGGGGATGGAGTTCCAGAGCCTCGGGGCTGAAGGCCCGGCCACCGATGGTAGGGCGGTTGGGGCAGGGGATGTGGAGCAGACCGGAGCCAGAGGAACGGAGGGTACGGGCAGGTAAGTAGGGGGATAGTAGGTCGGAGAGGTAGGAGGGAGCGAGGCCGTGAATGGCCTTGTAGGTGAGGATGAGGATCTTGAATTCGAACCTCAAGTTGAGGGCAAGTGTAAGAAGCAGAGAGAGCTCTGAATGTCAGAAGAGACTGAAGTGGGCGCCGTTTGGAGTGTAAGGAAGGAATGAGCTGCACTCCTGCCCCTCCACGCTAACAGTTCTGCAGACAAACTCCCTGAGGCTGAGCCACGGCCTGGGAGTGTGGAGGGGTGACAAAGGGAATGAGGAAGAAAATCCCTTTGAAGAACAGAAGTTTAGTGCAGGTGTGTACGATGTGGGCTGCGGGAACCGGCAAGTGGCCATCACAGATGTATGGCAGTTCAGTACCAAGGGCGAGCCCCGGGCAGACTGGCTGGCAGCAATTCACACACACACTGCCCGTTTGACCAGAGAATGGGGATAAGGTAAAAGCATTAAACAAGAAGGATCAGCGAGGAGCTCAGTTGTTCATCTCTGGGACCTGAGCCGAGTTCAGCCTGTTTGATGGGATGAAGGTCTCCCTCTCTCTTCAGGTTGGGAACCATCTTGCACAGAAGGCAAGAAGACAGCAGCTCTGAGTGCTGGCAGCAGGAAGCCGGCCATGACACAGGCCGCCTGGGATGAGGAGAAAAAAACTGGCCCAATAACAACCTCAGCGGAACTCTGCTCAGACGCCAACTGTGGAAAAGGGGTCCTGGTGGCGGGCAGGCTGGTGTTTGAGGGCATGATTTATAGAATGGTGGAACAGGCTCGAGGGGTTGAATGGCCTACTCCTTCCTCTTCCTGTGTCCCTAGGGCAGATCCTGCAGGACACAGGCTGCCTGGATGCCCACAGGTTGCTAATCGTGTGATTTCCCCCCCGGTGTCTGCCAGTCTGGTCTCCCCCAGCTCTCGGGACCTGGTGGCGGCACTGGCCGGGGGCAGGTCTGGGGGGCAGCCATTCAGCTCCATGTCCTCCATCAACTGCCTCACGGCCCCCTGGATAGCAGATTCCACGATGCGTTGTGCGGTCTGGGAAATTAGCGTCTCCCATGCACCGGCCCCCGGGGGCTGCAGGCAACCTCCCCACAAACCCCCATTCTCTGCCCTCAACCCCTGCTCATTGCCAAGCCCCTGATCTCCACCCCTGTTGAGCTGATGACAGGGGGCAGAGTGGCTCCCAGGCTGGTTCCGGCCTGTGGGGGCAGTGCCCTGAAGCCCACCCCTGGCCTCTTGCAGACCAGCAGCCTGACAGCTGGCACTTATCCCTGCCCGACCCTCAGTCCCTCTGGCTGGGGAGGAGCATTGGGCACAAGGGTCTTCCCCGTTCTCTTGGCTCCTCGATTCTGCAGGATATGAGCTCTGGGAGCCCTGAGCCAGGCTCTGCCCACTGTCCTGGGCAGGCGCTGAAGAGTCTTCAGCAGATTTGAGCTTTGGGAAGGCTGGCTTGTGAGCAAGTCCCCCCATAGGCTCCTCACTGCCCTCCGCAGGCTCCTCACTGCCCTCCGCAGGCTCCTCAATGCCCCTCACAGGCTCTTCACTGCCCCTCACAGGCTCCTCACTGCCCTCCACAAGCTCCTCACTGCCCTCCACAAGCTCCTCACTGCCCTCCACAAGCTCCTCACTGCCCTCCACAAGCTCCTCACTGCCCTCCACAAGCTCCTCACTGTCCCCCGCAGGCTCCTCACTACCCCCCGCAGTCTTCTCACTGACCCTCGCAGGCTCCTCACTGACCCTCGCAGGCTCATCACTGCCCCTCGCAGGCTCCTCACTGCCCCTCGCAGGCTCCTCACTGCCCCTCGCAGGCTCCTCACTGCCCCTCGCAGGCTCCTCACTGCCCCTCGCAGGCTCCTCACTGCCCCTCGCAGGCTCCTCACTGCCCCTCGTGGTGGCCTGACAGAGCCCCATTGGTTGCCGTGTGTCAGTCCCTGCTGGCCCTGGGCTGGTCACCGCTTCCTGTGCTGGCTTCTCTCTGGGTTGGAAGCCAGCATTCGTTTGTCCTCTCTCTGTCTGGCCATGAGCTGTCGCTGGCGGAGCCTCTCCAACACTTTCCCCGCCTTGTGAGTTCTCGCAGTGGGTTCCAGTCGGGTGCTGTTCGGAGGTTCCTGCTGGAGCGAGATCCAGAACCCGCTCCTGGCTCAGTGATGGGGATCGGGGACACGTGGTGTTCGAAGCGCTGTCATTGGCTCTCGCACACACCCCTCTTGTTCTCGGGCTCCATGCTCTCCTCTTTGTGCCTCTGAGTAGCTTCCCCAGGGGGTCTGTGCGGTTGGCTGCGGAGTTTTCCCCAGGACTCTGGGAACCTGAGATCAATTCAGTGCCTTGTCTGGAAGCCAGCATGTGCCTGAATGACGCCCACTTTCGGCCTGTACCCTTTCTCTTCAGCTTGCCTGGTCTCCTGCCTTTACCCTCTCTCATACCTTGGTCACACTTGCCCTGCGTGTGGGAGACATCCTCATGTGCTTCTGCCCCGTTTCTCAGCTCAACAGAGCCACCCATGTGCGGGGCTTTGCAGACAGACCACTCCTCACTCTGGGCTGCCCTTGGTTTCTTCTGAGATTTTCTGACACAGATGAGGGCTGCCCACACACCCCTGGAGCCTCGCACCCACTTCAGGCATCTCGGTCCTCTCCCCTCCCCCATTAACGTTTGCTTTTCAGCGTGTGTCAGGCTCTCAGCTTCTTTCATTCCGGCCTCTGGTTGGCCATTCAGAGGCTCTCCTTTGGTGGGGAAGAGTGAAGAGCAATGAACGGGGTCTTGGTTACTCTCTGCAATGGGTCTGGCTTTCCCTCTGGGACCTTCGTGGACTGGCTCCTCAATGGCTCGGTTTGTATGATGGTGTAAGACCTCGACAGTCTCTGAGGAGTCTCTCCCGGCCAGGACACCATCACCTTGCTGTGGATCAGCTTTCTGAGTTACCTGGGCCTCGATTCTCGCCGGACACTCTAGCGCTCCAGGCCTGTCGAGTACCTGAGCCCCTTTCTCTGTCTTCAGGGCTCTGCTCTTATTCTTCATGAGGAATAATTTGGGAGGACCTCCTCTCGTGAGTTTCCTCACCAGGCCAACCTTGCCCTCGCCCTGACACAAGTCCTCACCATCCTGATGTGAAGATGTCAGGACCTCCATGTATACAGCCTGATTTATGCCTGGACGGGGTGAGGGGTGATCTTTGTGGAATTAAGACCACATTGTTGATGCCGTCTCCAATACCACGATTATCTATTTTATCAGACCTATCTCACGTGTAGTGTGAGATTGAGAATATCTGTAAAGATACAATCAGATAAACAGCACTTTACTTGCCTCAACTCTTATAATAATAACCTTTGTATTTGATACAGCGCCTTATCACATCGTTGAGACGTCTCAAAGCGCTCACAGGATACACTGTAAAGTGAATTGACTGTATATTTTGTGGGTGAAACATGGCAGCTAATTGCGCACAGCAGCGTCCCAAAACATTTGCGGATTCAGTGACCAAATTATTAAATTTTTAGAAGGGATTATTACCCCCGGAAAGCGATCCACCAATCGACTAACAACCAAGTGCCTATGTAAACAGAGGCATGTGGAGTAAGGAAACTTGCCTAAGGTTTCGCATCGAACCCAGGTCTTCTTACTTGCGAGGCGAGCGGTCTAATCACTACGCTACAGGACTCCACATCACAACTCTTTCATCACACCACGTCCAGTGTGAAAATGTCCAAACCAGTAATCCCAGTGGGGAGTTAGCACCAGCAGACAGGTGGGCAACACACTACACCAAGTAATCAACAAGCTTAGCTCTCACCAGCATGGTATAATAATATAATAGGTATTTGTGTGTAGAACGGATGTTTTTATCACTAAAATTTTATTTTAGTGGTTTAGTGTGTGGGAACGTGGGTGGGAGGGCAAGTAACTGCTTTCCGTTCATTATATCCCCTATCACTGGGCGGTGGGTTTGGGTACAACAATGTGACAGATTGGTCACTGCCTCCATCACATCAAGGCATTTCTTCAGGAGGTTCATATTATTGCTCAGTAATGCCAGGAAGCAGGCTTGTCAGAAAGTTGCAGGCTTTGAGGTGCCCAAAGCTCCTGGTGTGTGTGTGTGTGTGTGTGTGTGGTCATTAAACATGCAGCAGCGCTCCGCTCGAGTCCACAGCCTAGCCCCTAACAAACTGCTGTCACTCCATTAATCTGATCCCTGGAGAGACACAAACCCACGGCCACGTGTCTGGTGATTGAAAGGAAGGAAAGCTACCAGCCCCCCAGGTGTCCTCTTAACACTTGTTGAAGCCAAGAACTTTAGCAAGCGAGTGGGTGGAGAGAGATGATGGTAACAGTTGAGAGCACCCTGCCATTCATGTACAGGTCATTAGATACAATTTAATCTTCACACCTCCCGCCCCCCCCCAACCCCCATTAAATTCTTGCTTTGAGGCTCCTCCAATTTGAGTCACCTCTCACCTCTCCTGAATGGGCATTCTGCCTGTAAGAGACAGATGCTGGTTATCAGTTATTATCCTTGCTAGAGGGGAATCCAGAGATATCTCACCGCCGAGCTCAACACTGTACTCTCCAGCAGGGCGACAGAGACCAATGGTAGCTCCTTCACCTCCCTCCCCCATTCAGCCTCACTCAACACCCAGCCAGGGCTTGGCCCTGTGCCTTGCCTGCTTGTGGTTCAGTATTGCACCACATGGTGCATGGTGGAGAGAGCGCACATTCCATTGCCAATACAGGGAAATTTCTATATGGAGGTGGGTTGCGTATGTGGAAATCAGTTTGGACTGGATACTTTTCAACTTGATCAAAACAACCCTTCTTTAAAAAGATTTGTGGACTCGGAGCCTCTGTCTCGACAGTGGCTTGTGGAGGACTCTGCAATCCCTCCACCCCGTATGAAGATACCTCTGAGCTTCCAGTTCATCTCATCTTCCAAATGATGCATCTTAAATGGAAATTGTTAGCTATAAATGGTCCACCTTAGCCCCAGTGAGCTTCACATCACCCTTGTTTAGCCAGGCACCGTGTCATCACACTGCTGAGCTCTAAGCATGTAGAACACACGCTTCCTCTAACACAGAGACTCATTCTAGAACATTCAATCAGTACATTAACTAAATTGGCTCCTATTGAATTTCTTTTTCTGCGAATGGGATTGGAATTGTGTGGAGTCCTATAGCTCAGTGGTTACAGCACTCGCCTCACAAGCGACAGGACCTGGGTTCAATTCCCGGGCAAGGTGAAACCAAAGGCAAGTTTCCTTACTCCAACCATCTGTTTACCTTACAGTAAGTAGGATCCCGGTGGTTAGTCAATTGGCAGATCACTTTCTGGGGTTAATAATCCCTCAAAAAAGAATACATTTTTTAAAAAACAATATGATTTGGTCACTCAATCTCCGACTGTTTGTGGGATACTGCAGTGCGCAGTTGCCTGCCGCGATTCACCCACAGAATATACAGTCACTACACTTTACAGTACATTCTGTGAAGTGATTTGAGATATCTCGAAAATGTGATATCAAATACAACAAATTATTTTGGGAATGCTGACGATTCCGACTTTTCCTTCTGAAACCCTCTCTCTACACTATCCCAGCTCGAAGAGATTGCTTCTATGCAGTGCAACAGGACCATAAACTCAAAGCAGTACAATTAGCAGTAAAAACAGTGTCTCGAGAGACAAGGGATTGAGACTGAATAAAGTGGATGAGATAGACAGAGCCAGATAGGGGCATCCAGTACTGGAGATCATAAAATGAATGAAATCGATGTAATATTAAAATAACTAAGATTGATATCTGCTGTGTGTAGAGAACCAGGAAGGCAGTGAGGATAGAGAAAAGAATATGCATAAATTAGAACATGCAGCTATAAAGTTAGATCTTAATAATTTCCTAAAGCTGCTCACTCACCTGACTTATTCCCCAATGAGCTATTCTGGAGACTTGAGCAGCCAGACTGTCTCTTCTATCTCAGGAGCTGCTTAGACAGCTGTCCTGCCCGCTCTGCTCTGTGGTGGGTAGAGGCTTGAGGTTGGGTTTTGAAGCTGCTCTGCAGCTTTGGTCGCAACAGAAAGTCCCCCCACCTCCCCTCCTGAAGTGACGGTTCTCAATCCCATAGCAACCGTGTGACAGACGGCTCCAGGCAAGCAGCCGCACAGCTAGAGAGATGCACCCACGGGCTCCAAGGTCCATCCTTGCAGCTCGCTCACTCCTGACATGACAGCAGTGATAGAACTACTTGACATGCAGTGTGTAATCGTTGCCAGCCCTCCACGCTTACAGCACAAGTTAATCACAATTATTCATTCAATCCACAAGAGGTGCTTTGCAGTTAATAAGGAGGAAGGTCGTGAGCTGGCAGATTAATTGGAAGTGATGTGCGAAGTGGCTGGTTATTATTTGCTTGTCAATCTGCATTAAGCCTCTGTTACTGTATTGATACTTGGCTTTCCTGATTGTTCCGTCTGATTTTCTCTCCTCGTTCCGAAGGGTTGACTCGTATTGGGATGTGCATCTAAACTACGGGAATCTCTTCCTCAATTCCTCAACCCCACTCATCCGCTCTCTCCCCATAGCCCTGATCAACCCCACTCCCACGCGCTCTCCCCATAGTCCTGCAAACTTGTCCTCCCCAAATAATGATCTACTCTTTCTTAAAAGTTGTTATTGAATCGGCTTCCACCAGTCTTTCAGGCATTGCATTCCAGATCCCAACAGCTCACTGTGTGAAGACATTTCTCTTCACCTCCCGTTTTTTTTAACAACTATTTTAAATCGGTGTCCAACCCACCCGCCAGTGGGAATAGTTTCTCCTTGTTCACCCTATCGAATCCCCTCATAATTTTGAAAACTTCTATTAAGTCTCCTCTTAACCTTCTCTGCTCCAAGGAGAATAATCCGAGCTTCTCGAGCCTCTCCTGATAACTGAAGCCCCTCATTCCTGGTACCATTCTGGTCAATCTCCTTTGCATCCTCTCCAATGCCTTGACATCCTTCCTAAAGTGTGGGGCCCAGAACTGAACACAGTCTGTAGCTGAGGCCTAACCCGTGTTTTGTATAAAGGTTCATCATAACTTCCTGACTGTTGTATTCTATGTCCCTATTTATAAAGCCCAGTATCCCGTATGTTTTTAAACAGCTTTATCTACCTGTCCTGCCACCTTCAAAGATTTACTTATATGAACCCCAGGTCTCTCTGGTCCTTCACCCCCTTTATATATATTGCCTTCAGCTTATATTGCCTCTTCTCATTCTTCCTCCCAAAATTTATCACTTAGCATTTCTCCACATTAAACTTCATCTGCCACGTGTCTGCCCAGTTTCCCAGTCTGTCTATGTCCTCTTGCAGTCTGTTACTATCCTCCTCACTGTTTACTACTTTCCTCACTTAGTATCATCTGCAAACTTGGAAATTGTCCTCCCTGTACCCAAGTCCAGGTCATTTATATAGATCAAGAACAGCAGTGGTCCCAATACTGATCCCTGGGGGACACCACTGCACACTTCCTCCTGTCAGAGAAACAACTGTTCACCACCACTCTCTGCTTTCTGTCTCCCAGACAGTTCTGTATCCACTGCCACTGTCCCTTTAATACCGTGAGCTTCTATTTTGCTGACAAGTCTTTCATGTGGCACTTTATCAAACACCTTTTGAATATCCATATAAACTACATCAACTGCACTATCTACATCCACCCTCTCCGTTACTTCATCAAAAAACTTATCAGGTTTGTTAGACATGATTTGCCTTTAACAAATCCTTGTTGTTAACCCATATTTTTCTAAGTCAAAATTTATTTTGTCCCGTATTATAGTCTCTAGAAGTTTCCCCACTACTGACTACGTTAGGCTGACTGGCCTACAGTTCCCAGATTTATCCTTCTGCCCTTTTTTGTACAGGGAAGTAACATTTGCAACCCTCCAGTCCTCTGGCAGCATTTTGCTGTCCAAGGAGAATCGAAAAATTGTGTCCAGAGCCTCCGTTACTGCCACTCTCAATTCCCTGTGACCTAGGATGCTTCTCATCCGGACTGGGTACTTATCTACCTTGAGCACCAACAACCTTTTTAGTACCTCCTCTCAGTTTATTATCATCTTACCAATTTCTCTACCCTCTCCTCCGATACTATGGCATTATCTGCATCCTCTTCATTTGTGAACACAGAAGCAAAGTTCTAATTCAGTACATCAGCCATGTTCTCTGCCTCCACAAGATTTCCTCTTTGGTTCCTAATTGGCCACTGCCTACCTTGACTAACCTTTTTATTCTTTATATGCTTATAAAATACCTTAGGGTTCCCTTTTACACCTGCTATTTTTTTTTCATACAATCTCTTTGCCCCTCTTATTTCCTTTTTCAGTTCAACACAACAACAAAATTACATTTATAGAGCGCCTTTCACTTCTGGAGGACATCCCAAGGCGCTGAATTCTCCTCTGTACTTTCTATAATTTATTTGATTCTCTTTTGTATTTTGGACCTGACATTTATAATAAACCTCCTTTTACAAGTTGGGCTGTTGATAATAATCCTTGCATTTGATACAGCACATTAATAATAATAATAATCCTTGCATTTGATATAGCGCTTTTCACGTCGGGAGGACGTCCCAAAGCGCTTTACAGAATATACTGTAAAGTGAATTGACTGTATATTTGTGGGCGAAAGCAGCAGCCAATTGCGCACAGCAATGTCCCACAAACAGTCATGGATTGAAAATGACCAATTTATTATTTTGGGGGGGTTTTGGAGGGATTATTATTAGGCTCTGTGTGGAGTAAGGAAACTTGCCCGAGGTTTCGCCCTCTGCCTGGAATTGAACTCAGGTTTCTCACTTGCAAAGCGAGTGCTCTAACCACTGAGCTACAGGACTCCACATTATCACATTATCTTGAAGTACTTCACAGAATTATTATATTGTAAAGTAAATTGAACTGAATATCTTGTGGGCAAAACACAGCAGCCAGTTGCACACAGCAGTATCCAACAAACAGCTGTGGATGAGTGACCAAATTGTTTTAAAAAATACATTTTTGAAGGGATTATTACCTCCAGAAAAATGATCCGCCAGTCGATTAACAACCGGGTTCCTACTTACTACTAGGTAACAGAGGCATGTGGATTAAAGAAACTTGCCCAACGTTTCGCCCTGCCCGGGAATCACTCAGGTCCTCTCACTTACGAGGCAAGTATTCTGACCACTAACCTGCAGTACTCCACGATGATGGTTAGGCAGATGTCAGCTGTCTCCAGTACCTCTACCCAAGTAGCTGTTTAGCTGGTGTGGGATATTAAGGGATGCGCTTGTGATTTGTGTTTCGCCTCCTGGAGCTATTTCCCCCTCATTGGCCGTGTGGTTTCTTGGTTTCACACCTCCCCTGGGTAGCCAGCGCCAGCTGAGACATCTGGTATAAACTGTGAGGTAGGTGGAATGGGGTGAGGGCCTTTTATTGCTCCCTCCAGTCTATGTTCTATGTGAAGGCTGACAGTGAATTTAAGTGCTTCGGGACGCAACCCAGCGTGAAGGACGCTGTATAAATGCAGTTGTTGTTGTCACCATCATCACGTTTCCAAACCTGGCCTCACTCGTGCTGAGCAGACACCGGCAAGAATCCTGGCCACAGTGCCTTAAAATAGGGAGCCAGCCAGGGTTACTGATGCTAATCCCTATCCACAGACCCCACTGTGAGGATGCAAGAAATATCGTCACATAAACTGCCCTGTCGAAGGTTCTGTCCTTTGGATAAGAAGTTTATCCCAGCTCCTCCTTTGGGTGATGTTAAAGATTGACAAAGAAAAGGAAATTTCTCCTGGTATCCTGGCGAACAATCCTCCAGATAATTTGTGCACCTCAAGGCCCTTACTGCTGCGTTCATCTACACTACAGTAATTCCTTCTGAAAGCACTGTGAGAAGCTTTGATGTTCAGGCTTTATAGTAAACCCAAGGACTAAGTCTGCCTGACGAGAGTGCGACTGCTGCCTTTATCAGAGACAGGTCTGAATGTTCAGGTCATTCTCCCAATTGCAAAATGTGTAACCCTCGCGTTCCTGTTAATTAGGCAGTGTGTGAAGGCTTGTAAAAGAGGCTTCTGTTATGTAGTATTTGCCTTGAACAGTAAGTAAAGTGAAAAAAACTGATGAAATTCAAGAATCTTTGTGCAAAAGTGACTCACACCATGTGAAGAATATCCATCTCCTACAGCTCATCTCTAATCATCTCCCACTAGCCCACAGCCCTGACCAGGAGACATTTGTTACCTGCCTAGCAATCGCTCCAAGGCCTTCATTCCCATGGCTTTCAGTTCAGCTTGACCCCCCCCCCCCCGCTCCACCAATACCCACCCCGAGTCCAGCACAAGCAACTGCACTACACAACCTGCCATATGATCTGCAATAACTGGCAGCCTGAGGTCCACATCACCTGCCCCCATCTAGAGCTGGAACACTCGGTCCTTGATTTTTATCTTCACAAGATCACACATTTTTCTGTTCAATCTCCAAACTGGAGATTATGTGACTAGCGGCTGGTGATAAATGTTGTGTAAAATGCTACATTATGGGGGTGGGTGGGTGGAAGACAGGTAGGAAAGAGGGTTTGAGGATGGCTATTTCATGTGCTCATATATACAGGTGTTTGTGTGTTTATAATAAGTAAGGAACATCCGGTCTCTCATCAACAAGTCCATTGTTTCATTACATCTTTCACCCTCTTCTTTCCCTGAATTTAACCACGAGAACTCCTCCCTCCTCTACAGGAATCCTCACATCCACCCACCCACCTCAACAGGACTCCTCTCCATCTCCCTCTTCCCTTCCTCCTTCAGTATAAGAGTGGGGAAGTCTTTGCTGCAACTGTATAGGGCCCTGTGAGACCACACCTGGAATACTGTGTGCAGTTTTGGTCTCCTTATTTAAGAAAGGATGTACTTGCCTTGGAGGGGGTGCAGCGTAGATTTACTCGGTTAGCACCAGGGATGAAGGGGATGAGTTACGAGGATAGGCTGACCAATTTGGGCCTATATTCTCTAGAATATAGTAGAATTAGAGGGGATCTTATAAAATCTTATAAAACCTATAAAATCATCAAAGAGTAGATAGAGTAGATAGTGGGAGATTGTTTCCCCTGGTTGGAAAAACTAAAACTCGTGGAGTCCTGTAGCTCAGTGGTTAGAGCACTCGCTTTGCAAGCGAGAGACCTGAGTTCAATCCCCGGGGGTTCAGGGCCAAACCTTGGGCAAGTTTCCTTACTCCACACAGAGCCTAATAATAATCCCTCCAAAACCAAAAACAATAATAAATTGGTCATTTTCAATCCACGACTGTTTGTGGGACATTGCTGTGCGCAATTGGCTGCCGCGTTCACCCACAAATATACAGTCAATTCACTTTACAGTGTGTTCTGTGAAGCGCTTTGGGATGTTCTCCCGACGTGAAAAGCGCTATATCAAATGCAAGGATTATTATTATTATTATTATTATTATTATAAAACCAGGGGTCACAACCTTAAAATCAGAGGCAGCCCTTTCGCACTGAGTTGAGGAAGAACTTCTTCACTCAAAGGGCGGTGAATGTATGGAACTCACTACCCGAAAGGGCTGTTGACGCTCAGTCCATGAACATATTCAAGACTGAGATAGATAGATTTCTTATTGCAAAAGGGATGAAGGGATATGGGGATAAGGCAGAGTTAGGTTATTAGCTGGAGTTAGATTAGAAGATCAGCCATGATTCAATGGCGGGGCAGCCTCGAAGGGCCGAATGGCCTGCTCCTGCATGTTACGTTATGTTCACATGTTTTTAAACCTCAACCTGGGCTGAGTATCGGCCCGCTCTGGGCTGAGTGTCAACACGCTCACACAGGGCGGGGACAGTTGTATGAAATTATCATTTATTATCAGTTTTTAGACATATCGAACCCATTGAAACGAATTAGTACATTATACGCAAAAGCTATGATTGTCACAGTGTCAGTTCAAATTTCCGTTTCCAACACTTCTATTGTGCGCTCCCTGTTGTGTTGCAACGTAAAAGCAGCATCTGATGCTGGGCAATCCCAGTTCCCAAACCCCAACTCCCACACACCCCCAAAAATCAGTCAACAGACCGTTCCATCAGATCCCACTGCAGCGTATCATAGACTTTCAGTGCTGGACCTGTGAGAGAGAGAGAGAGAGGAAATTTACAATCACAGGCAAAACAGGTGCCACAGCACCATGCTGTCTGGCCTCCAGATGAGCAACAGGCCCTGGAGATGGTGTTGGTGGGTGGGGAAGTATAGTGAGCGTTCAGCGCTGGGACCAACTTACAACAGAAAAGGGAAGGCTGGACATACCGAGGCCCAATCCTATGCATTCCTAAGGCCACCTATACTGTTACTTAGAAGCATGACAGGCGGTGGGGGGGGGGAATAGAGGATTGGTGGCTGTACCTGCTGGCTGTCTAGGAGCAGTAGAGTGCGGCAGCAAAAAGGTGTGAGTAGCTCTATTTAATTCTATACAGAAAGAGCAGATTCACAGATGTTACTGACAATCTGTACTGCTATTCCTCCAGCTCCCTCTCAGGCTCTCAGTCAGCTTTCTGTGTATCTACTGTCTCTACTAAGGTCCCTCTAGCTCGTTCACCCGCTCAGTAACAGCCAGTCAGCTGCCTGTGGCAACCAGAAACAATACTGGAGGTTCAGGGTGGTGGATAAACTGAGGGCACATATGAGGCAAATGCTTACCTTATGCAGCTAAAAGAGTCCGTTCACCATCTCGGTCTCTGGATCCAAATCAATGTCATAGAAGCAAGGTCTGGTGGGCAGCCCTGGCATAGTGCTCATCTACATCAGGGAAACATTCCACATCAACACACAGATTAGACCATCATTCTCCTCCCCCGCTTCCCTCCGCCCCCGCCTAGAGAGATGGGGAAGAGCTAGGGTCACTGCCAACACTGCTTTCAGCAGCTGCTGGGGCACAACTCAAGGAGGAAAGGGAAGGCATTGTAGTTCCACCAGGAATCACAGAGCATAGTGGTGGCCTGAGATGAGATGGGGAGTCCCAGCTTTGTGCTGGGGAGTGTGACCCAGAAAGCCAGGCCATAATAAACTGGCCAAAAAGCCTGACAGGCCAAATGGCCTCTGCTAACCACTAACAGCAAAGTAACAGGATACCCAAACTTAGACCAAACTTCAGCAGCCAACTGTATGGTCTCGCTTCCATGAGCTTCAACTGTGACCTGATACGAGGCTTTTCAACCCAGAACAATAAGCGGCAGCAGCTTTGCAGCTTGTGTGGGCTGTCGCCGTGTAACAGGAGCTGCCTGCACAGCTGGACTGATACTGTAACAGCCTTGTGTTCGGTGTCTCTGCACTCGCGCCTCTGCCTCCGGGGGAAAACACTCGCAATTTGCAAAATCAATTAATCTGCTTTCTTTCCCCTCAGTGTTAACTAGAACGAGGATCACAGTGCAACATCCTGGTCACTGTGCTGGGAATCATGTGAGCTCAGCCCTACAGGACATGCTGTGTACACACCCATCTGAGCTCTGCACTGAATGTCCTGAGCGCTGGCTAGAGAGTGTGATGGTGTAACACAAACAGGATTGGTCTCAGTGTCTGAGCCAGGGAAGGAAAGGATGTCAGCCATGTCCTGCTCTCATGGCTATTCAGCGACTCCCTCAGACATTCAACCAGTGTATTGCAGCGGATCTGTGCTTGGCTCAATACCCACACATGCACTTTCTAGCAGGGATAGCGTGTTAGTGATTACAACAACAGCTTCCATTTATATAGCGCCACTCATGCAGGGCAGCATTCCAGAGACAGTGGCGGAGTACAACGCCGAACCAGGACGAGGTGACCATAGGCACTGTCGAAGAGGAAGATCTCCAGGGGCAACCTGAAGAATGGGGAATGAAAGAGTGAGGCGGAGGGACAGAGGAAGAGTGTTCCAGGGTTTTGGTGTGTATTGGCTGAAAGCGAGGCCACCGATGGTGGAACGGAGAGAACAAGGGACATGCAGGAGGCTGGAGCCAGTCAAGCAGAGGCAATGGGTAGTGGGTTGGGGAGTAAACAGGATTAAGAGTGGGAACGCTGGCATGCTCACCCAGCTCAGTGACACATGCTGTGTACACACCCATCTGAGCCCCTACCACCAACACATCGTTTGTGACCAGCATTAGCTCAGGGCAGACACTTAAAGTTCTGCCTTTACCCTCTTCTGTGCGTCACACTGGGGATCAATCTCACCACAAACACGTCACTGCCTGCGACATTCCGCAGACGGAAAGTGACACAGAAAAGCAGCAATTTCCTTTTCCTTACTGCTGGAGTGTTCTGTCAGATGGTCAGTCACTCCAAGCAACATATCTGCTGGGTAATATATCCCCGGGGTGTCTGTATATCAAGCACAAGCCACTTACGCGCTCCCTCTGCCAGCACCAGGCCAACTTGGAGCTCAGCCATGCACAAGCCCATATGTCAGTGTACAGGCTGCCAGTGAGATCAGCATCACGTGTGCCATTTCCTCGCTGCCCGGCAGCTGCTGCCCGGCAGCTGCTGCCCACACTGGGTGCCAGCCCTTCCCTTTGTGCCATCGACAGCAAATTACAGAAGATAAGTCTTGGGCTTGATTGTAATGCCCTGACGAGGGACCAAGGCTGTTGTTCGCTCGCAGACCAGGTTAAGAGCACCTTATCTTCCACAGACCTGCTCTCTCCATCTTACCGACGACAGTCAATGAGAGGACGCCCCACCACCACGTCGGCCACCACCGTTTGGAATCCCCAGGAAAGCTCATATGCCAAGCACACAGGCTGTCAGGGAGACAACAGCAACACAGGGAGGTGTTGCTGTCTGAAGCACTGATGGAGTCATCGGATATATTTTGGATTGTTGTTGAATAAATAAATATCAGGATCCCCAGTCCAACTAAAGTGACCCCACATGATGATGAGGCTTCTGATGTAGAGTGTGACTCACCGTGCCCACCAGTGGGTACAGAAACCCCGCACCCACACTGGCTCGGATATCCCGGATCGGCAGGATGAAGCCAGTCGGAGCTCCTTTCTTGTCCGGCTCGTGCGATAAGGATAAATGGGTCTTGGCCATGCAGATGGGAAGGCCTCCAAACCCCTGGTCAAAAAAAACAGAAAGCAACTTACAACAATAACAACTTGCATTTTATAGCACCCCTCAGGCAGGGTAGCGTCCCAGAGCGCTATACAGTAGTGGAACACAACACCGAGGAGGGAGGAGGTGACGGAGGCACGGCCGAAGAGGAAGGTCTTCAGGTGTGATCTGAAGATGGGGAAGATGGAGGAAGAGTTTTCCACAATTTCAAGACGTAGTGGTTGAAAACGTGGCCACCAATGGTGAAAACTCAATAACTGGGAGTGGACACCTAATGGTGTTATTCACACCACATTCACAAATGTTCACACGCAGCTATTCCATGAATTGTGGATTTTAAGGACATAAGAATTTGCTGGTGAAAGAAGACCAAGGTTGATCTAGTTTGCCTTCCACCATTCTGGCAGTCGCTTGACATGTTGTGTCCCGAACTATATTCTCCCAGATATTAGAGAGAGAGTGCGCAAGCGAGCAGGAGAATGCGAACGAGCAAGAGAGCCATGACCCTGAGCACCAGCCACAACCATATAACTACCTGTCTGGTGTAAAGCTCCACCTTGTGCTGAGCTTCAGGGCTGAGCTCCACATCTGCTGCCCCATAAATCTTCTGGGCAATAATTCGGATCTTCTCCACGACATCGAGCTTGGAAAGAGAGAAAGTTTTGAAAAACAAGAGAAGATGGAAATTATCCCGCTCATTAACTGCTGGCCATGAATTTAAAAGTGTCGTACTTGAAGAGAGAGTTTTTATAGTCAAATAATAAAATAATAATCCTTGCACTTGATATAGAGCTTTTCATGTCATCTCGACATCTCAAAGCGCTTCACAGAATATACTGTAAAGTATCTTTATAAATATTTATAAATATTTTTATAAATATTTTACAAATGCAGCAGTCATTCACACCATTAAATGTTCACACACAGCCATGCCATGAATTATGGATTTTAAAGACATAAGAATTTGCTGGCGAAAGACCAAGGTCCATCTAGTTTGCCTTCCACCATCCTGGCAGTGGCTTGACATGTCGTGTCCCAAACTATACAGTCTCCCCGGATATTATTTTCCAGCAGAAATCTATCTCATTTGTTCTTGAAACAAACAACATTTTCTGCTTCCACTGTCTCCCTCGGGAGTCTGTTCCACAAGTTTACTACTCGCTCACTGAAGTGGTGTTTCCCCAAATTTGTTTTGAATTTCCCTTCAATCGCACACCGTTTTTTTTCTGGAATTGTTGGCCAGGACCCTGGGGGAAACTCCATTTTCTTTTTTAACCAGGTCGTAGGATCTTTAACATCCACCTGAACAGGTGGACAGGACCTTGATGTAACGTCTTACTTGAAAGCTACACCTCGGACAATATAACCTTCTCCCACCTTCTCCACTGGAGAGACAGTCTAGATTGCAAGCTGTTGTGGAGCTTAATCCACAACCTTCTGACCCAGAGTTGAGTGCAACCGAATGACAAATCAGGAGGAACAGAAATAAGGAATCTTATTCAGGTCTTATTCACCACAGTCTCACTGCCTTGTGAGAAGCACAGAATGAGACTAAGCTAAGGCTAAGCTTACCTCCACATTGTACAGGAATTGGAAATTGTTCTCCTGCTCAGCAGCATGCTGCACTGCTCTGGCAAGTGCCACTGCCCCCTTGCCTCCCTCGGCCCAGTGAGTGCACTTCACAGCATCGAATGCCCCAGTCTCCTTAGCAGTCCGGCAGACCACATCCAACTCTGCCTCAGTGTCTGTCCTGCGCAGTGATAGAGAGAGAGCTCAGCGACCACCAGGCAATGGGGGAGCTAATGCACTGGCCTAAGTGCCATTTGTGCTCTTGATTGGTATGTCCCATACATTTACAAAGTTATATTTCTTTATCCTAGCTCCCCTGATCGTTAAGCGGGTAAAGCTGGGCCATACAGACCAGAGGTTATGGGTGCGATCCCTGGGCACCGGCCTGAGAGTCAGGAATACAAATGGCCTCAGCGGCTTGCTTTAGGGAAAAGGAAAATCAGGCAGAGTTTCTGCTCCTGATAGCGATCCAGAAACTGCCAGATGGAAAGTTGCGCGAGCACAGAATTGGACTTCGATCTTCTGAAATTCCCTATCTCACCTCACACGGGAATGATGGCTGAGTAAGGTAACTGGCCTTTTAGACGTTCCCCAGGAGAAGGGAGTCAGACATCGTCAGATGTGGAGGGGAGAAAACTGAAGGTAATAATCCATTACTCTTACACATCGAGCACTTGAAAGAGACGACTTGCAGGAGCGCACATACTTGAAGACATTGACTGCTACCACCACAGTCACACCGAACATGCGGGCATTCTGGATCTGCTTGCACAGGTTACTGCAGCCCTTCTCTACCAGGTCCACATTCTGTAAACACACAGCCAGACTTACAGTCTTCATAACATGTCACACTGAGCATGCTGGAGATCAGTCGTCTCAGTTAGTTTATTTCCCAGATACCGGCTGTGGGAATCAGTTAACGATGCCTCCATTGTCTGCCAAATAGAGAGTTAATAATCCTCTCAGCCCCCATTCCCTCCAGACTCGGCTCCTGCCACCCACTCTCCAACTCATCTCCCACCAACGCTTAGCCTGTACAAAGATACACAGTGGAACCTTGACTATCTGCCATAGTTGACTATATCATAGAATTTTACAGGAGTCCATTCAGCCCATCGTGCCTGTGCCTTTGAAAGAGCTGCCTTTGAAAGATCTATCAACTAGTCCCACCCCTGATCTTAACCCATAGCCCTGCATTTTTTTCTTTTTTAAGTACCTATTTAAGTCCCTTTTGAAAGCTACTATCGAATCTGCTTCCACCACTCTTTTGGGTTGTGCAATCGAGACTGTAACAACTCTCTGGGTAAAAAAATTCTCGTAGTCTCCCCTCTCGTTCTTTTGCCAATTATTTTAAATCTGACCCACATGCAGAGGAAAGTTTCCCCCTATCAACTCTATCCAAATCTCATAATTTTGAACATCTCTATTAAATCTCCTCAACCTTCTCTGCTTCAAGAAGAACAATCCCAGCCTCTCTAGTCTCTCCACATAATTGTAGTCCCTCATCCCTAGTACCATTTTGGTAAATCTTCTCTGCAGCCTCTCCGAGGCCCTAACATCCTTCCTAAGGTGTGGTGCCCAGGAGTGGCTCAGAAAAAAGGGAAGCCCCACTTACCTCTTCAATATATTCCTTCGGCAGTGGGACACCTGCGGTCACCTACAGAGAGATAATTGTATTGATGAAAAGGTTTGTTTGATTGATTGATACACATGAACATGTTAGCAAGGCACGTGGAGTGGGTACTTGCCGTGGGTCCACCCCCGTGCATTTTCAGAGCTCTGACAGTGGCGACCAGCACCACCACGTGTGGACGCAGGCCGGAGTACCTGCACTTGATGTTGAAGAACTTCTCCATTCCAATATCAGCTCCAAACCCTGCTTCTGTGACTGGAGATAATAATAATAATAATGAATGAATGCCAGAAGAGGTAATAGACTTTAAGAATTACTAACCCTAGGTGATCTGGAAGGGCCAGGCTGGTGCTTATAAAGTATAACCTTGTTGAAACAATACATTGAGGTGTGCACCACTGGTGGGAGTGAATTGAAATACTGTATTGCAGTACCGTTCCTGCCACCAGAGGGCGCTCTACTATTTGACTGACTCACTGAGGGCCTCCTGTGGCAGAAACCAGATACTACAGCTCATTAATACTCACTAAAATACCCATTAATAATAAAGTTAATCAGGACAGTGATATTAGAATCTCAGGTAATCAGTTCAAACCACTTATATTGCCTTAACATCAGTTACCTATTGGGAACTGCTTTTCCTGCCTCACTGTAAAAGACAATGGACACCACGGAGCAGAGCCACGACTCACCCACAAAGCCTTCAGGTCCGACCAGCTTCAGTGCTATTTTGTCAGCCAAGATGGAGGAGTTTCCGTGTGCAATATTTGCAAAAGGTCCAGCGTGTACAAAGACGGGGGTTCCCTGGTAACGAGAGAAACAGCCTTCAGCCAGGGAGCAGCTGGTCCAGTCAACCACGGATAGAGTGATGAAGGAAGCTGATTGGAGGAGGCCATTCTGCCCCTCAAGCCTGTTCCACCATTCTATTAGATCATGGCTGATCTGGACCTGAACTCCAATTACCCGTCCTTGCCCTATATCCCTTTATACCCTGACCCGACAAATATATACCCTGACCCCACAAATATATACCCTGACCCGACAAATATATACCCTGACCCGACAAATATATACCCTGACCCGACAAATATATACCCTGACCCGACAAATATACACCCTGACCCAACAAATATACACCCTGACCCAACAAATATACACCCTGACCCAACAAATATACACCCTGACCCGACAAATATATATTCTGACCCGACAAATATATATTCTGACCCGAAAAATATATACCCTGACCTGAAAAATATATATACCCTGACCTGACAAATATATACCCTGACCTGACAAATATATACCCTGACCTGACAAATATATACCCTGACCTGACAAATATATACCCTGACCTGACAAATATATACCCTGACCTAACAAAATGCGTAACTAAACTAATAAGTGCAGCATTTTATAATAAACACCAGTTCTGGAGATTAATGTGAGACATTGTGAACCAGGGCTCTGCAGTCATCATACACTGAACTCTCAGGAGTTTAATTCAGTTTAATTTCAGCTCTCATATGTATCACACTGAGGAATAATAGCAGCATGACTTTTGCGTTTAGAGGATACATTAAAATCTCCCAGACAGTCATAGCTTAACACGATTTCAATAAAATGAACAAAAGGGCAGTTAGGAAAGTTCTCCCAGTACCCAGCACTCTGAAGGACATCCTCCCTCCCTCCAGGCCACACGCAGGACTAAATACACACAACCAATGCCACACCACCAATCCTCAGAAACTGGAGCTTAGTGGTTAGAGCACTCGCCTCACAAGCAAGAGGACCCGGGTTCGATTCCCGGACCGGGCAAAACAATGGTCAACGTTCCTTACTCCACACGCCTTTGTTTACCTAGCGGTAAGTAGGAACCCGTTAATTGATCTGTGGATCGCTTTCCAGGGGTAATAATCCCTCCAAAAATAATTTGGTCACTCAATCCATGGCTGTTTGTGGGATGCTGCTATGTGCAATTGGCTGCTGTGTTTCGCCCACAAAACAGGCAGTCAATTCACTTTACAGTACATCCTGTGAAGTGCCTTGAGACGTCCCCACGATGTGATAAGGCGCTATGTCAAATGCAAGGCTTATTATAGAAGTGCGAACCTAGTTTTTCTTCTGGTTTGGGGGGTGGGGGGGGGCACTGGGTGGGGATTTACTAACCTCCAGAGTCTGCATAAGATTGGGTTTAATGGCGTCCTTCATCAGCACAGTCAGAGCTCCACTTACTCCCTAGAGAAAGAAGAAAAACCTCATCAGTTTCTTTAGCAGAATTAATATTTAATAATTAGTTTACATTCATATTAAACTTTCAACTGCTGCTGGCCTCTCCCTCCCCACCTTCAATTCCTGCCTGAAGACCTTATTTTTAGATCGTGCATGTGTTCACCTCCCCCCCTCTCTGCCCCTGGCTCAGGGTCAGACTCCACTGGGACGCTAGCCCGCATTCAGGGTGCTATATAAACGCAAGTTGTTGTTGATATGGAGAGCGCCTGGGGAAGTGAATAGTACTCCAGTTCCTTTGAAGAGAAGGGATTATTGAGAGCAGTGTGGTTGGATGAGTAAATCTCTCCATGATTCTCTACACTGAATATTTTTTCTGAGGTTGGCAGACTATGAACCAGGGTGCTGTCGGAACAGAGTTGAGTGGGAACATTTATTCAAAAGGAATCAGCACATGGTGAGGAACGGTATTAGAGGGTTCAGGGGCAGAGCAGGGAATTTGGATTACAAGTGGAGGAGCAAACACTACCCCTAACAGTTGTCTAACTGTTGTGGGGAAGTTATTACCCTACACTGTTCAGCAACATCGTGGCCGACTCGCTATGAGGTCACTGCACAAGGAGCCGGGCAGTTTTTCACACGAGAAGGGTAGTGGAAATCTGGAACTCTCTTCCCCAAAAGGCTGTGGATTCCTGATACATTAAAATTTTCAAGACTGAGGTGGATCAACATTTGTTAGGTCAGGGTATCAAGGGACATGGGGCGAGGGTGGGTAATTTGAGTTGAGGTAGAAATCACCCATGATCTGGGCCAATAGAAAAGTGCGGCTGCACATTTTCCACGGAATCCACCACAAACGCCCTCATCCGCTACAAGCCCGCTATCAACATCGTTTCTGGCCCGTGGGCCAAGCGGCTGTTTACCTGATGTCACTGTGTGCCGGGCGGCTCCGGACGTACATGCGCGGTGCGGCACAAGAGGCAAATGGGCTTCACTCGGAGGCCCCGCTGTTGTGATTGTCTGCGTGTCTCTGTGTGTGTGAGAATGTGTGTGTGTGTGTGTGTGTCTGTCTCTATATGCATTTGTGAGTGTCTGTGTGGCCTGTGTGTGGGTGTATGTGTGTCTGTATGTCTCTCCCTCTGTTGGTGAGTGTCTGTGTGAGTATATCTGTGTCTCCTCTCTTCTGTGTGTTTGTGGGTGTGCCTAAGTGTGTCTCTGTGTCTGTGAGTGTGTATCTCTGTGTGTTTCTGTGGGTGTGTGTGTGTCTGTCTCACTCTGTGTTTCTGTGTGTGTGGCTCTCCCTGTGTCTGTGTCTCCCTCTGGGTCTGTGTGTGTTGCTGGGTCCTGAGAGCTCCTGTAGCCTCGCTGTGTCCCTCCTTCTCCCTCACCCGCCCCCCCAAAAACAGGCCTCCCAGTTTTTGTTAAAGAAGCAATTAAGAATTTTTTTGCAACAATCTAATATGTGTTTTTCCTCATGTTTAGTTTTTAATCAATAAAGTGAAAAAATATAGGTTGTCAGGATAATGTACCTCAACAGAACCAATCAACTCCCCGCCATTTTCTGCAAAGTTTATCAAAAATTTCCCCGCAACCGCCAAATCCTATTAAGAAGGTGCCATTGAGAGACTGAGAGACCACATGGTTTTGTACCTGAGCAGGGTGGGAAGAGGAGAGGAGTTGTGAGAGAGGTACAGACAGTTAGGTTTGGGAACCTCACACCCTCTCCTGGTCTGTCTCTGATAAGGACACTGTTAACACAACCTGTTAATAAACTGCTTAGTTTGTCAACCAACTCTGTCTCCATTAGGATAGACACGTTGCATAAGACATTAGAAGGAATTCTGTCTCCCCACCTTTCCCAACAGAGCTGGGGGAGGCAGTACACACTGGCAACAGCACTCAAGCTCCAATCCACATGCTTAAGTAAATGGCTGGAAATGGAACTAAAAGCCACTGGAAACATTCCAAAGCACAGTATATCCTGTGCTGCCGGGTCCATTGGGAATGTTAATGGTGGAAAATTGGCGAGAAGGAAAACAAAATCCTTCAAAGACCCTCCAGTATCTACAGATGTGACTCACAAAGCATCATCCAAGTCACGAGTATCCAGAAACCTGACATAAAGCAGGTCACAGCCTGAAGATACATTTTGTCAACAGTAATTGGCTTGGACAGCCTCCTTTCCCCCTCTGGAACACAGAGAGAAAGAGACAGATAGAGGAATTAAACTGGACAATTGCTGAGATTCTGAGATGCGTGTGTCACTAGAGATCACTTCCTGGTGCTTTCCAGCAAACTGCTATGCTGGGTTGGTAGACAGCAAGTCCACACCACACAAGACACGGTTGGTTATTTACAGTCAGGGAGCACTGACCCCTCTTCCTGTACCCTGCAAAAAGGACCTGTTTTTCAGCAGTGAAGTTGCTGGCTCAACCTACGGGGTTGAGGTGTTTAATGTTACTTCTAATAAATGCTTGTTGTTCACAAAGCGATCAAAACACAGGGCCTGGGGCGGCGGTGCGGGGCAGCGGGGGGTTGTGCTGGCTGAGCCCAATCTTATGTCTTCTACTCCCCCACCACCCCTCAAACACTTCAGTTTCAGCTCGCACACTCTGCTCGCCTGACTTCTGATTGTTGCTTGTCCATCCGCTCCACCATCGGTGGCCCTGCCTTCAGTCACTACGCCCCAAACCCCTGGAACTCTCTCTCAATCCCTCCGCCTTGCCCCCACCCTCTCGCCACACTTTCAAATCCTGCCTAAAGACCTTCCTTTTTGATCGTGTTTACGGTTCCACCCTCTCCCTCTGGCTCGGTGTCAGACTCCAGGAAGCTACCCCACATGAAAGCCACTGTATAAGTGCAAGTTGTTCTGCGTGGCACACACAATCACCACCAGCCACCACACTCCACCTCCCCTGACCCCACCCTCCTCTAATCACATCTCCCAAAGACCTATCTTTCAGACACACTTAAACCTTTCCACCTCATGCTTGAGCGCCCCATTCATGCAGCATTTTGAGATGTGAATCACAAGAGGCTAATCTTGCGTTTCACCAGTAAGTGGCTTTACATCACACCAGCTCTGTGCCAGAAAACTCCTCTCTTCCAATCGTGGGTTCCAGGCACCAACCTTACCAAATCATCTGTGGTGACAGGATTTCCTTTCCTGCTGAAAGCCACCACCATGTTGGCCAGACGCTGCCTCATATCCTGCACACTGTCCGTCAGAGCCAGCACTGCCATGATCTCACTTGCCACCGTGATGTCAAACTGCGCCTAGAGGGAAAAACAACAACCAAAACAGACTCTTTAATACCCACCCTGACACAGGCTATAATCCTGGCCCTGACCAGCAGAGCTTCTGCTACAGGTGAGGTTGTAGGTAAATAATGGCTAATATAAAATAAGCAGCACTAACACTGTGGAGACCTCTCAACTCCTCCTCAGTAAGAAAATATAAAACTTACCGTTCTGGTGAACCCTTTCTCAGTACTGGATTGTCCGATTGTTATCTTTCTCAGAAATCGGTCATTGGTGTCCATCACTATCAAGTAAAAGAAACATCTGCAAGGTGGGGATCTCAGGGGGGGAGAGGCAGCTCACTGTGACAACTCCCTACCACATACAACAACCTGGATTTATATAGCGCCCTCCACGCCGGACGGCGTCTCAGAGCGCTTTACAGTTTAGGATCCCGGGACTGAGCCAGGGGCAGGGGTGGGAAGGTGACCAAAGGCGCGGTCGAAAAGTTACCCCCCTCCCACACACACACATCAATTTACAGACAGAGCTATGGGCTGTTTGTGCTGCTGGTCTGCCAATTTCAGCCTCAACTCTCTCCACACACATACACAAGCACACACACCACCCCATACACCCACACGCTGAGTTATGTGGCTTGTTTGTCCTAAACGAAACTGTCCCGAAGCTTAGTCCGATTTCAGCCAGGCAGTCTGTGCTGCATTCAATCCAGGCTCCTGCTCTACCCTCCCCATCTAGTGGGACATGGCTAGAAATCCAGCCTGAGTAAACCATTTTATCTGTTTACCTCGCTGCCAAGTGATTGTATCCGGGTCAATGTCTAGCCTCACAAAGAGGTTTATTTCTTCATCAGTAAGCGAGTTGGGGTCACTTTTGCTAATCCTGAGTTTCTATAAGGAGAGAAATGTCACAGCTTTGAAAAAAGATTACAAGTTATGGTGAAGACAACGAGAATAACAACTTACATTTATATAGCGACCATCACTCAGAGTAGTATCCCAGAGTGCTTGTTCATTGCTGGGAGGATGTCCCAAGGCACCGAGGGTGGTGGGGAGGAAAAAAATGACCAAAGGTGCGGTCAAAGAGGGAGGAATCCCCAGGAAAGATTGGGGCACATTTTAAAGCTTCTGTTGAACCTTCAGCCATTTGATCTCATCCTCCCAGAGTACCGTGTTCCAAATGAGTGTTTGTGGTGCATCCAATCAAACAGGCAGATGGGAACAGGGCCAACCAACCTCAACACCAAAACCTGGTACAGAAATCCCTCAAAGCCAGGGATTCCAGAACCAAGAGTGCAGCCCACACTGACAGCTTCCCATCGAGAGAGCCACCTAAAGCCCACACTGACAGCTTCCCATCGAGAGAGCCACCTAAAGCCCACACTGACAGCTTCCCATCGAGAGAGCCACCTAAAGCCCACACTGACAGCTTCCCATCGAGAGAGCCACCTAAAGCCCACACTGACAGCTTCCCATCGAGAGAGCCACCTGAAGCCCACTTGTAGCTATTCTAAGAATTTGTTAGGACTGTCAAACTGCCTGGCTGATCACATTGCAGCTGGTGCTGTCCTGTAATGGCTCTGGAAGGTGAGATTGAATCAGTGTCTTTCTCTAAGGCAGTAGTGGGCAACCTTTGCGGTCGACCAACAAAATAAATGTTCTTGATTTATTATAACAACAATCCTTGCATTTGATGCAGCGCCTTATCACGTCTTCAAGACGTCTCAAAGCGCTTCAAAGAATATACTGTAAAGGGAATTGACTATACTTTGTGGGTGAAGCACCAGCTGTGATTTATGTCATAAATCAAGAAATATTCAATCAAGAAAATACTGAATCACATTACCGATCGAACCCGGACTGACCCAGTCTTGTAGAAATGTTTTGAGGGAGGGGATCATTCTTGAATGTCCCGCGGGCCACTTCTGGCCCATGGGCCACCCATGGACCACCACCACTGGCTGGAATAACCTCCTACCCAATTTGTGCTGGGAACTCTCAAATTCCACCTATTCTCAGTCTGTAAGATGATCATCTTAAACGTACGATGGGCAAGAATTGTGGAAAATTCTTCAGGTCAGATTCTATTTGGAAGTTGGTTTTCTGCAGTTTTCTTAAAGAGAAACCGGCTTTCAGAATGAATTTTCCTTAATTCTCACAATCTGTGAAATTTTAAGATAAGTGTTCTAACAGTCAAGCCAAGACTTGGGAAATTTTGGGTGCCTGAGATGTGTGCTGGCAGAGTAAGGAACCAGAGGCCTGTCTTTACAGGTTTGGAACCCCATTTTCTCCTTCTCCAAACTGTCCTGAAAATCAGAACCGCACCTTCAACCTCCTAAGCTGAATCTCGCTGAAGGTTCGAATATCTTTGTTTGAAGGCACCAGGCGGTTAAATAAAGCCTGAAAAACAAGAGACATTGTTAGACCCCTGAAAATTTTCAGAGTTTACAGCCCCTCCCTCCCAGACGCCTGTCCCACCCTCTCCCCTCCCGTCCTGAGAACATCTGTACCTTGTCAGACTGCGTTGTCTCATGGAACATGCGGGCATCGATGGCAGCAGCGACCAGGTTATTAGCGGCTGTGATGGCATGTATGTCACCCGTCAAGTGGAGATTGAACTGAAAAAGAGAAAGCAGCTGAGAAGAGAGAAGGCGATGAGACAGCTCAGACTGAATCACTTTACACTGTGTGTGGAATGGGTAACCTGCAGACACATTTGATAATTAGACATATTTATTATCTACTTGCAGGTCATCATCCTATTCTTTCATCGTGTTAAGTTAGGATCTGGATTTCAATGGAGTGAGCAGGAAGGTGATGCCAGCTTGTCTCAGTAAATTCAAGAGGGAATTTGGTAACTATTCAGCAAATAAATTCATTGAGAGCATGAGTGATGTAGCTTAACCTTGCTTGCTTGACTGAATGATTGAGGGAGGGAGGCCTGGTTGGATGGGTCCCAATAATCTGGCTGCTCCTGTACATCCTATGTAACTGTCAGAAAGTGGTCTGGAAGAAAGAGCTGTCTGAGAAATGTACTCTCTCGTCCCAATCTCATCCTCACACAACTAAGCCATAGGGAGGTCAGCTCGCCATATACTGTACATTATAAGCTTTCATCAGTTCCACATCTTGTGATGAAAAATTGGAACTAGAAATCCGAGGTGACTAACTAACAGTTGATAGGAAAGCTCTGCTAATGTATTGTGATCTTAAACAGCCTCCCGCTCAGTGACGCTGTACCTCTTCCATCGGGATAACTTGAGAGTATCCACCACCCGCTGCTCCTCCTGTTACAGAGAGAGAGAGGGGAAAAGCAATCAGTACACGTTATTAACCACACCATAAAAACATTAAGGATTATGGGAAAAGTGGGATTAATAGATTGCGAGTTAAAAAAACAGTGACACCAACATGATGATCCAAACAGCCTCTTTCTATGCTGAAATGTTCCAAGCTTCTATTCAAGAAGAATGAAAGAACTTGCGTTTATAGTGTAATAATGCTTCAAAATGTCTCAAGAGCTTCACAGTGGACAGTCAAGTAAGTGCCTAGTGTGATGTCAGCAAGCTCCCACAAATATCAAGATGAACGGCCATTTATCTAGAGGGAAGGAGACCAGACACTGGGAAAACTCTCCTCTTGTTGAAAAGTGATGTAGGATTCTTCACATCGCCCCACCTCCTCAATATTGTGCGGCTCCGCCACTGTCTTACACCGCAGGCCACCGAGACTCTCATCCACGCATTCATAACATCCTGGCTCGACTACACAAACTCTCTGTTTGTCGGCCTCCCCAGCTTCACAAGCTGCAAATCATCCAGAACTCTGCAGCTCATATCCTCTCCCGCACCAGGCTCTGCGACACTATCACCCCCATCCTCGCTCGACTCCACTGGCTTCCCATCACACACAGGATACAGTTCAAGATCCTGGTCCTCACTTTCAAAGACCTCCATGGCCTTGCCCCCACCCCTATCTCTTCGACCTCCTAACCCCCAACCAACGTGCCCGCTCTCCGCTCAGCGGGCTCCAGCCTGCTTCATGTCTTCTCGCTCGCCCCACCATTGGCGGGCAGGCCTTCTGCCACTCTGCCCCCACCATCTGGAACTCCATCCCGCAGTCCTTCCGCCTTGCCCTCTCCCTTGTCACTTCAAGACCCATCTCAAGACCCTCCTCTTTGAAAGTGCCTTCGCCCCACTGAAACAAGACAGGAGAAACCCAAGGTTACCTTTAATCCCGAAGGTGGGACCCTGTGATGGTTGCCGAACACAAGCAAAGACATTGAGGTCCAGGTGAGCGCCGATGGCCTGTGCCAACCCGATGGTGGTAGTACTCTTGCCTTCCCCAAGAGGAGTGGGAGTGATGCTGCAACAGAAGCCAATACTGTGAGCCCTTATACTCGCTCCTTCCCCCTGCCCACACCACACTCTCCTCTGCCCCTACCCTGCATGCTTCTAGCTGACCTGGGAATGTGGACAAACAGTGTAGAGTGTCCTGACCCAACTGTCCAGTGCCTTGGGACGTCCTCCCAACGTGAAAGACGCTCTATAAATGGAATCTTGTTGTTGTTGTTGTTGTAGAGGAAGCTTTCCTCTGGCTCTGACTTGGGAATTTAAACAGACAGTGTAAGAGCATTAAGCGCTCCAAAACACCATCCAGCGTGAAGAACGCTATAGAAATGCAAGTTGTTGCTGTAGAGGAAGCTGTCCTCAGTCTCTGACCTGAGAATGTTAGTCACAAGTGCTGCCCTCACTCTCCCTGACAGTCTGCCCCAAATCCATTCAGAACCTTGCTGTTGTCCCAAACGTGATAGTCCAATAGGACCACTCTCCTTACCCAGTGACCACAATGTACTTCCCATCCTGCTGGGGTCTCAGCCGTTCCAGGGTTGAGAGAAGCACCTTTGCCTTGTATTTTCCATACAACTCCACTTCATCCGACATCAAGCCCACCTCCCTCGCCAGGCGGCTGATGTGCTTTGGCGTGCCGGCCCGCGAGATGGCAATGTCACTAGAGGGAAAGACCACCATTACACAAAGTCAGACTGTGAACAGCCCCCCCAATAAAATAATTTCTTCATCATTAGACTTCAGCTAAAAGAATAGGCTCAAAAAATTAAATATAATACAGGCCCGAAAAGGCTGATAGATGGTGAGACATTCTACTCAGTGTGTGAAAAATTGATCACAGGGCTTCGTCAGCTCAGAAAAGTCACTGAAAGAGTTGAGGAGGAAGTGGAAGATGTGAGAGAGAAGTGAGTGAATGTGTGTGTGTGTCTATGTGTGTGTGAGAGAGAGAGAGAGAGAGAAAGGGGGGAAATTGGAGATTGGAGCTCAGAGAATAAACAATATTATCCTTTTCGATAATTGCCCTGCCCTGGCACAGTGAAATATCTAGCTATGGGAGTGGTGTTTAAATCTAGGGCAGACCCCAACAGTGAGCAAAGATAAGCTATTAGTGAGATTCAGGATCACACGCCTACCTGGGAACAGGCTGTAAAAGATTCAGCTTTGAGTACCGAATCGACCATTTGCCTGGTTTGAAGGTCTCCAGATGGCGCCTTGCGCTTTCCACTGTGTTCTGTCATTGAGAGAGCTGCACATCAATCAATACAATCTCTCCAACTGACAGAATGCCACATGGGGCCTTTAATTACTTCTTTCAAGCAAGGCTGGTTAAATGGATAGCTCCCCCAAAATTTCAAAGCTACTCACGCTAGACTTCCTCTCTCCTCCCCCACCCACACTGTCACATTGCATAACCCCCCCCCACCTAAAAAAATAAAGTTACAAGCAGCCTCCCAAGAGGAAGGCGACATGAGCTTCAACCTTCAACTTGTTTTAAAATCAGTCTCTCTCTTGGTATGAATCAAGCCAAGGGAAACTCACCATATGATCGTGCTTCGTGCAACCCAATCCTGGTGCAATTCCCAGCACGTGGTCTGTGCTATAAACATCACCATCAAACCTACCTCCATCAGCATGCAGACAGTCATGGGCCCCACGCCTCCAGGCACAGGAGTGATGTGTGAGGCCACCTCCTTGGCCTCACTGTAGGCCACGTCACCAACAACTCTCTTCCCGCTCGTCTTCGTGCTGTCTGGAGGGAGGCGGAGAGCAAGTTACACGTGGAGCAGGAGGAATTCCACGCCTGTTACACACTCTAGAGACAATGCGCCAATTATATGTGAGTGACAGCGCCTATTGTACATGAGAGGCATCACATCAATTACAAGTGAGATATCACATGCGGAATAGGCAGCACGCCAATCACATACAAGAGGCAGCATACTATAATATAAAATTGCTTGGTAATAATTGGTTTAATTGAAAAAAGTCTGAGGCAGTTTGCAATATTTCTGTAAGACACCGAGGTCCACACAGCCAGAGGTAACTGTAGCAGATCAGGTGTTGGTCCTAACAAGAAAGGGGCTGGAAAAGGATATTGTAGGTGAGTGCTTAGTGGGAATGTACAAACCCTTAATACTGCAAAGCTTCCAAAGAAGCTGAATTGTGGGAGTTTGGTGCTGACACTCACCAGGAACATGGTTAATTCCGCAGTCAATAACAATAGCTCCAGGCTTGATCCAGCTGCCTTTCACCATCTCAGCTTTGCCGATTCCAACAACCAGAACGTCTGCTTTCAACACCTGAAGTGTAATAGCAGTGCGATGAGAATAGAGTCCAGGGCACAGCCTGGTCAGCAGCACCAGTGACCGGCAAACATGCTCTTCTATTCTCAGTTCAATGCTTCTCTCATCTACATCGCCATGCAACTACGCACTGGGTGTCCAGCCTAGACTGAACTCAAAGTGCGCAGAATTCTGGAAAATAATTCAATTCAGCCTTAATTTGGAAGCCGATTTCATTCAGACCTGTGGAAAGTCTATTTCCAAATTAACCAAAGTTAAGCATTTTGTCAATGTTTTAATAAAACAAAATGTTTTCTCAAGTGTAGAAAGTAGGATTTTAGGGCTCCTTGAGCTTTTGAAGTGGAGTAACCGTTTTTGTGGGCAAACAAGGCACTATTTGCCCAGCAATGACACACAACACTTTAACCTTAAAGCCTCTAAAAAAAATCCATTCAACACTCCAAATTAGTGATTGAAGAAAGTTTGCCTAGTATCCTGATTTAACAGCCTCTGTTTTCACGTTGCTGAAATATAAATTAAGGCTTGTCCCTTTACTTCTCATAAATATATTTTATAACCTTTGCTACTTTCTAATCCCTGACTCCCGACGTAAAAGATGCTATAAAATGCAATTTGTTATTACTATTGTTTGTGATATCGCTTTTCTGGGGGTAATAATCCCTTCAAAAAAAACCAATAAAATAATAATCCTTGCATTTGATATAGCGCCTTATGAAGTCTTTGAGACGTCTCAAAGGACTTCACAGAATATACTGTAAAGTGTAGCGACTATGTTTTGTGGGCAAAATAACTTGGGTTACTCAATCCTGTTTGTGGGACCCTGTGTGCGCAATTGGCTACCACGTTTCACCCACAAAATAAACTCAATTCACTTTACAGTATATTCTGTGAAGTGCTTAGAGATGTCTCAAAGACATGATAAGGCGCTATATCAAATTCAAGGATTATTATTATTATTATTCAGATTTTTGCACAACAGTAAAATGTAGGGCAAGTTTTCCAAAATTTTCTATCTCTGGATCTCTTGTCTGTTCACACTCCGTGTTCCAATCCTCGTGGAGTGTTTTGGCTGAAGGCCTATCCGGCCAGGATGGGCAGTCAGTGGCTTACCTCTCCCTGCAAGTCCGCAGTCCTGGAGTGGCAGGTGGTGACAGTCGCGTGGTTCCACAGCAGAAGGTCGTGCATAGGGGCCCCGACGATTTTGCTGCGTCCAATGACAACAGCCTTGGACCCCGCAAGCTTCACACCTGACGACCGGAGAGAAAGAATAAGCACATTAGGACTGAAACACACAGCCGCACAAGTCACGGTCCTGTCTGCACCATCGTCAGGGGCCATTAACAAACACACCACTGGTGACCAACTCGTCAGGAGAGCAACTCACAATTCACTCCAGATAATTGATGCCTGTTTCTGGGATGCATTTGATATAGCGCTTTTCAATCTTCTAGATGTCTCAAAGCGCTTCACAGAA
This sequence comes from Callorhinchus milii, assembly GCF_018977255.1. NCBI lineage: Eukaryota > Metazoa > Chordata > Chondrichthyes > Chimaeriformes > Callorhinchidae > Callorhinchus > Callorhinchus milii. The sequence goes on along the minus strand of NW_024704750.1, from coordinate 23,419,432 downwards.
TATACTGTAAAGTGAATTGACCGTATATTTGTGGGCGAAACACGGAAGCCAACTGCGTACAGCAGTGTCCCACAAACAGTCGTGGATTGAAGTGACCAATTTATTATTATTTTTTCCTTGAGGGATTATTATCAGGCGTGTGGTGTAAGGAAACTTGTCCAAGGTTTCACCCTGTCGGGATTCGAACCCAGGTCTCTCACTTGTGAGGTGAGTGCTCTAACCACTGAGCTACAGGACTCCACATTTGTGAAGTGTTTGTGATGTTTCTATCATCATGATCAAATACCAACACTCACCTAAAAACATGTTTGCCAGCAGGCACCATGATACACTCCCCAGCACTAGCCAGTGCCCGTTATCCTGCCCCCATCCCCAGCACAAGTCAACACCAGTGACCCCAACCCAGGCATGAGTCAGCCCCCGAGGCACATAAAGCACTTCATTATAAAAACTTACGTTACCTGAATAAATTCCATCTGGCTAGCAGTTAGCAAAGAAAAAGAGAAGATAGTCACGTGGATTAATGTTCTAAACAACAGAGCAGTGAATTGCTAAAGGATAGACTTAAGGACAACATGAAAATCCCAATTCAAGCAGTAAAAAAGAGACACACACATAGAAGTGACGAAGGGAGGGACACACACACACACCCACAAGCCGCTATACCAAATGCCAGACTGATTATGATGCCTCCTACCTGTCTGTTTAATCAGCTCCAGGCAGCCTTTTGGCGTACAGGGGATGAAGCAGTCACCGAGGTCACCGCGGGCCAGTTTACCAGCATTGATACTGGTTAATCTGCAAACACAGGTCAGTTACCAGCAGCCACGAGATCAGCAACACAACCACTCTCCTGACAAGCCTTCAGTTTCTACCTAATCCCCACCACCCAATCAGGCATAATAAGCCATTTGGTATAATTTCTCTGAAACCCATCCTTGTCAACGCAGATCGTCGCTGCTCCATTGTAAATGTTTCAATATGTCCTGTGAGAAAGAGTGTGTACTGCTGACTGACTACCTCTCACTTCTCTCTCCTGCCCCCAGCTCCATTTAGCTCTAGCGGGGGAGCGAGCAGCAGCACAGAAATGATAGAGCGAATGCCTTCTTTTACACTGTAAGCTATTCAAGCTTCCTGCTCTGGAGCTATTTCCTTAAACTCTTGCCATCGGTTCAGTTAATATCCTTTCAGCTCAAATAATCAAGTCTCACCAATGGCTGAAATTACCCATAGTGTTCAGTGGGCATACACCATAATATGGTGCAGTGATTGGAGGGAGGTTTCACACATGCTGACAATGGCTGCCTCACAGGGGGTAGAGGGGGTAAGAGGTCAATCCGGTTTCTTCTGAGTGAAACTACTCCATTGGTTTACTCATTTGATCTTGGTTATCTGAAAGGTTTACTCACTCGACCATACTGGGAATGCTCAGCAGTCATTGCTCCCAAACTGGGTCACTGAGGCCTGTGAGCAGGGATAAATCTCATTCTACAACCACAGGCCAGGATGATAGTTACCCATCCACATCCTTCTCTGGAGCAACTGCGTTGGTTACTTTTTCTACGTCAATGGGATTATTGGAGTCCAGCGGGAGCTGCACAATGAGTCCATGGACGTTGGGATCCTCGTTGATGTGGGCAATGCTATCCAGCACCTGTAGAGTGATAGATATTGTCAGCCAGTGAGTCAACAACAACAACAACACAATTCCATTTATAGAGCGCCTTTCACGTCAGGAGGACGTCCCAAGGCGCTGTACAGTTGGGTCAGGACCCAAGCAGGGGGGAAATGGTCAGGGTGAGGAGAGGGAAGGGAGGGAGTGAGGAGGGGGTAGAGAGTCGAGAGGGGAGCTGAAGGCACGGTCAAAGAGAAAGGTCTCGAGACCAGCCTTGAAGGGGGAAAGGGAGGAGGCAAGGCGAAGGCACTGGGGGATAGAGTTCCAGAGCCTAGGGGCTGAGAGGCTGAAGGCCCGGCCACTGATGGTAGGGAGGATGGGGCGGGGGATGTGGAGCAGACCGCAGCCAGAGGAACGGAGGGTACGGGCAGGTAAGTAGGGGGATAGTAGGTCAGAGAGGTAGGAGGGAGCGAGGCCGTGAATGGCCTTGTAGGTGAGGATGAGGATCTTGAATTCGATCCTCTGGGGGATGGGGAGCCAGTGGAGGCGAGCGAGGGTGGGAGTGATGTGGGCGCGGTGTCTGGTGCGGGACAGTACACGAGCTGCAGAGTTCTGAATGACCTGCAGTGTGGAGGGAGGGCCGGGAAGGCCGTCGAGGAGAGAGTTCCCATAGTCCAGTCTTGAGGTGATAAAGGCTTGGACCAGAGTTTCAGCCACGTGAGGGGTGAGGTGACGGAAGGCGGTGCCAGTTGTGGCGCGGATATGAGGGAGAAAGGACAGCTCAGGGTCGAACAGAACACCGAGGTTCCTGACTGGCTTTGAGCAGTGGAGAGTGCTGCCTTGGATGCTGATGCTGTCAGCGCCTGAGGTGCGGAGGCGCTGACGTGAGCCAATCAGGAGGGCCTCAGTATTACGCACGTTGAGCTGAAGAAAGTTGTCTCTCATCCAGGACTCGATGTCGGACAGACAGCTGTCAGGACATCGGGGGTCGTGGAGTTGAGGGTAGAGGAGGAGGAAAGGTAGAGTTGGGTGTCATCCGCATACATGTGGAAGTTAACCCCATGTCTGCGGATGATGTCACCACAGGGGGAGCATATAGAGGGTGAAGAGGAGGGGACCGAAGACAGAGTATGCTGCCGATAGGTTGAGGAGGACGAGGAGGCAGAGGGAGCCCTGGTCGCAGATGATCAGGATGTCATTGGTGACCTTGACCAGGGCGGTTTCTGTGCTATGGGCAGCACGGAAACCCGACTGAAGGGGTTCGAATAATGAATGGGTGGAGAGGAAAGAGCGCAACTGGGAGGCGACAACTCATTCAAGGACCTTGGACAGGAAGGGGAGGTTGGAGATGGGCCGGTAGTTTGATAGCTGCGACGCATCAAGGGAGGGTTTTTTCAAGGTGGGAGTGATGGTGGCAGTTTTTAAGGGAATGGGAACAGAGCCAGAGGAGAGGGACAGGTTAACGATGTCTGTGATATGTGGGGCAAGGAGGTGGAGCTGGGAAATGAGTTTGGTGACAGAGGGTGGGGAAACGGGTACGAACGTGTGTAGGGGAGGATGGGTAGGAGTCGGAGTGTGGGAGGGAGGGGGTGGGGGGTGGGTGGATGTTGGAGGGGAAGTGACCGCGGAGCGAATTCCCTTGATTTTGGATTCAAGCAAATCCAGCATCTCCTGGCAGTGAAGGTTGGAGGAGATGACCTGCGCGGGGTGGCGGGGGGGGACGGGGGAGTCGGGATGTGGTAGAAAACAGTAGCCTGGGGTTGTTCTTCGCCTCCAGGATTATCCTGGAGTAGAAGGACGACTTGACCGAGGCTAGAGTGGAGCGGTAGATTTTGAGGAGGTCCAGCCAGATTTGTCGGTGAACCGTTAGGCCAGATTTGACGCAGGTGCGTTCAGCGGCCCACACCTGGCTCTTCAGTGAGCGGAGGTGGGTGGTGAACCAGGGGGAGGAGCGAGAGTAGGAGACAGTATGGGAGGTGATGGGGGCAAGAGTATCGAGTGTGGAGGAGAGGGTGTTGTGGAGGAGGGTGAGAGGAGAAGAGGGGTCAGTGAGGGTTGAAGGCCAGAGGGAGAGGAGTTCAGAGGACTCCAAGGCAGCGGTTAGGGATTGTGGGGTTAACTTTTTCCAGGGGTGGTAGAAGATGGTGGTGGGTCTGGTGGAGGTGGGGACGGGGGTGGAGGTGGTGAAGGAGATGAAGTGGTGATCGGAGACGGCCTTGTCGGTGATAGTGACATCCGAGATACTGAGGCCCCGGGTGATCACCAAATCGAGTGGGTGGCCGTGACTGTGAGTGGGGGAGTTGATGTGGAGGGAGAGGTTGAGCGAGGAGAGCAGGGAAGAGAAGCCTGAGGAGATGGAGTAGGAGGGGGTGAAGTGCAGGTTGAAGTCGCCCAGGATGATGAGGCGATCAGAGCAGAGGCAGAGAGATGTAAGAAGTGTTGAAATATCGGAGTCACATCTAACCCTCCAACCCCTCACCACTGAGCCAAACTATCCCAAACCTCACCCCAGCCAGAACATCACCCCAGATCCTGCCCAGCCTCAAAGGCCCCAACCCCTTCGCACAGAACCCACCCCACAGGCCCCACCCAGCCCTACAGGCCCCACCCAGCTCCACAGGCCACACCCAATCCCCCTCACAGAACCAAACCCCACCGAGCCCCACAAGCTCCGCCCAGCCCCACAGGCCCTAACCCCCTGCTGAACCAGCCAATTTGAATTGAATCTAATGTAAGCACCTTCAATTCATGGGGGAGGGGAGGGAATAGTAAAAGAGGGGAGAGATACTTCAACTCACTTCTTCTTCACTTGCGGTTTTTGGCAGTCTTATGTGGTTGGCATTCATCCCAATCTACAGACAGAAAGAAATAAGATTAGCAACAAACTCAGCAGATTTATTGACAAAAAGGAGAAAACACATTCAAAGTGCCTCCTTCAGGGAGATTTACTTTGCGGTCCTCGGGGGGTGCCTACCAAAATCAATTCCAAGCAAAGTTGGCTCAAATGTTTGCAGCCCTGTTGTTCCTGGGCCTTCCTGATAGACGACGCAGTGAGTTTAAAACAAGGTACTCAGCATCCCAGTTACATTCAGCAATATCTGGAACACTAACCTCGGCAGCAGCTTTCAGCTTCATACTGATGTATAGGTTGGAGTCATCCCTGTCGCCTACCTGAAATTATAGCAGAGATTGAAAGAGTGAGTTAGTTATAGGAATGAATAGAAAGAAGGAGTGAGTGATTAGATAGAGAGAATGTGTGAGTGATAGTGGCAAGAGAATGAGTGAAAGATTAAGAGCAAGTCTGACTGAGTGATAAGAGTGAGAGCAAGAAAGAGAAAAATGATTAGATTCTGCAAAATTTGAAAGAAATCATAGGAAAGGATTTGATGCTGGACAGGATAGTTCAGTTTAATTTCTGCAGTCAATGCGTGAAACATGCTGGAGTCAGACTACAACAGCTGTGAGCACAGGAAAGATACTTGATTCATCCCAACCCTACCATCATTTAATTACAGCAATGAGTCCCAGTGTGCAGCCCTCAATGCCCGGCCTGTATTACAATTTAGATAACACATTTCACGTAAGGAGGACGTCTCAAAGCGCTTTACCCAGCTGGCTGGCTGGGCACCCAAGCTTTGGTGGTGGGATATGAGGGGAGGAGGATGACAGGTATGTTACTCCCTCACCCCAAACTGCCCAACGTTATAGATTACCTGCAGGATAGCGAGGCCGGGCCGGAAGCCAGGAGCCAACTCCTTCATCTGGCTCACTTCATTCTTCAATCTTTCCCGGACTTGGCTGGGGGATGACAGGAAGAAGAGTTAGTCTCCAGGTTCCAGCACTAAACCCTCTCTATAGGATTCACAGAGCAAAACAATTGTAATGGAGAAACTCAGAAATGCTAGTCTGTGTGCCTTACGCTGAGGTTTTAGATCCTGACACAATTGTTCCCAGTGCCCTTACAATACCCAGCTTCTTGAAGGGATATCTGAGATACGGAAGCATGGCTGTCAGCCTAGAGTCCCAGTGAAGACCAACAGCAAGTGTGCGTCAATTTGTTTGTCTTTCAGCATCAAAAGGAAATGGCGGAGAAGAGCTGCAAAATGTGCCAAAACGCAGTTTGAAGTCCAGAGAGTTCAACGCAGCATTGCCTCCTGGAACAACACAGCATTGCCTCCGCATCACTCTTGCCTGTGAACCCAGCGACAATTCTCAGATGTTCACCCTGAGTTGCTGTACCTCTCCCAATCGCTGTTGCACAGTCAGCTTTCGTGTTGGATTGATTGGGGTATAAAGAAGTCAGAGCCCACAGAGTTACTTCATATCTGTCTTTTCCCTTTTTACAAAAAGCAGTTCTGCACAGACAAGGCCACCCAAGTAGGGAACGGGTCCAAATTCCTATTTACTGCTAAAGTTGAACTTTAACAAGCTGGCAGGGGCATGCACAACTCAGCGCCAAAATGTTTACATTGGGGGTGGGAGGGAGATAGGGGAGGGAGATGGAGGGAGGGAGGACAAATGATCAGTGCCTGGGAGTGGGACAGGTGCTGGCTTAGCTCAAGTTCCCATGCACCATCACTTTGTAAATGGGGATAAAAACAAGAACTTAGGAAATGTTTCCTTCAGGTGAATGGGACAGGTTAAAAGTATGAGTATAGGAATCAGAGGCCATTCAGCACCTCCAGTCTGCCCACCAGTTTGTTTGACCATGGTAGATCTTCTAATTTCCTTTCCCTTATTTCTCAGGTGTCTATCCCTTCAAACATCCCAATGGATCTGACTTCATGGCCTTCTGGGGTACTATATTCATTAATCGTTCGCTGACAGATACAGTCACAACACTGCAGTGTAAAATCCTGTGAAGCTCTTTGAGACATTGACAACATACAGCAAAAATGCAAGGATTAATTAACATTCTCACATGCCTTTGTATTTATCAAATTACTTCACAATCTTGAATTGTTATAAAGAGATCTCTATAAAGCTATCAGTAGATCCCTGAATCTCTCTCACCATTATTCTTCCCTCCAGATTGGACTCCTCTTTCCTCTATTAGGATGCCCCCTAGTACTTCACCAAATGGCCAATATCCACGTGTGAGACTGAACAGTATTAGTGGGATATTCACGGTACAATAGTCAAGCTTGATCTGCCCTCACATAGCGCCCACAGAGACACATCTCCTAGGAATCAGAAACCCTGGCTGATGTTCCTCTTCCTAACCCAGGAGTAGCTCCGACTGAGATCAGCTAACTCACTACAAAGTGAGAACTGAACCTTGAAATATTTCCACTAGTATGTAAGTAACAGAGGAGTGAGGCTGAGAGAAGCAATCCCATTTTACGCACCACGTACCGTGGGTTGCCACTCCCCGAGCTGCCTAACCAATGGCTGTCTCAAGGCAGTGCTGAACAATGAACAACAGAGAGACATATAAGTCAAAGCCTCTCAATAACACATTGGCCCTTTCTCTCTTTTAAATCAAAGTCCATTGGCCCTGAACTAGAATAGCCTATTGAAAGTTCAGCAGTTAAATGTGGGCTGAGTCACAAAGAGTGAGTGGAAGTAAAGTCAAAGATTTACATTCATATTTGCTCATAGAAGCTGTTCAGAACCATTATAGGTGAGACAGACTTCACAGAGCAAAGGCAAAGCTGCAGGTTGAACATTCACATTGGCTGCCTCCCAAGCTGTGCCAGCCTCTAAATGACTCTCTCAGACTGGCCAATTATCCCTTATCTTAAATATCAAAGTCCATTGGCCATGAACTTGAATAGCTTCATCCAAATCTCAGCAGCTCAACACGCTATCCAGCTATAAAGGAATAAGTGAACAAACGTCAGAGGAAGAACTGCAGTCCATTTAATAAGCCACCTCTATACAAATGTCTCAGATCTCTTTATAAACACTTTATTTGAAGTATGGTAATGGATATGTAGGTAATTGGTAACAACTTTTAAGAGAGAAGTAGATAATTATTTGGGGAGTACAAGTTTGGAGGGCTATGGGGAGAGAGTGGGGGAGGGGATTGATTTGGATAGCTCTTTTAAAAGAGCTGGCACAGACACGATGGGCCGAATGGCCTCCTTCTGTGCTGTACAAGTCTAAGATTCTATGAATCATGTTGGATGGCATCCATCGAGGGGGACTGACTCGGTGGATTTGTTCCAGGTCTTCTGTTTGTGGATGGTGTTGTGCTACTGGCAGATTCACGTGGGAACCATCTGCGCTTCACCCATCATCTTGAACACTGGGCCACCCCGTGGGACAGGGTGGTAGGTGCCCCAAATTTGGAATCATGGTTCTACACCTCTAGAGAAGACATTGCGGGTACTGATTGGAAAATACAAGGGGCATCAGTCCCAATTGTTGATTCTTATCAGTACCTCGGGATCATAGTGGACACTAACATTTGCCTGGACACTGTCCTGAAGGATTGCGCTGAGGAGGGGCGATGGGCACTCTCCTTCCACCTTAACTGGCTCTGGGGTGATAAGCTTAACAACGCCGGAATTGAGCCCACCCTCAATGGTGGACTTGGTAGTCCATTCCTGAGCCAGGTGGGTCCGCAGTTACTCCAGGGCACTGCTGATGATAGCCCAGGACTTAGGTGGGCCGACAAGTCACTGGAGGCAGGGACTCTTCGCACTCATCTCCTGTTAACCCTGCAAGGCAATGCCCTAATGGGTAGCTGGACAACAACAACAGGATTACATTTGTATAGCGCCCTTCACATTGGGAGGACGTCCCAAGGCGCTGGACAGAGTACAGCATTTCAGACCCGAGCTGGGGTCGGGGGGGGAGGGTAGGTGGGTGGCCGATGGTATGGTCGAAGAGGTGGGTCTTCAGGCGGGACTTGAAGGAGGCTCAGGAGGAGACGAGGCGGAGTGACTGGGGAATGGAATTCCAGAGGTTGGGGGCAGAGTGGCTGAAGGCTCTCCTGCCAATGGTGGGGCGGGTGGGTCGGGGGACGTGGAGCAGGCCAGAGCCGGCTGAGCGTACGGAACGGGCGGGTTGGTAGGGGGTTAGGAGGTCGCAGAAGTAGGGTGGGGCGAGGCCATGGAGGGCTTTGTATGTGAGAGCCAGGATCTTGAACTGGATCCTCTGAAAGATAGGGAGCCAATGGAGTCGGGCGAGAGTGGGGGCGATGGGGTCACGGAGTTTGGTGCGGGAGAAGACACGGGCTGCAGAGTTCTGGATTATCTGCAGTCTGAGGAGGGAGGAGTTGGGAAAGCCGACAAGCAACATGAAAGCTTTCCAGGCAGTTTCTCAATAACAAGCTATGGAGTCCTGTAGCTCAGTGGTCAGAGGACTCTCCTCAAAGGCGAGAGACCTGGGTTTGATTCCCGGCAGGGCAAAACCTTGGGCAAGTTTCCTTACTCCACACACCTGATAATAATCCCTCAAGAAAAAAAAACAAAAATAAATTGGTCACTTCAATTCATGACTGTTTGTGGGACACTGCATTGGGTAATTGGCTGCCGCGTTTTGCCCACAATTCACTTTACAGTATATTCTGTGAAGCGCTTTGAGACATCAAGAAGATGTGAAAAGCACTATATCAAATACAAGAATTATTTCATTTATGTGTTTTTTTTTATATTTATTATCTGATATTTTACTAATCCTTGAAGAGCAAACATGGAAATGTCTCAAAAGTGATTTACAGGCAATTGCTGTCAGTGTAGATACTGTTTATTTTCATGCAAATTCGGAACTAATTTGCTCACAGCATGGTTCCACAACTATGAAGTGAATGCAGAGTTCATCTTTAAAACTGATTGTTGGTCAGCAATCAGAAGAAACTGTTTTTTTCAACAGTGTCATGCAGAAGCAACATCGGATTAACCTCCCATCTAAAGGATGAAATGCTTAGCAATTCAGCAGAGTTTCACCCAGCACTGCACTGCACTGCCTGCCTAGATAATTAACAACTCCTGATGTGGGGCTTGAACCCACAATCTTCAGACCCAGAAGCGAAAGCCCCATCATCAGAGCTAGGCTTTGTTCAACAACCAAGTTACATTTGTATACCGCCTTTCATGTTGGGAGAATGTCCCAAGGCTGAACAGTCAGGCACAGGGTTGGGATCAGTAGAAGGGTGACTGAAAGCGCGGTCGAAACGAAGGGCCTTGATACGTGCCTTGAAGGAGGTAAGGGAGGAGGCAAAGTGAAGTCACTGTGGAGTTCCAAAGTAATTTAGGAGCCTGCTGAGCAGAGGGAGTGGACAGGTTCATGTCGATATTAAAAATTTTCAAAAAGATAAGCGAGTTTCTCCTGGTGTGCTGACCAACATAAAATTGTCATTTGTTTAGTAGCTGTTTGTGGGACATACCTGTGTGCAAAATGGCTACTGCTTTCACCTACAATGATAGTCACTATATAATAATAGTAATATAATAATCCTTGCATTTGATATAGCGCTTTTCACATCTTCTAAACGTCTCAAAGCGCTTCACAGAATATACTGTAAAGTGAATTGACTGTATATTTGTGGGCGAAATGCGGCAGCGAAATTGCGCACAGCAGTGTCCCACAAACAGTCATGGATTGAAGTGACCAATTCATTATTGTTTTTTTCTTGATGGATTATTATTAGGGGTGTGGAGTAAGGAAACTTGCCCAAGGTTTCGCCCTGCCTGGAACCGAACCCAGGTCATTTGCTTGTGAGACAAGTGCTCTAACCACTGAGCTACAGGACTCCACAATACACTTTACAGTATATTCTGTGAACCATTTTGAGACTGTCTCCTTAAGTAAAATGCATTATATCAAATGTAAGAATTATTATTTCCAGTGAATCATGTGAAGTGCTTTGAGACACATAATATGATAAAGTGGTATATCAAACACAAAGTTTTTATATTTATCTTGTGACTATTTTCATTGAAAGCTGTTAGAGGAATCTGGGTAAAGGGTGCTACAGTTGGAAACTTCTTATAAAAAGTCACAAGACACCACAAGACATCACACGATTAGATTAACGGTCACATTCCAGCAATCTGAATTCCTTGAAATTACTGTTTCAGGATCTGTGACTGTCCTCTGTTACATTATCCGAGTGGCCATTCATTATAGCACTACACACAATTCCTGTTCCTCCGGCAAACATAAATCACTAACGCTCGAGCATATATACGTTAGTGATATTTTTGCAAAAAAGAATTTGAGGCTCAATTCCAGGAGGAAAGTATTTCATAAGGAGGTTTGAGATGAGGAACCTTCAGCCCATTTTGATATCTTTCCACATTACAGGACTTTCCTTCACCCTACCATACAATAGCAAGCTAGATAAGGAATATGGGCTCTCAAAGAACGTTTACAGCTTGCGTAAGGAGAAAAGTTAACAGCACTGTTGCAACATTCGATAGCAAAGTCCAGTATATAATGTATACAATATATAATACAGTATACAATATATAATAGCTTTAAATAAAGTCTAGCAATGTATAATGGCATCAGATAAAATCATTATATGCATGTTGCAATTTTCAAAGAAAGCAACTAGAGCAGACAGTATTGAAGGTTGACCTGTCTAGCTCCCTTCCACTTTGTTTATCTTCAAACTTGTTGAATATCAGCCCATGCTGTTGGTATTTGAAGTTCGCAAGGTCACTGTCTAAAAATATGAGCACTAACATACTATAGAAACAATAGCGGCTTTAATGTGCTGTAGGTCTAGACTTGACTGTTTGAGTTTTAACACATACATAATATTCATAGATATTATTGTTGTCTCATCTGTCAAAGATTACCAAGGAAATAAACTATACACACTAAGACAATTGCTAAATAACTACTTGTTAAATAGTCACATTATCCTGGCCATCTAACTTTAAGCTCAAATGTAAGCATTACATTGGTCTAAAACTAGCTACTCAGTGCTCCTATTGACTTCATCACTGTTGTGAGACATTACTGTGTGCAGACTGGTTTTGGGGTATCATTCCACAGTGAAAAACTATCAATATTAGATTATATAATAATATTCAACTGTAAGAATGGTAGAAGCATTTTTAGTCCTGTAGCTCAGTGGTTAGAGCACTCGCTTTCCAAGCGAGAGACCCGAGTTCAATTACAGGCAGAGGGCGAAACCTTGGGCAAGTTTCCTTACTCCACACAGAGCCTAATAATAATCCCTCCAAAACCAAAACAATAATAAATTGGTCATCTTCAATCTACGACTGTTTGTGGGACATTGCTGTGCGCAATTGGCTGCTGAGTTCGCCCACAAATATACAGTCAATTCACTTTACAGTGTGTTCTGTGAAGCTCTTTGGGACGTCCTCCTGACGTGAAAAGCGTTATAGCAAATACAAGGATTATTATTATTATTATTAGCACATTTCAGCATCAGGAGAATAATCTGAGCAATATTCTGAGTTCTAAAGAGAGCAGTTCACAACTAAACACATTTCTATGCAACCAATTGCATACAGCAGTGTCCCACAAACGTTCGTGGATTGAGAACGGGATCCGACACCACCACCCACAGCACGGTGTGACTTCAGGTCCCGAATAAACCCACAATAATAATCCTTGCATTCGATATAGTGCCTTATCATGTTGTTGAGACATCTGAAAGGGCTTCACTGGATCTACTGTAAAGTGTAGTGACTGTGTATTTTGTCGGCGAGACGCGCCAGCCAATCGTGCGCAGCAGCGTCCCACAAACAGTCGTGGATTGAGTGACCAATTTACAGGGGACGAACAGTGCTGGGTTCCATGTATAATAATAATAATCCTTGTATTTGATATAACGCCTTATCACGTTGTCGAGACGTCTCAAAGCGCTTCGCAGGATTCACTGTAAAGATTTGTTTAATTTTTTTTAAAAAGAAGACTGTGCGCTTGTGAGCAAAACCTTCCGACTCCGAGACAAGAGCGCTATCAACTAAGCCAGGCTGCCCCCCGAGGCCAGGCCGCTGGGGCCCGGGTCTGCACGGGCGGGGGGGGGGGGGGAGGCCGCTTGCCCGGGCTCCGGGAGCCGGTGTCAAGGTCAATCAGTCACCGGGAGCGGGGAGTCGGTGACCCGGAAACCCACTTTAAACACCAATCAATCGGACTTTCTCCTCACAGAAGGCGGGCGCGGTGCGCCATTGCTGATTCTCTCCTCGGGGATCAACAATTGCCGATTGATAACGTGAATGTGACAGTGGCTCTGTTACTCACGCGGACAACTGCTTCCCGCTCAGTGTCTGCGCCGCCATCGCTCAGCCGCCGCTCCGTGCACAACCGCGCACTGCGCGTGCGCCGGACACCAACCGCCCCCATGTTGCGCGCGTGCGCGCGCGCCCAGCGGTCTCCCATTTGCGCATGCGCGAGACGCCAACCGCCCCGCGCTCGTCTCGCGCTGACCTCCCCGCGCTGCGCGTGCGCCGATCGCGTGCCGTCCCTTCCCTCCCGCCCGCCCGCCCCGGCGGCTTCTGGTGTCTTCTGTCAGGGGAGGCGGAGGGGGCGATGTCACGTCGGGCAGAGGTACGAGCTGAGGGAGGCGGGATTTTAACGACAGAAAGATAGCCTGAGGGTACAGGGAGGGGAGCTCAGGAGGTGGAAGGGATGATGCTTGAACGATGCAAAAGCACGGGCTGTCCACTTCACTTCAACAACTTGCCCTTCATAGCGGCCTCCACACAGGGCAGCGACTCAGAGCGCTTAGCAGTGGCCAAGCCCGACTCCGATCCCGGGGGGGGGGAGGGGAGCGGGTGGTGGGTGGCCATAAGCACGGTCGAAGAGGAAGGTTTTCAGGTGGGACTTGAAAAAGGGGAGGGGGGGGTCAAGGCGGAGGGATTGAGGGAGAGTGTTCCAGAGCTTCGGGGTGTAGTGCCTGAAAGCGGGACCTCCAATAGTGGGGCAGAGGGTGCGAGGGACGAGCAGGTTTCCCTCGAGGAAACCAACTTGAGGGTTTCCTCAGGGATGGTCAACTCACAGCCCAGGCTGGCGCTGGGGGAGAGGCGCCATCCTTTACATGAGGTGTTAAACTGAGCCCCTTCAGGCAGGCGGTAAAGATCCTGCGACGCCATCAGGAGAAGAGCCGGGGGTTTCTCTCCCCCGGGGACTTGGCTGACGGTCACTCACTCACTCACTTCTCTTCACGGCTATTTGCGAGATGTCAGCAAACTGGCTGCTGGCCTACACATACACAGTCACTACACTTCACCGTGAATCCTGGGAAATGCTTTGCGATGACATGATAAGGTGTGATATCAAGTGGAAGGATTATTATTAAAACAAATGAAGCTGTGCAGATGTCAGGTGACGTGTTCCCCAATATGCATCAGTATCTTCAGGGGGAGAGGGCATCACAGCAGGTAAACATAACATGAGAAATCCTAGACGAAAAAAGACCAAGGTCCATCTCGTTCACCTTCTACCTTCCTGCCAGTCGCATGCATATATGTCCCAACCTACTACATACTATATCCCATAATGTTATTTCCTAAAAGAAAACTAATCTATGTTTGAAAGAATCAACACTTCCTGCTTCAACCGTTCCACAGGTTCACTTTTCATTCACTGAAATAGTGTTTGCGTAGATTCGTTCTGAATTTACCCCCTTCAATCACAGGCCGTGTCCTCTGGATTTACTATTCTGGACAAGTTGAACCAACCTGTCATAGAATCGTACAGCACAAAAAGAGGCCATTCGGCCCATCAAGTCTTGAAAAGAGCAATGTAATGTCAATCCCACACCCCAGCCCTTTCCCCATAACCCTGCAAACCCGTCCTTAAATACCCGTCCACCGCATTTTTAAAAGTAGGTATTGAATCGGCCTCCACCACCCTTTCAGGCAATGCGTTCCAGATTCGAACAACTCGCTGCGTGAAAACATTTCTTCTCCCCTCGGCTTCTTTTAGAGACTATTTTGAATCTGTGACCTCGAGTCACCGACACACCCACCAGTGGAAACAGTTTTTCCCTTTCTAACCTATCAAATCCCCTCATGATTTTGAAGACCTCTATTAGGTCTCCACGTAACCTTCTCTGCTCCAATGAGAATAATCCCGGCCTCTCCAGCCTTTCCTCATCATCAAGGTCCCTCATTCCCGGTACCATTCTCGTAAATCTCCTCTGCACCCTTTCCAATGCCTTAACATCCTTCCTATAGTGTGGTGCGCCATACTCTAACTGAGGCCTAACCAGTGTTTTATATAGGTTAATCATAACCTCCTGACTCTTGTACTCTATGCCCCTATTTATAAAGACTAGTATCCCATTTGCCCTTTTTACAGCTTTATCTACCAGTCCTGCCACCTTCAAGGATTCATTTACCTGCCACCCCCCAGGTCTCTGCTCTTTCACCCCCCCCTTAAGATTGTATTACCGCCTATATTGCCTCCCTTCATTCTTTCTACCAAAATGCATTACCTCACATTTCTCCACATTGAAACTCATCTGTCATGTGTCGCCCATTTTACCGTTCTGTCTATGTCTTCCTGCAGTCGGCTCCTATCCTTCTCACTGTTTACCCCCTCCCTAACTTTGTGTCGTCCGCAAACTTGGAAATGGTGCTTTCTATAGCCAAGTCCAGATCATTTATGTATATTAAGAAGAAAGTGGTCCTAATACCGATCCCTGGGGGACGCCACTGTAATAATAATAATAATAATCCTTGCATTTCACGTCGGGAGGACATCCCAAAGCGCTTCACAGAACACACTGTAAAGTGAATTGACTGTATATTTGTGGGCGAACGCGGCAGCCAATTGCGCACAGCAATGTCCCACAAACAGTCGTAGATTAAAAATGACCAATTTATTTTTGTTTTGGAGGGATTATTATTAGGCTCTGTGTGGAGTAAGCAAACTTGCCCAAGGTTTCGCCCTCTGCCTGGAATTGAACTCAGGTCTCTCACTTGCAAAGCGAGTGCTCTAACCACTGAGCTACAGGACTCCACTGTACACTTCCCTCCAGTCAGAAAAGCAGCCATTCACCACAACTCTCTGCTTTCTGCCTCCCAGCATGATCTATATTGTTTTGCCCTTTTAGAATCTTAAAGATAGCAATCATATCACCTCTCAATCTTCTCTTTTCCAGTGTGAACATGCACAATTTACTGAGTCGTTCCTCATAGTCCAGTCCCTCCATTCCCTCAATCATTTTGGTTTCCCTCCTCTGTATCTTCTCAATTTCTCCAGACATCCTCCCAACGTGAAAGGCACTATACAAATGTAATCTTGTTGTTGTTGTTCTCCAATATCTTTTTTATACTACGGCGACAGGAACTGTACACAGTATCTAAGTATGATCTCACCAATGATTTATACAATGGCAAGAAAACCCCCACTATTTCGGCTTGCAATTGATGTTTTGATACATCCCAACATCTGGTTTGCTTTACTCACTGCTACAGAGCATCATTGTTGGGAGGGCTTCAATTTATTATCAATCAGGATCCCCAGGTCCTTTTCATTTTCCATATATATTATTTTCCTTATATTATTTTCCTTCCGTTCAAATAATATTCCCTTCCAGGAGTTTATGTTCCCATGTGAAGTACTCTACATTTCTCCACATTGAATTTAATTTGCGATCGACCTGCCCAATTCCTAAGCATGTTCAAATCCTCCTAAGCTTTGCAATCTACCACCTTCATTAACTTGGTGTCATTGGAAAACTGTGCATGCGACTCCCAGTTTCAGATCGTTCATAAATGGGAAAAAAAACTTTCCTTCAGTTTGGGAATGTGCGACGAGGGCCCAGGCCCAAAGGAATCAATAGGAATATCTTCACTTGTTAGGGTGTGTAATACATTCCAACCAGAGCCTACTGAGGCCGATTCAATAGAATCATTCCAAAGGGAATGTTATAAACATCCAAGCATTTACATTTTTTTAAGGGATGTGAGGATTAAGAACAATGATGTTGTGGTGGATAGAGACGGAGGGGAAGGTCAAGCTCAACTATGACTTCCTCTGCAGTCCAATGGCCTGCTGACACTAAACGTCAAGGCTCACACATGAATAATGGCAACTTGGATGGATGGCAGGAGGGAAACAACAACAACAAGATTACATTCGTATAGTGCCTTTCACGTCCGGAGGAGTGAGGAACAGGATCTTGAACTGGATCCTCTGAAGGATAGGAAGCCAATGGAGTTGGGCAAAAATGGGGGAGATGGGGTGCAGCAGTTTGGTACGGGAGAGGACACAGGTTGCAGAGTTCTGGATTATTTGCAACCTGTGGAAGGAGGAGTTGGGAAGGCCGACAAGTAGGGAAACAACCACCTACGGAATGCACCTCAGCATGAGGAGACCAGAGCAGGAGTAAAGAGGTGTATGTCAGTGGGGAGAAAAATTAAAAAACAAAATACAGCGGTAATGGAAAATAACATCTTTCACATTGAGGGAGGATGTCCTTCACACCCACAACTTGCATTTAATATAGTGCTCTACACTTGGGATAGCACCTTGGATGACACCCAACTCTATCTTTCTTCTATCTTTCTGCCTCCACCCTCAACTCCAGGACCACTGCTGTCCTGACAGACTGTCTGTCGGACATCAAGTCCTGGATGAGGGCAAATTTCCTACAATTGAATGTGAACAAGACTGAGGCCCTCCTGATTGGCTCGCGCAGCGCCTCCGCACCTCAGGCTCTGGCAGCATCAACCTTCATGGTTATACACTACAACTCACCAACTCACCAGCCAGTCAGGAACCTGGGGGTCTTGTTCAACCCTCAACTTCCTTTTCTTCCCCATGTCCAAGCTGTGACCCGTTCTGCCTTCCCTCACTTCTGTAACGTCGCCCGACTCCGCCACTACCTCACCTCTCAGGCCGCTGAAACTCTTATTCATTCCTTCATCACCTCCAGGCTCGACTATGCAAACACCCTGCCTCCACTCACCCAGCTCCGGCCTGCTCCACGTCCCCCAACTCACCCGCCCCACCATTGGTTGGGAGAGCCTTCCCCCAAATCTGCCCCCAACCTCTGGAATTCCATCCCTCAATCACTCCGCCTCAACCCCTCCTTAGCCTCCTTCAAGTCCTGCCTCAAAACCCTCCTCTTCGACCACGCCATCAGTCACCCCCCTTCCCCTCCCCTCCCGTCTCCCTCTGATCCAAGCTCGGGTCTGAAATTCTGCACACTGTCCAGCGCCTTGAGATGTCCTCCCAACGTGAAAGGTGCTATACAAATGTAATCTTGTTGTTGGAGCACTCAAACTAACAGACAGACCATGATGGGGCTGATCTCTCCCCACCCATTGTCACTCACACACAACCCTGCAGAGGGGATTGTAAAAAGAACCCAGGAGCAGAAACCCTGTTGAATTCCCCTACCGATGGGCCAAATTTCCTCTGTTGAAAATAGCTATGTCTAAATAGGGGAACCCTGGTATCAGTCTGACTCAGACAATAGCACTCTCAGCTCTATCCAGAAGGTCCAAGTCCCAAGTCAGGAAATAGAGTTCATATTCTAGGCTAATATTCTAAACATTTCGCCCAGAGTCAATTCATTTTACAGTTCATATTCTGTGAAGCACTTTGAGACGTCTTGAAGAGATAATAAGGCACTATATCAAATGCATTATTATTACGATGCACCACGTGGTACTGAAAGAGAAATTAATGGAGGCCCTGTTTCTTTGTTTGGGCAGACTTTAAATTCCTGTGAAGCTATTGCAAGAAAGAAGGGAGTTTCTCCCAGTGTCTTGGCCGACAATCCTCCAAATAAAAAAGTGGTTTCTCTTTCTGGTGTGTGTGGGACATTCCTGTGTGTAAGATGGCTGCTGCATTTTCCTACAGTTACACATTCACTGCTTTTTACAGGAACTTTGTTAAACAATTTGAGATATTTTGACTTGGTGAGACGCTATATTAGATGTAAGGATTAATATTACGTGTATCTTCAATAACAATCACCCTACTTCGGTTGCTTTGCACCAGCCAGTGTCCTGTGTGACAGGAGAGGGAGCTGTTTTATCATAAATTGAGTTTATGCACGGGTGATGTGAGGACATGAGTAAACAGCACAATTTATGTCCTTGTTTCCTGTGCTGCCTTTGGCATGCATGTTTTATGGTTAGTTGCTGGTATGTAGACTCTGATTTGCTGACTTACAAACACAATTAAATTTGTAAAGAATCAAGGGTCTCAGGCACACTGATTCCCCTCCCATCAATGTAAGAAGGTGGCAGGTAGTGGAATGGGGAATAACAAGGTTGGAGAGGTAGGGAGATGCCAGGGCATGAAGGCATTTGTAGATGAGTGTGAGGATCTTGAAGTCAATCCATTCAGTCATTGGGAGCCAGTGGAAACTGACGAGGAATGGTGTGATGTGGGTACAGAGTTTAGAACGAGTGAGAATATACGGGTGTTCGAGTTCTGAATTAGTTAGATTTTGTGGATAATAATAATAATGATAATAAACCTTGCATTTGATATAGCGCTTTTCACGTCGGGAGGACGTCCCAAAGCGCTTCACAGAACACACTGTAAAGGGAATTGACTGTATATTTGTGGGCGAACGCGGCAGCCAATTGCGCACAGCAATGTCCCACAAACAGTCGTAGATTGAAAATGACCAATTTATTGTTGTTTTTGGTTTTGGAGGGATTATTATTAGGCTCTGTGTGGAGTAAGGAAACTTGCCCAAGGTTTGGCCCTGACCTACCAGGAATTGAACTCAGGTCTCTCACTTGCGAAGCGAGTGCTCTAACCACTGAGCTACAGGACTCCACAAATGGATGGTGGAGTTAGGGAGACCGGCAAGAAGGGCATTGGCCAAGCCGGGAGGGGACGAAAGCATGGACGAGGGTCTCGGCTGCTGAGGGTGTGAGGTACGGTCGGAGGCGAACAATGTGGTGGCAGTAGAGGAAAGCAGTTCTGCTCAAGGACAAGATGGGGATAGGAAGGACAGCTGAAAATTGAACCTGACGTGTAGGTTATGTACAGGTTCGGTAAGTCTTAGGGATAGGTTGGGGAAGCTGAGGAGGTCAGAACCTCAGGAGAGAAGATGTTGACCAGAAACAAGGAATATGACTTTAGTCTTGTTAACATTCAGCTGCAGGAAGTTTGTGCTCATCCAGGCCTTGATAGCAAATAAGCTTGACAGAACATCAGCGAGCCTGGAGTTGCAGCTGGAGGAGGAGAAGCAGATTTGGGTTTGCATACATGTGTAAGTTAGCCCCATGTCTGCAGATGACATCACCGAGAGGGAGCATGTAAATAAAGAGAAGAAGAGGGCCAAGCTGGAGCTTTGGGGTACCCCACAGGTGACCGGGCGGAGGCGGGAGGAAAAAACGTTTGCAAAGATATGAAGTGATGGCAGTTGGTTACGTAGGAGTTGAACCAGGCTGGCGAGTGAGGATGAGGGCATGTTCACTGTGTCAAACACAGTGGGAGGACAAGGAGGCAGAGGAAGAACAGATGTCATTTGTGAATTTGGTGAACGCTGTCTCTGGGCTGTGGGCAGTGTGGAATATGGACTGGAGGGGTTCGAGTAGGGCGTAGAGGGAGAGGTGTGAGTGAAGTTGATTTGCAACAATGTGTTCTGGAATTTTTGGCAAGGAAGGGCAAGTTAGAAATGGGTCAGTTGTTTGCAAGGTTAGAGGGATTGAGGGTTTCTTTTTAAAGAGGGGAATAATGACAGCGGTTTTGAGGGGAATGGGACGGAGCCTGAGTACTGGTTGCCAGCAGGGGACAGAGGATAGGGAGTTGAGTGACCAGCATTTGGGTGGGGAGAGGGTTGAAGCAGCAGGTAATGGGCTTCATATGGGTGAATGATGGGTAAAGAGGGAGGAAGGAGAAATGGGGGCAAAGGAGTAAAATAATAATCCTTGCATTTCATATAGCACTTTTCACGTCTTCTAGACGTCTTATAGCGCGACACAGAATATAGTGTAAAGTGAATTGACTGTATATTTGTGGGCAAAATGTAGTAGCCAATTGCGCACAGCAGTGTCCCACAAACAGTCATGGATTGAAGTAACCAATTTATTCTTTTTTTTCTTGAGGGATTATTATCAGGCCAAGGTTTCACCCAGCTGGGAATTGAACCCAGGTATCTCGCTTGCAAGGCGAGTGCTCTAACCACTGAGCTACAGGACTCCACAATGTAGGCGGGGAGCAGTGTAGGAGCTGTGGTGGAAGGAGTGTGTGATTTAGAAGGCATAGCGGGTGTTAGGGGACCTGGGCAGGAAGAGGAAGCAGGCAAACTTATATTTTCTGTCTTTGAGACAAAGAAGTCCAGGACCTTTGCACTTTGCACTTGGCACTGGGTGTGAAGATCGAGGGTGCTTGAGGGGATGTGTGAAGGAGGTGATGAGTGGTGCAGAAAAGCACTTTGGGGTTATTTTTGGCCTCCAGAATAGCTTGGAATTAGAAATGACCTTGGAATAGAAAGCAGTTTGAGCCTGAGAGAAGGAGAGGCAGCAAGTACAAAGATGCTTGAGCCACATTTGACAGTGAACCGTGAAGCCATTTTTGTGCCACCTGCACTTGAATGCCTGGATTTGGGATTTAAGGAGCGGTGGTAGCTGTTATACCATGGGGTATGGGTGGGTTTGGATATGGTCCTGGATGTCAGGGGTGCAAGGAAATTGAAAATGAAGAAGATTCGCTCATTTAGAGACTTGATGGCTGCATCGGGATCACTGCGCTTGAAGGTTAGAGGGAGAGGAGGTCTGAGGGTGTTTATGAGGGACTCGGTGGGGTGGAGGGGAGATAGAAAAAACTACACTTAGCATGGTCGGTTTGAAAAATGGTGCGCAGTAGACATTAAAACTTTACTGTAATTACTGCCCATTTAGTGACTATTTTTAAGGTAAATGCCACAGCTAATTTGAATACAGCAAATTCAAATTCAGCAAAGGGTCCTCTCAAGGTGAATGAGCAATTAATATGTGGGGATTGTCAACCAAGTCACTGAGAGAAACTCGTATCTTTTTTCCAGTTACGTCGCTTGAACAGCTACGATGGAAACTCGGGTAATGTCTCATCTAAAGGATAGCACCTCCAATACATCACTGGAGTGTCGGCCAAGCTTGTGAGCTCAAAGTCTCAACATGAGGCTTGGAGGATTCCTGGAGTGAGCAAGGAAGAGTGAAGAAGGGAGAAGTATTGTAGTTGCCAGAGAAGGAGTCCTGTAAGTGCAGCAGGAAGGGAAGAATGAGAGGAGGTAGGAGTCCTGTATTTTTTTGGTCAGTCGGGTGTCTGACACAAAAGGAAACCCGTCGCCATGCTTAAGAGTATCCAAACCAAACTGAGAGTTCTATGCATCCCAAGCTGGTAGTTGGGGTCAGGAGGGGTGGAGGGCAGAGGGTGGGGGTGAGACCGTGGCCGCAGGCACTGTCGAAGAGGAAGGTCTTTAAACAAGACTTGAAACAGTGATTCTGCCACTACCTCACCCACTGAAACTCTTGTTCATGCCTTCATCACCTCCAGGCTCAAATATGCAAACGCCCTGCTTGTCAGCCTTCCCAACTGCTCCCTCCACAGGCTGCAGATAATCCAAAACTCTGCAGCCCGTGTCCTCTCCCGCACCAAACTCCGTGACTCCATCTCCCCTATTCTCACCCGACTCCATTGGCTCCCTATCCTTTAGAGGATCCAGTTCAAGATTCTAGTCCTCACATACAAAGCCCTCCATGGCCTCGCCCTACCCTACCTCTGCGATCTCCTAACCCCCTAGCAACCCTCCCGCTCCCTCCGTCCAGCTGGCTCCGGCCTTCTCCTCGTCCCCCGACCCACCCGCCCCACCATTGGCGGGAGAGCCTTCAGCCGCTCTGTCCTCAAACTCTGGAATTCCATCCCCCAGTCACTCCGCCTCGCCCCCTCCTTAGCCTCCTTCAAGTCCCATCTCAAAACCCTCCTCTTCAACCATGCCATCGGTCACCCCCCCCTTCCCCTCCTTTCCTTTTCTCCCTCCCTAACCCCAGCTCGGGTCTGAAATGCTGTACACTGTCCAATGCCTTGGGATGTCCTCCTGATGTGAAAGGTGCTATACAAATCTGATCTTCTTCTTGTTGTTGTTGAAGAAGGCAAGAGAGGGGATGAGGTGGAGCGATTGCGGGGCCAAGATGCTGAATGCCCGACCACCAATAATGGGGCGGGAAGTGCGGGGGACCTGAAGTAGACCGGTGTCCGCCAAGCGGGGAGAGCAGACAGGCTGATATGGGGTGAGGAGGTCGGAGAGGTCAGGGGGAACAACACCGTGAAGGGCTTTGAAGGTGAGAACGAGGGTTTCTGCGGGACGGGGAGCCAGTGAAACTGGGCAAGAATAGGGGTGATTGGTTCATGGAGCCTGGTGTGGGAGAAGACATGAGCTGCAGAGTTTTGAATAATCTGTAGCTTGTGGAGGGAAGAGTTGGGAAGTCCAGCGAGCAGGCATTTGGTGTAGTCAAGCCGGGACATGATGAAAGTATGGATCAGGGTCTCGGCGCTCTGCGATGAGAGTTAGAGGCGGAGGAGGGCAATGTTGTGGAGGTGGGGAAAGCGGAATGGGTCACGGCACGAATGTGAGGTTTGAAGGATTAGCTGAGGGTTGAAAAGGACACCAAGGTTTGGTATTGGTGAGGCGAAGAGTGCAGCCATCAATAGTGATAATGTCAGCGGTTGAGGTGAGGAGGCGCTGCCGGAACCAAGCAGAAGGGCCTCTGGTCTTGCCAACATTGAGCTGGATGACGTTGGCTCCCTGACTGACTATTCATCTGACTAGTTGATGTCTGACTGATTATTCATCAGGATAACAGTGGTCCTAGAGTCGAGGGTGGGGTTGGCAAGATAGAGTTGTTTGTCATCCGCATACATGTGGAAATTGACCCTAAGCCTGCGGATGACAACACCGAGGGGGAACATGTATAGATTGAAGCGGAGGGGTCCGAGGACAAAGCCCTGAGGGACACCACACGTGACAGTGTGGGGCTAGAGGAGAAGCCATTGGTGGACACAAAGTGTAGACGGTGGGAAAGATAAGATTGGAGTTTATCTCCCTCTAACTGAGGATAGTTACTAGTTGGTCATTTGATGTCCATCAAGCATGGGTTTGAGCCCTCAATAGGTAGATGGCATGTATCAGGAATTTCCTGTGAGCTTCCCAGTGGGCAACATAGCTCAGCATGTAATGCATAAGAGCTTTGCCACCATCTTCCTGCACACAGCTCGGACGTGCATCTCTTCCCAGCGATGGTTCCACCAGTTGGAGGTGGGGAGCTTGAGCAGTAACTGCTTACCTCTGTGCAAACCGATCAAGGTGGATTCCAGGCGAGAATGTATGGATGAGGATAGAGTCTTAGTTCGTGAACACATGTCAGTACATCTAAGAGTCCTGTAGAGTATTTGAGGAAGGGGCGAGTGAGTGAGGGAGGTATCCTGCAGAGTGCGAGAGGAATTTGTGGTGAAGCAATGTTACAATAATAGTATAATAATAATAATCCTTGCATTTGATATAGCGCTCTTATTGTCTTCTAGACATCTCAAAGCGCTTCACAGAGTATGCTGTAAAGTGAATTGACCATATATTTGTGGGAGAAATATTTGTGGATTGAAAATTACCAATGTATTATTGTTTTGTTTTGGAGGGATTAAGTGTGGAGTAAGGAAACTTGCCCAAGGTTTCGCCCTGCCGGGAATTGAACCCAGTTGTCTCGCTTGCAAGGCGAGTGCGCTATCCACTGAGCTACAGGACTCCACAGGTTGAAAAGATAGGGGGTGCCAGAGCGTGAAGGGATTTAAATACAAGAGTGGGGATCTTGACCTGCTCTGTAACCTAGCCTCTCTCAGCTGAGGATAATTTATTTTGTAAACCATGGGATTTTAACTGTAATTGGGACTGAAGACGGCCAAGAGAGGTTGGGTTGCAGCAGAGGATGGTAATGCGTCAATGGGTGGTATACATGTCCCAGATGATCTTGCTAGGAATATTTAGAGAGTAAAGCAATGTGTCTCGTACTGAAGTACGCAGTGAGAGGATTTTTGTATGATGTTGAGATGTTATTAATAACCTGTTGCAACCCTCACTCAGAACAAAGCTCTATTCCTGCTCCTCCTGAGTGTAGTGCCCAGTGCTTGTGAATGAAGTGCAGCTCTGAGTCACAGGAACAGTGGAGAGGGGAAGATGGGCTCAGGCCAATGCACTAACAGCCACAAGTTGAAAGACCAATTTTATCTTGGGAGTGTCGGTCATGACATGAGGAGAAACATCCTTCTACATAGCGCCATCAGAGATGGGACCTCAGTTTAGTATCTCATCCAAAGGATGGCATTTCAGAATGCTGCGTTTCCCCTAGCACTGCATCTGAGTAGGGAACACTAGTAAGGAGCAAGCTTTAGTACCAGTCATGATTGGGAAAGAGCAGGGAATGGGAATAGAATAGAGAGCTCCAGTGGGGGAGTGAGCACCAGCACAGACACGATGGAGAGAGAGAAAGCAGGGAACGGAGTTCGAGTAGAGAGCTCCAGTGGGGTGGGGGCGGGAGGGGGGAAGGCGAGCACCAGCACAGACACGATGGACTGAACGCCCCATGAGCTGTAGTTTCTATGTTTAATGATACAGATGGGGCAGTGCATGGCAGGAGAGCACTGTGCTGGATCAGACATTGAATGCCATCCACCCAGCCCAAGCTCTAAACTCACAGCACCCTCCCTCACTAAGTGCTTTGAAAGCCCCCATTTGCTCCATTTCCACATCCATCAGTCGCTTAGTAACATAGTGCAATATTTCAGAGCTGCCTAATGGTGTTGAATAGAATACCGGAACCTTCCATTCACAGCCCATTAGCTTTCTTTTCTGTACAGAGTTAAGGTTGAGAGTTGACTATGGGGGGAGTGAGGAGAGATTGGAGTATGAGTTAGTTTTCCTGAAGCAGGTGATCACTGGAATTGAAGCTAGGAATCCTGTTCACCCATCAGTTCGATGTCCTACTTTCCCAGTCTCCACAATCGGTGTCTTTACCTCACATAGTTTCAATTATTCTACAGTAGTCTGCACATCTCCAGACCTGCTTCCATGAACTGAGCAGCCCTGCCAACCCAGTTTCACCCAAAACCAACCCATTCTTAGGATCTGTTATTCTGTATATAGCATCTAACCAACCCATTCTTAGGATCTGTTATTCTGTATATAGCATCTGAATATATTTTGTATATTCCAGCCTGTATATCAGTTCTGGGATCCGTCATCCTACATTTTACTCTTGAACCCCTCCCAGATTAGATTCCAGCCTATACAATGCACTCTATATAATAATAATAATAATAATAATAACCTTTGTATTTGATATAGCATCTTATAATAATAATCCTTAGCATCTTATGTCTTTGAGAGTTCTCGATGTGCCTCACAGGATATACTGTAAAATGGAATAACTGTGTATTTTATGGGTGAAATGATCAGCCAGTATACACACAGTAATGTCCAACAAACAGTTATGAAGTGAGTTATTTGGGGGATTGTTTGCCAGGTCACTGGGAGAGAGAAACTCCCTTCTCTTTTCAAATAGTGCTATGGGATGTTTAGCATCCACCTGAACAGCTGTTTAACATCTCATCTGAAGGATATCTAATAGATTTCAGTCTATATCGTACTCCTGGGAAATGTTATATTATACATAAACACCCTCACTAGCTTGGATTAGATTTCAGTTTGTAATTCATGTCCAGAGACAGTTTGCCTGTCAAACATTATAAATAATTGTCTGAGTAATTGCTGAATTGTTGTTGGTCCTTACTCTTAGCCAGGACACAAAAGACGTCTGAGAAAAACATTAATGAAGTGGTTTCAAATAAAAACAAATGCGAGTTGCCAGTGGCCAAAGTCTGTGCTGGCGTCCATCAGCCCGGGGTTTCCTGTCTCCAGCAAACTCAGGAGAGGAGCTGCGATTTGGATACGTGTCTGTTGCCCTGGTTACTGTCTTAGGAAGAAACACATCATGTCTTTATAAATGGGGGCATAGAATACAAAGAATAACAGGAAGTTATGATGTACCTTTATAAAATACTCAGCGAGAGACTGTGTTCAGTTCTGGGTACCACACTTTAGGAAGAATGTCAAGACATTGGAGAGAGTGCAATGGAGATTGACCAGGATGGTACCAGGAATGGGGGACTTCAGTTATCAGGAGAGGTTAGAGAAGCTCGGATTATTCTCCTTGGACAGAGAAAGTTAAGAGGAGACTCAATAGAAGTTTTCAAAATTATGAGGGGATTGAATAGGGTGAACAAGGAGAAACTATTCCCACTGGCGGGTGGGTCGGTAACCTGAGGGTACAGAGTTAAAATAGTTGTTAAACAGAGGGGAGGTAAGGAGAAATGTTCTCACACAGTGAGTTGTTGGGATCTGGAATGCATTGCCTGAAAGGCCGGTGGAAGCCGATTCGATGACAACTTTTAAGAGAGAAGTAGATAATTATTTGGGGAGGACAAGTTTGCAGAGCTATGGGGAGAGAGTGGGGGAGTGGGGTTGATCAGGGCCATGGCGAGAGAGCGGTGGCGTTGGGGTTGATCAGGGCTATGGGGAGAGCGCGGGGGTGTGGGATTGATTTGGAAGCTCTTTTCAAAGAGCCGGCACTGATACGATGGGCCGAATGCCCTTCTGTGCTGTATAATTCTATGATTCTATGATTACATTACACTGCGCCCCGAAACTTTGGAACTCTTTCAATCCCTCCCCCTTGGCCCCTCCTTCCCCATCTTCAGATCACGTTTGAAGACCTTCCTCTTTAACCGTGCTTACAATGTTTACCTAGCAGTGAGTAGAAACTCGCTTGTGAACCTCACTTTCCAAGGGTAATAATCCTTTCCAAAAGAAAGAAAAAAATGATAATAATCGTTGCATTTGATATAGCGCCTTATCATATCGTTGAAATGTCTCAAAGTGCTTCACAGAATACAGAGTAAAGTGAATTGACTGCATATTTTGGGTGAAACACGGCAACCAGTTGGTCACACCAGTGTCCCACAAGCAGTCGTGGATTGAGGACCAAATCCTTTCTTTCTTTCTTTCTTTCTTTCTTATTGATTGATTGATTGGTTGGTTGGTTGGTTGGAAGGGATTGATACCCCCGGAAAGCAATCCACCAATCGATTAACAATCGGGTACCTACTTACTGCTAGATGAACAGAGATGTGTGGAGTAAGGAGACTTACCAAAGATTTTGCCCTGCCAGGAATCGAACCCAGGTCCTCTCGCTGTGAGGCGAGTGCTCTAACCACTAAACTATAAGACTCCAATTGTTTACAAAATATGTTACAAAATGTTTGGACTCGATACAAAATTTAATTCAGAGTGATTTAAAGAATGTATTTAAAACAGTCTACCTTCATTACACCAACCTCTGGAACCAAGTATTTTGTTTACTTCAATGTGCTGGGGGCTAAAAAAAAATCCCTAATACAACATAAAACATAACATGAAAAAAATTGTCACATAAGACAGACATATAGATGGGTAGGGGTTGAAAGAGCGCACAATTAATTGCATTATACTTTTCCATTGATGTCCAATGAAAAAGATCAATGACATATATGGATATTTATATATGGTTACATCAAATGAAAAGATTGTTATTATTATGCTGGTCTCCCCCCAGAACGCATGAGGTCCCCTCCACTTTTAAACGCTCTGAGATGCTACCCCGCATGAAGAATGAAGCATAAATGCAAGTTGGTGTTGCCGTTGGTGGGCAAGGGGATGGAGTTGCTGTTGGGACAGTGTATAACATGCTTTAAATAAGCTAACCCACTCTAAACACAATGTTTCACACAGCGAGTTGTTCCTACCTGGATTGCGATGCCCGAAAGGATGGTGGAAGCCGATTCGATAACAACTTTTAAGAGAATAGATAATTATTCGGGGAGGACAAGTTGCAGAGCTATGGGGAGAGAGCGGGGGAGTGGGTTTGAATTGGCTTTTCAAAGAGCCGGCGTAGACATAATGGGCCGAATAGCTCCTTCTGCGCTGTATAATTCCATGATTCTACAATAAACAGGAGAGAGAAAGAGAGCGAGACAGTAAGAGAGGTGAGGAAGGAGGGAGAGAGAGAGAGGAAAAACCTTTCTGAAATGAGGAACGACTGGATGAGATAAAAAATCATCTCAAGTCAGTTCATGGGTAATTAATTGATGTCTAGTGACTGTGTATTTATAGACAAATGTGACAGCCGTTTGCACAAAGCAAGGTTCCACAAACAGCCATGGGATCAATGAATAATTTCTCTCGAGGTTTTCCAGCCTGGACACTGGGAGAAACTCCCCTTTCTCTACTAATAGCATTGCGGGATCTTAATGTACACTTGAACAGATAGGACTTTGGTCTCATTTGAAGTATAGCACCTGTGACAAATCTCTCTCCCCAGTACTAAACATGAATGCTGTCCTGGACTGTGAGCTCAAAGAATTTAGGAAGATAGTCTTCAACTTGGAAGGTGATTTTCTGCAGATCTTGAGCTGTGGACCTCTCCTCCACCAGGTCAACAATTATACTGGCTTCCTTTGCTGTGGCCCCACCCACAGCCCTCTCAGTCACCGCATGATACCCCAATTAATGCTCCTGCTCCAGCGCGGGGGGAGGGACGTGCAGCAAGAACACAATGTCTTCACTAGAAAATAAGATGAGCATAAAAGGTCTTTCTATATCACCGAAATGATTAATAAAGTACACAGTGTGCCTCGGAGCTTCCTATTAGTCAGTCTACAGACTGCTGAAGAAAAGATTGAATCTTAATCAGGAGTCTGTAAGAAATAGATTGTCTGAGATTAAATGACTGGGCACACAGTGATCTCTGCAATGCTCCCCTTTCATTCCTCTTTCCTCCAAACATTGAGGGTGAAGTTTTTGTGCTTATCGAGATGTCAAATTTCAGCATCTAGCACAGGTTAGAGTAACGTATCCTCTACACTGCCAGTTGCACACCCTTAGGTCAGCTACAGCATGAGTTAGAGCCATAGTAAAGCTCCTTCTACACTGTCCACCACACTCCCAGGTCAGCAGCAGAATGGATTAGATACAGAGTTAAGCTCCATCTACACTGTCCGTCCACCCTCCCAGGTCATCTGAAGTGGGGGTTAGACAAAGTGAAGCTCCCTTTACACTATGCATCCACAATCCCAGGTATACACACACTTGCATGCATGCACACACAACACGGGTGTAGAAATCCACCGAATAACAGCTGTGAGTATATTAACAATTATTAGGTGGATTGATCTGTTTCTGGGTCAGTGCAGGGACTAATGTTTACATTAATGGGCAGGCTATAAAGCCCACACAGAATGGAGCTGGCAGTGGCACTAACTCTCCCTCTGCTTGTCTTACACAGTATCACGGTTAATACAGCGTTCATGGCTGGCAACACTTATGAAGAAAAAGAGCAGTAAAGGCACACATTGCAGTTATTTATGAGCCAGAAGTAGGTCACAAATACTTTACTGTGAATGTCCGTACTCCCTCAGTCCAGCACAGATACTGAGGCTGTAACTCATTGCTGGGGCCACACAGGGAGAGATGTCTACTGATAATGGTTAGAATCATAGACAGAAAGACAAAGAGAAGGGGAAAGGGAGATGGAGAAATCCTTGGCGGAAAAGATAGAATGGAGAGTGAATGGAAGAAAGAGAAAGCAAGAGGAGGGAAGAGAGAAACAAAGACAGACAAAGAGAATGCAGGATAAAGAGGCACTGAGCTGAGGGGAGGAAAGTGGGGACAAGAGAGAGAGTAAGAGTGAGCAAGTGATGTCTCTGGCAGGTGAATAGAGGCTGTCTATGTCTCTATCCAGTGCTGTAGCTGACCTAGGAGTGTAATAATCCTTGCAATTGGTATAGCACCTTTCACTTTGGGAGGAGGTTTCAAAGCGCTTCACTGTGAAGTAATTAAGTGATGTGTGTATTTTGTGGATGAATATGGCAGACAAATTGCGCAAAGCAATGTCCCACAAACAGTCTTGAAACAACCAACCAATTTTATTTGAGGGATTATTGGGCAGGAAACCGGGAGAAATTCCCAACTCTTTAACATCCGCCTGAACAAGCACAGTTTAATATCTTATCTAAAGGACGGTACCTCCAACAATTGCAAGACTCCCCCAGTACTACCGCTAGGTGGCGTCTTGGGCATCTATACTTATAAAACGACAATGACTGTGTGTGTATCAGCCAAGATCTCAATAACTGATTGATGTAGAGACATGATTTATGCCTCATCGGAAAGGTCTTGCATCTGGAACTGTCATGGGTATTTTTGTTTTCGGGGATCTCTTATTGTTGATGAGCTATGACCTAAACAAGCTCATCACACATGTATGACAGTTTTGCTGAAGGTGTACACACAGTGTTTATGGCATGTTAAATGGTTTGTGAGTGGTATCACTGAAATATCTACATTCCATATTGGATCCTTTGGTTACAAGCTTAGTTGCAATGGACACAGCTAGTACTCGATAAAAACAAGAGGCAGGAGTGATATTTAAACATTAACATTTATACTTCATGCATCTGGCTTCGTTTTTAATTTGATTCAAATATGCGGTAGTTCTATCGCTTCTTTATCTTGTGATTTTGATGATGCGCGACTGTGTCACCTAGCGGCAATCAACTGGTTGGAGACCGCTGTCATGGGATATGTGAGTTTAAGTCTGGACATGGGGCTTGAACCCATAACTTTTTACCTCAAAGGTAAGAAAGCTGCCACTGGGCCAGGCTGACGCAAAGACAGGGTAGAGGGAGCTTTACTCATTCTCTAACCCATGCTGTCACTGACCTGGGAGTGTAGACGGATAGTTTAGAGGGAGCTTTACTGTGTCTCTAACCCTGACCTGGGAGTGTGGACGCACAGTGTAGAGGGAGCTTTACTGTGTCTCTAACCCTGACCTGGGAGTGTGGACGCACAGTGTAGAGGGAGCTTTATCACCAACAACACTGGACCCTCACGTTGACGGTTTGGCTGCAAAACACAGTCACTACACTTTCCGGTAAACCCTGTGAAGCGCATTGAGACGTCCTCCCGACATGAAAGTCAGTGTATCAAATGCCAGGACTATTATTATTACTATTATTAAACCCGCTTAGTTTCAGTAACTTTCCAGATGATGACCTGACCCTCAGAAAGCTGTTGCCTGAAGTCTTGTTGATCTCTTGTAAACGGCTTGGTCTCACTTTCAGCACAACAACCCATCCCTCTGATCCACACTGGTTTAGCTCACAACCCCAGAATTAGCAGCTCAGGTCTCAGAGACCCTGTGAAATAAAATGGTATAGCATTCATTGCCTGTTTCCTCTTCATCTGCTGGGGCACCTGTATTTAATGAGCCACTGCAGCTCACAACCACGCCCACCTCTGCCATCTGGCTGCTTTATGGATGTTGTGCTTTCAGTGTTTAAGTAACTCTTTCATAACCAAACTTCCTTAAATTCTCTCTATGTGAATGGAGAACTCCAATGTGGCAGCAGGCACCAGCACAGACACGATGGAGAGAGAGCAGGGAATGGGATTAGAGTACCCAGTGGGGGAGAGAGTACCAGCACAGGCACAATGGGGGAAAGAACAAAGGAACGGGGTTAGAATAGAGAGATCCAGTGGGGGAGCGAGCACCAGCACAGAAACAATGGGGAGGGAGAGCAGGGTAAACAGCTCCAGTGATGATGAGTTGAATGACTTCCTTGTGTGCTATAATTTTAATGGTGTTAAACTCATTGGTGGGCAGCCATCTACTGGTGGACTCTGGGCTTTGCTGTGACCCTTAAGAGTGAGCAACACGTTGGGTAATTGAGTGTGCGGAGCCCTTACTGCTGCCATTGTGAGCCACACATTGGGTAACTGAATCCTGGACAGTGCTGTTGTGCTGGGCTTTGAGAAGGTTACATGATAATCAGTGGGTTGTGCCAGCATGGCAGATTACACAAAGATTTCAGTCATTCTCATCCAGCACGGAAGATGAGCTTCATAAAATAACTTGAACAATAAACAACATTTCTTGTGACCCATAAGCATTTGAGTGTGAAGTAGAATTGGAATCCAGCACCCATTATTTGTTGATTTGAGATTTCTGTATAATGAACCATTCGCTAGTAAGAGGGAAAGAGAGAGGGGAGAGGGGTATTCAGGCAATGGAGATTTCCAAACTTCTTAATCAACAACAACTTGCATTTATATAGCGCCCCTCACGCAGTGTAGTGCCACATAGTGCTTAATCAGTGCTGAGTTTAATTATAATATATCCTTTTGTTCCTTCCTGGGGTTGGAGACCGAGATAAGAACAAGGACAGACCTCCCATAAGGAGCAATTCCCCCCACCTCCCCCCCCAGCAACAGAGAGGAGAACAACCCTTAATCCTGTTTATTTGCTGTGTATGCGATCATAGTCTAATTCAACAATCCAGGGCAGTGCTGAGGGAAGTGCTATATTGTCAGAGGTGCTGTCCTCAGATGAGATGGCACTAATTGTAATAGAGTAGGGAGATTTTTCTGGTGTCCTGGACAACAATTCTTCAGGTAAAATTGGACTATCACTTCATGGCATGCTGTGTGCAAATTGGCCTCCCTGTTGGCCTACAAATACACGGTAACTATACTTTACAACAAAACCTATGAAGCACTTTGAGACACGATAAGGTACGATATTAAACGCAACGATTATTATTAAGTATCTATTCATCTTTTAAACATCCCGATTGTGCCTCTATGTCATCCTGGGAGCACACTTACATCCCAATCTTAGAAGAGGTGCAATGAAAGGTGATTGAAAGATGCTATGGATTAGGTGTTTGAGCTATGAAGATACTCCAGAAGTTACATTGGTGAAGGGAGCATGAAGTCAGATCTTCTTGAGATCTTCCAGATCCTCGACTCCATACCATGAAGACACCCACCACAAGAGCTGGTGATGTGATAGTCACATTTGGAGATGGTCAATAGATTGAGATTAAACTCTTTACACTGATAATTCAAAACACAAGAGAGCTAGAATTCCATGGAGTCAGTCTTAAGCTGGGAGACCATTTTGACTTAAGATTTAAGGATATGCAGAATTGTAGCAAATTCTTGAATTCAGTCTTAATTTAGTAGCTGATTTAACTCCCTCTCTCCCTCCAACTCTCTTTCTGTTTCTCACACACTGTCTCTCTACCTCCTCTTCCCTTTTCCCTCCCCCTCTCTCCCAGTGTTACCGATCCCTTTCCTCAACAATCCTCTCTCTCGCTCCCCTCCCCGCCTCTCTCTCACCTCCTCCCCATCTCTCTCCCTTATCCTCCCTTCCCCTTCCTCTCCCCTCCCTCTCCTTCCTCTCCCCGTCTCTATCTACCGTCCCCTCTCTCTCCTCCCTGTCCTTCTCTCCCTCCACCTCGCTCCCCCCACTGCTCTCTCACTGCCCCCCTCACTTTCTCTCTCTCTCTCTCTCTCTCTCATGCTCTGTCCCTGCTCGATTACAAGGTACTGTGCCATCTGGACATGCTTTTAACACAGTGATTAATCAAAGAGATAGGGAATGAAGAAACTCAATCCAGAAATTCACCTGGATATAAAGTCACCTGGATATAAATCACCTGGATATAAATCCCCTGGATTTAATGGGTTCCTTGAAGTGATGTACTACAGTCTGCTTGATGGAGAATCCAAATTACGTTAATGATGGGAGAGCAAGTGCGTTAGTGAGACTGTCACCAGCCACATGGTAGCTTGGGGCCCCAGATATCTAGTAATTCCATACAGCCAGCCTTGTCCAGCAAACAGTGCTGGGAGTGAAGGCACTGCAATGCACAGACAGAGTGTGCTGACTATCTCAGCCTAAAACAGTTCTTACAATAATAATGTCTTACCATGTGTTGGACCGAAAATACTCATTGCCTCTGTCAATACATAATGGCACAAGGCGAGCTAGGAGAATAGTGTAGAGGGAGCTTTCTTCTCCCTGTAACCAGTTCTGTCACTGACATGGATGAGAGGGAACATTACTCTGTCTCTAGCCCTTGCTGTTACTGATAGGGTAGTGTTTGGATGGACAGTGTAGAGCAGGCTTTACTCTGTCTCTTGCATGAATTGCGTCGTGTTAGTTTGGCTGTAGCTGCTATTCACTGCTTAGAGCAGGGTACCAGTGCACATGGTGACCTGGGCATTTTCTGATTGAGAGAGAATGAACTTTGAATGAAAATTGGAGTGAAGCTATAAATAGCTTGCCAGGCAGGGTTATTAATTTATGTATTAATTTATTTGTGGAGTCCTGTAGCTCAGTGGTTAGAGCACTCGCTTTGCAAGCGAGAGACCTGAGTTCAATTCCAGGCAGGTCAGGGCAAAACCTTGGGCAAGTTTCCTTACTCCACACAGAGCCTAATAATAATCCCTCCAAAAACCCAAAACAATAATAAATTGGTCATTTTCAATCTACGACTGTTTGTGGGACATTGCTGTGCGCAATTGGCTGCCGCTTTCGCCCACAAATATACAGTCAATTCACTTTACAGTGTGTTCTGTGAAGCGCTTTGGGATGTCCTCCTGACGTTAAAAGCGCTATATCAAATGCAAGGATTATTATTATTAATGGCAAGCTACCTGAGTTTATCTGGTTAGATTCCAGGAGTTACACCAATGAACACTCTGGGGTCCCCAAACCTTGGCTCTTGCCAACCTACGCCAAATACGTTCCGGAATTAGGTAAGCAGGATTCATCCCTCCAGGGAGAGAGTGCGCATTCCACTCTATGATGAGATTAAATCAATCAGAAGGCATTAAACCAATGAACTGAGGATGTCCAAAAGATCCATATGGGCAAACGCCACCCACGCAGAGAGGGCGTTCTCACTCTCTTTACATCGTGCCCTTACACAAAGTCTGACCAGAAAGCACGTCTTGAAGCTTGGTTTAATGTCTCATCCAAGGGATAGCCTCAGATAATGCAACTCACAACCCCACCCCCAATACTGTGTTGGAGCATGAGCTTGCATTATTGGAGGTGACGGCCTTCAGGTGAGACATTAAACCAAGGTCCTATCTCTGACATTCAGTTAGACATCAAAAGTTTTGTGACATTATTAGAAAAGAAACAGGAGTTTCTTGCAATATCCTGACCAACAATTCGCCATGTATATCCTTCACTTTATAGCTCTGGGTCTGTGAAACCACCTAGTGACTAGCCTTCTTGGGGATGTAGGAAAGCAGGGTGTCCTTGAAGCTGAACTGGCAACTGGTTGCAAGTTGACATGTTTGGCATCGGAATGTCAGAATCAAGCCAGCCCTCTGTGGTGGTCTCGCTAGTCAGGTTCCTGAGCCAGGCGGATCTGCAGTATTCCAGGGAACTGATGATGATAGCACAGCAAGTCTGGCTCATCGGCAGGACTTGGATGGACAGACCAGGCGCTGGGGCAGGGAGGCATCCCACTCAACTCCGACAAGCCAAAGGCCTAACGGGTAGGGTGGGCCTAGCTGGACAAGCAGCGGGAAAGCTACCAATGGCAAGCGAAGTGGTTTTAGCTGTTTAGTCTCCAGCAGTTACACCAACACCCACTCTGGGGTCCCCAAGCTTTGGCTCTTGCTTACTTGCGCCTAATACATTCCGCAATTAGGTAAGCAGGATGTGTCCCTCCAGGGACAGATTGCATATTCCATCCCAACAATCTACCTCTGGGATTTCCATGTGTAGGTGGCATGCATGGAATGCTCAGCTTGTTTTGGAGACTCTTAAGCATGGTAATGGGTTTCCATATCTAGCGATATAAGCTGACGGTAGAATCTTAAAGGGGGTGAAGGAACAGAGAGACCTGGGGTTCATATAAGTAAATCTTTGAAGGTGACAGGACAGGTAGATAAAGCTATTAAAAAAGCATACGGGATACTGGGCTTTATAAATAGGGGCATAGAATACAAAAGTTAGGAAGTTATGATGAACCTTTATATATAACACTGGTTTGGCCTCAGCTACAGACTGTGTTCAGTTCTGGGCCCCACACTTTAGTAAGGATGTCAAGGCATTGGAGACGGTGCAAAGGAGATTTACCAGGATGGTACCAGGAATGATGGACTTCAGTTATCAGGAGAGGCGAGAGAAGCTCGGATTATTCTCCTTGGAGCAGAGAAGGTTAAGAGGAGATTCAATAGAAGTTTTCAAAATTATGAGGGGATTCGATAGGGTGAACGACGAGAAACTATTTCCACTGGCGGGTGGGTCGGTAACCCGAGGACACCGATTTAAACAGAGGGGAGGTGAGGAGAAATGTTTTCATACAGCGAGTTGTTGGGATCTGGAATGCATTGCCTGAAAGGCTGAGGGAAGCCGATTCAATAACAACTTTTAAGAGAGGGCTATGGATGGGAGGAGCGCAGGGGAGTGAGGTTGAATTGGAAGCTCTTCAAAGAGCCGGCACAGGCACGATGGGCCAAATGACCCCTTCTATGATAATATATAATTCTATGATTCTATGGTTCTATATGTCAGACACCCGGCTGAGCAAAAAAAAGTGTGTGTAGAGGGGGAGCAACAAGAAACCCCTTTGATCTGTGCAAAATACCTGCTGCGTTTCCTACGAATACACAGTCTCTACACTTGACAGAGATCGCCTGTGTCAAACACTGCAAAGGATGAGACATTAAACCCAGGTCCCGTCTACCTGTCCAGGTTGAAGTAAAAGATCCTGTGGCACTATTCAAAAAGAGAAGAGAGTTTCCCCCTGTCAGTGTCCTGGCCAACAAGCCCCCCACCCCCCACCAAAAAAAATTGGTGACTTGCTCCATAGCTGTTGTGGGACATTGCTGTGCACAATTGCGCTGCAGCATTTCGCCCATAAGATACACAGTCAATCCACTTTACAGTGAATCCTGTGAAGCGCTTTGAGACGTGTAACATCAAATGAGTATTATTATTATTATTATTATTATTATTACCACCGAATCAAATCAAAGTAAATAATGTTCTGAGCAGCTGTAGGTGGCGCTAGATGTACAGGGGGCGCGTCCGAGGTTTTTTTTAATAGGGGGAAAAAAAGCGAGAGAGACGGACTGAATTGACTGGTCACTTCCACCTACATCACTCCCCACTCACTCACTCACTCACTCACACTGGTGAGTGGATATCGCCAGTGAGAGGCGCTGAGAGTCGGCGCTTCCGCTGCTCACTGTCAAGGAGGCGCTTATCAGCTTCAGGGTTTTTTTTAAAAAGAGCCCAGAGATCTGATCATCACCAGAGCTGCTACTCACTCACTGCTTTGCTTACAGCCAGACAGGTTTGGGGGTGTGCAGGGAGAGAGAGAGAGAGAGAGAGACAGGGAGGGAGGGAGGGA
Organism: Callorhinchus milii; assembly: GCF_018977255.1. Taxonomy (NCBI): domain Eukaryota; kingdom Metazoa; phylum Chordata; class Chondrichthyes; order Chimaeriformes; family Callorhinchidae; genus Callorhinchus; species Callorhinchus milii. The sequence goes on along the minus strand of NW_024704750.1, from coordinate 23,381,619 downwards.
GGGATAGAGAGGACAGTGGAGTGGCTAAAAATAGCTAAGTGAGTGGTCAAAAATAAAGGCGAGAGAGAGAGAGAACACCTGTGCAGATGTGGAGTGGTTGGAGGCAGGAGGTAGCCAGCAGTTGAGAGCAGAAGGACTGACTGGCACCCAGGACCTGCACAGCTAACAGGCAGCATCCCAACTAACTCATGAGGAAACAGTAAGTAACGTCAAATCTTCTTTCTCCACTCCCCCCCCCCCACCCCCCCACTCCCCCTCCTCCCAGTTAGCGATAAAATAGCTCTGATGTGAACAGGAGTGAATTGTACAGCACTGTGGGATACCTGTGAAACACTTTTAATAGCTGCTATTCGGTGGGGGGATTATGGAGGAATTGAGATGTTATTGAGGATTTTGTTTTGCCTTTTTAAGGTATTAAAATAAAGTTCTGCGTGTAACTTCTAACCCCCCCCCCCCCCCCGTTGTCTTCTCTCACATACTTGGGCCTGGTGATCAACCTCAGACCCAATAATAATAATAATTCTTGCATTTGATAGAGCGCCTTATCACGTCTTCGAGAAGTCTCAAAATGCTTCACAGGATATACTGTAAAGTGATGGGAGAGATGCAACAAGTCACTTTTTTTCCTTCTCTTTCTATTTCTCTTTTTCTTTCCTGCTTTGTCTCACCCCCTTCGGCTCGGACTCCCAGGCCGTTTGCTCGCTGTGAAAAACGCACTGTGTAAATATAAATGATTGATTTGCATAGATCCATGTTTTTCTGTTCCCCCTTTCGTGATTATCTCCCATCTCCTGCTCCTGAAAGTGCCAGCCATCGATCAATCAATGAGGGACCACGGGTGGTTTGTTTGTGGGGGCGGAGGGGAAAGGGGGTGTGGGCGTTGTGTGGAAAAGGAATTGTACTAAGCTCTCATCTTATTCTCACTGAACGTCCGAACGCACACACTCGTGTGTGTGTGTGTGTGTGTTAGGACCTTGTGGCCGTATGTAGATAACAATAATAATAATCCTTACATTTGATATAGCGTCTCATCACGTCTTCGAGACGTCTCAAAAGTTCTTTACAGAATAGACTAAACTGATTTGATTGTTTATTTTGTGGCCGAAACACGGCAGCCAATTGTGGATTCAGTGACCAAATTTTGTTTTAAAAGAGATTATTAACTCCGGAAAAGCGATCCACCAATCGACTAACAACCAGCTTCCTACTTACTCCTAGGTAAACAGAGGCGCGTGGAGTAAGGAAACTTGTCCAACTCTTCATCCCGCCCGAGAATCGAACCCAAGTCCTCTCGCTTGCGAGGCGAGTGATCCAACCACTGCACTACAATTGTGCACCAAGTATTGTACACTCACACTCATCCAATATTGTACACACATAATGTCGTCAGGTAGTTGTACACGAATCTGAGCCTCGAGATTTTATGGTGAGTTTGGAAGCAGATTACTGGAGTGTGATTACGTCTTGAATATTTCTCACTGAGGGTCAATTTCCAATCATTTAACACCTGCCTGAAAGAGACACAGACGAGATCCTGGTGTATCGTCTCATCTGAAGGACAACGCCTCCAGCAATGCAGCGCTCCCCCACGTTGGGACATTGAGATCACAGTCCAGGTTGATAATCCAGTGCAGAACTGCGTGTTAGTCTGGACTGTGATCTCAATGACCCGAAGTGGGGCTTGAACCCACAAACTTTGATCCAGAGATGAGAGTGAAGCCTCCTGAAACACAATCACTCCTTTCTTTCCAGTTTTCTTTCTCCTCTCATCTCTTCTGCTATTGTTGGCTGGCATTGGGAAAGTCTCACATCTGACTTCCAGTCCTGTAGATCAGTGGTTAGAGCACTCAACTCGCAAGCGAGAGACCTGGGTTTGATTCCCAGCAGAACGAAATCTTGGGCAAGTTTCCTTACTCCACATAGAATCATGCAATTATACAGCACAGAAGGAGGCCATTTGGCCCATCGTGTCTGTGCCAGCTCTTTGAAAAGAGCTATCCAATTCAATCTCGCTCCCCCACGCTCTCCCCATAGCCCTGCAAACTTGTCCTCCCCAAATAATTATCTACTTCACATGCCATATAATAATCCCTCAAGAACAACAATAATAAATTGGACACTTCAATCCACGACTGTTTGTGGGACGCTGCTGCGCGCAATTGGCCGCCATGTTTCGCCCACAAATATACAGTCAATTCACTTTACAGTATATTCTGTGAAGCGCTTTGAGACAGCTAGAAGACGTGAAAAGTGCTATCAAATGCAAGGATTATTATTATTAATAATCCTCTAATAATAATGGATCTCCTCTCACTCGTTTTCAAATCCCTTCATGCTCTTGCACCTCCCTACCTCTCTGCTCGGCTGGCTCTGGCCTTCTGTTTGTCCCTTGTGCCCTCCACTGCACCATCGGTGGCCATGCCTTCAGTAACTATGCCCCGAAACTCTGGAACTCTCTCCCTCAATGCCTCCGCCTTGCCCCCTACCCCACCCCCAGCCCTGGGGCGTCGAGTGCATGGGACTATGAATTGATTTGAATCTCAGTAGTTTATGTGGTGACAGGATTCAGAATTAGAGACAGAAAAATTGAGTAAATTCTATCTTCTTCTGAGGTGAAAATGTTGTTTCCTCTGTTACTCCACCAGGAGGCATCTGAGTAGAATGCTACAACAGCAACTTGCACTTATATATGCAGGGTAGCGTCTCAGAGCTAGAATGTATATAGCTCAGGATGAGGCCATTTGCCCATTGTGTCAGTGCTGATGTTCACACCCGACTGAAACTCCCCACTTTAATCCTATTACAGGGCAACCCTCTTTATAAAGCACTGATCTGGACCCATAAAACTCAGATCCGCACATTAATAATAATATTATTAAATAATAATCCTTGCATTTCATATAGTGCCTTTCATATCAGGAGGCTGTTACAGTATTTACTGTGAAGTGTAGTGACTGTATTAGACTGTGCATTCACTTCTTGTGCAGAAGAAGTGACATCACTTCAGAGAGCAGTGGCTCTGGCCTTCTGTTTGTCCCTCATGCCTTTCTGCTTCAGAAAGCAGAGTGGTGGTGAACAGTTGTTTCTCTGACAGGAGGAAGTGTGCAGTGGTGTCCCCCAGGGATCAGTATTAGGACCACTGCTGTTTTTGATCTATATAAATGATCTGGACTTGGGTATAGGGAGGACAATTTCCAAGTTTGCAGATGATACTAAGCGAGGAAAGTAGTAAACATGAGGAGGATAGTAACAGACTGCAAGAGGACATAGACAGACTGGGAAACTGGGCAGACACGTGGCAGATGATGTTTAATGTGGAGAAATGCTAAGTGATAAATTTTGGGAGGAAGAATGAGAAGATGCAATATAAGCTGAAGACAATATATATATAAAGGGGGTGAAGGAACAGAGAGACCTGGGATTCATATAAGTAAATCTTTGAAGGTGGCAGGACAGGTAGATAAAGCTGTTTAAAAACATACGGATACTAGGCTTTATAGATTCGATAACAACTTTTAAGAGAGAAGTAGATAATTATTTGGGGAGGACAAGTTTGCAGGGCTACGGGGAGAGAGCAGGGGAGTGGGATTGAATTGGATAGCTCTTTTCAAAGAGAAGGCACAGACATGATGGGCCGAATCGCCTTCTTCTGTGCTGTATAATTTTATGATTCTATCAGCGCAACCTGATGAGCTGGATATGGGTCATGTTATAATGCGGGAAATCGACTAATGAGGGTTGGAAACCCAGGAATACTTTGCTTCCATGTGACAACAAAGCCAGGCTATATGTGGATAAGTGTATACCCAAGGGGGCTGAGGGGGTACTCCTGTAATATATTTCCTCAGGCATTTATCCAAGTCCCATTAAACACCGTCATTAGACAGCCTCACTGACACTTGTGTTGATTTCACATTTTGCTCCACTAATTTGAGGAAAATAGTCTGTTTCTGGGATTAAAAGCATTCAGTTTGAAACTATCAGGACCTTCTCTGCTCCAGTGAAAACAGTCCCTAGTTTATACGTCTCCCCACATGATTGTACCACCCACCGCGCTCCCTGGTATCAGCCCAGTCACTCTCTGGCCTTTCCTCATAGCTGTGATGTCTATTCTATAATGGGCCTGAAACCACTGTAGACAGACAGGTAATATTCGGTCCCTGCTGAGATCAGGTTGGCCAAGTCTCCAATCAAGAGGCCTGGTGAAATGGAGGGCTGTTCAAGCAGTGAGATTAGACTTCAGTAGGCAGAGGTGAGAGAATTCTCCCCATCAGTTCCCCCTACCATCTCCCCAGCCTTTCCTCTCTTTCACACACCATCACTCCAGGCTCTCTTCTCTCCCACACTCCATCTCGCCATCCTCTCACACCGTCACTCGAGCCTCTCTCCACTCTATCCCTTGACTGGCTCTCAGTCGTGCAGCATACTGACTTCAACTTGTCTTGACTTTTAAATGGCCTGACTTCATGTTCTCTCTACCTCTGCAATCTCTTGTTCTTCCATCCGCTCCCTCAGTTTCTGGTCTGTTTCTCTGTCCTTCTGTCCCACCATCAGTAACTGAGTTTTCACCCACTGAGCTTCAGCTCTCAGTAACTCCTTCCACCCACACCCCAATTTCCTTCTCTCCCACCTTCAAAACTACTTAAAAACCCAGTTCCTTTATCGTGTTTTTGGGCAAAACCCTCAAACTCAACCTTCTTCCAACCCTGCTCAGTGACCCGCAACATTTCGTGAAGAGCTCTGAGATGTTCATCCTATGTGAAAGGCTCTGTTTAATTGCAAGTCATTGTGAGGCACTTCAAGACATCTGTCCTATGGGAAAGGCACTGTATAAGTTTTTGTGAAGAGCTTTGAGATGTCTGACCTACGTGAAAGGCTCTGTATAAGCGTGAGTTGTATGAACTACTTTTGAGTTGGTTGTCTACATTGAAATTGTAAAGTTGCATTGAATGGAGCCAGTCTTTGAGGCCCTCGTGTATGTAAGTCTATGATTGTGGCCGACGTTCTGGGCTGGGATGGATTGTGGGCTGGGATGGATTGTCGGCTGTGTGGCTCAATGCTGCTTCACTGAAGGCTGAGACCTTCTCAGAGCTCTCGTTGCCACCTGTTGTTTGAGATACTAGCTCAATGTTGTCCTGTAGTCAGTGGTTAGCAAGCGAGAGACCTGGGTTCAATTCCCTGGCAGGGCGAAACAAACGTTTCCTTACTCCGCACACCTCAGTATATTCTGTGAAGTGCTTTGAGATGTCTTGGAAGACATGATAAAGTGCTATATTAAATGCAAGGATTGTTATTATTATCTCACAAATCTTTGTGTAGCATTTGCAAAACAGCAATCCATCCCGTCCCCAGGGACGTCACCAACACAGAGCCTGGGAACAGTTATCAATCTCATCCAGAGCAGCTTCGACAGAATAATAATCCTTACATTTGATATAAGTGAATTGACTATATTTTGTGGACAAAATGGAGCAACGAATTGGGCACAGCTGTGTCCCACGAACAGTCGTGGATTAAGTGACCAAATTATTATTTTTTTTTTGAACCCCCGGACAGCGATCCGCCACTCGACTAACAACTGTGTTCCTACGTACTGCTAGGTAAACAGAGGCCTGTAGAGTAAGGAAAGCTACCCAATGTTTTACCCTGCCCGGGAATCAAACCCAGGTCATCCCAGTTGCACTTGAAATGCTCTAACCACTGAGCTACAGGGCTCCACACAAGAGCTTGACCGCCCTCTATCACGTGGGGAGGGGGCGGGTGGAGAGACCTGGGTGAGGCTTTTCTACCTCGGGGGGTGTTAAGGGTAGAGAGAATAAAGAAGGAATATTAGAGTCTCACTTCATAAATCACTTGCGAGCATTGGCTGAGGGTCAGCCTGTAAAAGAGAAAAGCTTGAAAGTGGAAATGGCAGGCGGGAGCTAATGAGAAGCAGACTGGCTGTGGCCGCACCCCCACTTGGAGGTCTGTCAGGCCCCTCGTGACTCTGAGAGCCTCGCACCCCAGCTCCATCCGGCACATCCTCACCCTCTATCCTGAGAACATCTGGTGAGGGACGCAGAGCTGGCTGTAAATCTTTCAGCTGGCATGTCACCTCACTGGGCCTGTCATACACAGCTGGGTAAAACGAGAGGATATGTGTGCTGTTTACAGCATTTTTCTCCATCCACCAGCTCTCAAAGAGCTCCACGATCACTGGATCTCAAGTGTAGTGACGGTGGGCATTTCTTTGGAGGTAAATGTATAGAAGTTGACACTGATTTGCAGCCTTTGGGGGAGATTGTGTGTCAAACAGCAGAGGGAAAGGAAGGCCGAGCCCTTGGAGTAGGCCAGCTGTTCTCCCACTGTCCCACCCCAGCAATGTCTCTGGCAGACCAGCCAGGTCCTGGGTCAAATCCAGACACCGGATAGCTCTCCCCAAACAAGGGACTTCAACTCAATGTCAAAATATGAGCCAGGACAGTTTGAAGAGAGATCAGGAAAGCTTTCCTGGCTCTGAGGGCAATGAGGCGTGACTCCAGGAGGCGGCTGGGAGATACAGTGGATCGGAATGATTTTAAAGACTGAATCTTGCGAAGTAGAACAACAATAACTTATACAGTGCCCTTCACTCAGATGTCTCACAGTCTGGCTTTACTGAAATGAAGTGGCTCCTGTTCAGAGAGGGAACTTGGGGGGGGCTGGGTGGTCAGAAAGATGCAGATTTTAATAATAATAATCCTTGCATTTGATATTGCGCCTTATCGCGTCCTCAAGACGTCTCAGAAGTGGATTGCCTATCTTTTGCGGGTGAAACACGGCAGCGAATTGCGCACAGTGGTGTCCCACAAGCAATCGTGGATTGAGTGACCATATATTATTGTTATTTAGATGGGTTTTCCAAGCAAATAGGGAGGGGGCGAGCGGGAGAGATTTCAGAAGTGAGTTCCAGAAAGCAGGGCTGAATGGCTGAATGCTCACCCACTAATGATGAGGTGGATAAGGTGAAGGGCGAGAATCAGGCCAGAGTTGGCTGAGCTGGGGAGCAGCAGGAGGCAGCAGAGGGTGGGTGTGGTGAGGCTTTGGAGCATTTGAACATACAACAAGGATCTTGAATTCGATCCACTGAGTAATGGGAAGCAGTGGAGTCAAGGATGGGGTAATGGGCTCACAGAGTCTGGTGCAGAAGAGGAAATGGCTGCACAGTTCTGGGTGGTATGAGGCTTGTGCAAGCAGTTTGCCTACAAATTACAAAGTCACTACATTTTATAGTAAATCCTGTGAAACGCTTTGAGATGTCATCCCGATGTGGAAAGCGTAATACCATATGCAATCATTTTTTTGTTTGATGTTTAGTTTGGGGATTGTTTTGAATGCGGGGAACCTTTCTGCCTCGCGAGTGATTCCCTCTCGCTCTCTCTTTCTCTCTCTCTTTGACAGTAACACAGTCTTGGCAATCTGCTCAGGCACTCCCTGGGCAAGTCTCGATTAGCAACTCAAATAGATCACACTGAGGACAGCTGGGGAGCTTCGGTTCAGGTGTTTCTGGGCCCCGAATCTGTCTCTAACTGATCAATCCAGTTGTTTCACCCTGCTTGATCCTTTCTCCTTCACACCCAGCGACCTGACTGCCTAACTCTTCAGGTTAAAGATCCTGCAACATTGAGAAAGAGAAGGGAGTTTCTCCCTGTGTTCTGGCCAACAATCCCCCAAAAGCACTGACCTTCATGTTAAATTGCTGCTGGGTTTGTTAACAAAAGCGCTCACACTTGACAATAGTTATGATCGCCTGCTCTGAGACGTTTGCATCTGAGAGCCCGATGGAAAAATGCTTTCCTTTGAGGTCTTTTTTCCTGATTTTGTTTGAGACGGTTTTCCTTTGTGCTCCTCTCTCCAGGAGGGAGAGCAAGAGAAGGCAGCAGAGGGCACCAAGCCCAGGTCCAGAAGGTGGGGCCTTTGCTCTTATAATAATCCTCACGTTTGATATATCACTACATCACGTCTCAAAGAGCTTCACAGGATTGATTCACTGTAGACTGTGTTTTGTAGGTGAATGCACCAGCCAATTTGCACACAGCAATATTCCACAACCAGCCATAAATGGATTTGATTCCTGGGTAGGGCGAAACCTTAGGCAACATTCCTTACTCTATTCGCCTCTCCCACACCCTTCTATTCATTTCTCCCACACCTCTCCCCTACACGCCTCGATTCCCCTCTCCCACACCCCTCTATTCCCCTCTGCCACACCCCTCTATTGCCCTCTCCTACACCCCTCTATTCCCCTTTCCCACACCTTTCAATTCCCCTCTCTTACACCCCTCTATTCCCCTCTCTCTTTACCTGTATCAAGTCTCCTCTTAAACACGGTGACACTTTCTGCTCCAACCACAGCTCCCAGCAGTGAGTTCCACACTCTCACACTCTGTATGAAGAAGTTCCTCCTAAACTCCCTATTAGATCTGTTACTTGCTGCCTTTTAGATCCAGGCTCAGTTGTCATTGATCCAAACAAGCCTATCGGTAAAGAAATTCCTTCTACCTCTCCCTCTCATTCTTCTCCTGTTTGCCCCCACAAAAGGAACAGTTTCCCCAACTAACGAATCTCGTGTTTCCCTATTTACCTCAGCATGTTCCTTCGTACATCCTGCTGACATATCCCTCTCTCTCAATTGCTCTCTCCCCAATTTAGCTCAACCTCTCTTTGTGTGTAGATGTCTTGCTCGGCTCCACTGGATCCCCATCCCCCAGAGGATCCAATTCAAGATCCTCATCCTCACCTACAAGGCTATTCATGGCCTCGCTCCCTCCTACCTCTCCGACCTACTATCCCCCTACTTACCTAGCCGTACCATCCGTTCCTCCGGCTCCGGTCTGCTCCACATCCACCGCCCCAACCGCCCTACCATCGGTGGCCGGGCCTTCAGCCTCTCAGCCCCGAGGCTCTGGAACTCCATCCCCCAGTGCCTTCGCCGCTTCCTCCCTTTCCTCCTTCAAGGTCGGTCTCAAGACCTTTCTCTTCGATTGTGCCTTCAGCTCCCCTCTCGACTCTCTACCCCCTCCTCGCTCCCTCCCTTCCCTCCCCTCACCCTGACCATTTCCCCCCTGCTCGGGTCCCGACCCAACTGGCCAGCACCTTGGGACATCCTCCCGACATGAAAGGCACTCTATAAATAAAATCTTGTTGTTGTTGTCTCATGTCAGTGCATGTGGCCATGTGTGGACATTGGGGCTGAGTTGAGCAAGGGAGATTGACATCTGCTTCGGGTGCCAGCCAAGCAATGCCCTTCACTGTTGGAGGGAGTGTGTGGGTGTGTGGGGTGGGGGGGTGATGCATTTGAGATGAGATCTCCTCTTTGTGAAATAATAATGATCATTTGGTCACTCAATCCACGACTGTTTTGTAGGACACTGTTGTGCGCAATTGGCTGCCGCGTTTCGCCCACAAATATAGTCAATTCACTTTACGGTATATTCTGTGAAGCTCATTGAAATGTCTCGAAGACTGATAAGGCGCTATATCAAATCCAAGGATTATTATTATTATAAAGTGAATGACCAATTTTATCTGGGGGATTGTTGGCCAGGACATCAGGAGAAACTCCCTTCACTGCACTGGAGTGTTAGCCTGGTATGTGACTCCAATGTAGTTTACCTTGGTAAAGCGTTCATTCATCCGTGGAGGGCAGGGGGGGGAAGCAGGGAGATCGAAAGCATGATCAAAGAAGAGGGTCTTGAGGTGAGTTTTGAAGGTGGTGAGGGAGGGGGCGAGACAGAGGGACTGCAGGATGGAGTTCCAGAGGTTAGAGGCAGAGTGGCAGAAGGCCCGCCCGCCAATAGTAGGGTGAGCAAGGCGGGGGACGTGAAGCAGGCCGGTGCCCTCTGAGCGGAGGGAGCAAACAGGGTGGTAAGGGGTGAGGAGGTCGGAGAGGTAGGGGGGAGCAAGACCGTGGAGGGCTTTGAAGGTGAGGACCAGGATCTTGAACTGTATCCTCTGTGATGGGAAACCAGTGGAGTCGGGCGAGGATGGGGGTGATAGGGTCGTGGAGCCTGGTGCGGGAGAGGACACGGGCTGCAGAGTTGTGGATGACCTGCAGCCATGGGAGGGAGGAGTTGGGAAAGCCGACAAACAATGAGTTTTCATATTTGAGCCTCGAGGTGATGAAGGCGTGTGTGAGGGTCTCGGGGGCCTGCGGTGTGAGGCAGTGTTGGAGCCGGGCAACATTGCAGAGGTGGGGGAAAGCAGAGTGGGTCATGGAGCAGATGTGGGGTAGAAAGGATAGTTGAGGGTCAAACAAGACGCCAAGGTTCAGGACTGGCTCAGTGAGGGGGAGTGGGCGACCATGGACGGTGATGCTGTCAGCGCCTGAGGTGAGGAGGCGCTGACCGGAGCCAATCAGGAGAGCCTCGGTCTTGTTGACGTTCAGCTGAAGAAAGTTCGCTCTGACAGACATTGTGTCAGGACAGCAGTGGTCCTGGAGTCAAGGGTGGAGGCAGAGAGGTAGAATTGGGTCATCTGCATACATGTGAAAGTTCACCCCATGGCTGCGGATGATGTCACCAAGAGGGAGCTTAGTGGTTAGACCACTCACCTCGCAAGCGAGAGCATCCGGCTTCGATTCCCGGGCAGGGCGAAATGTTGATAAGATGCTGTATCAAATGCAAGGATTATTATTATTATTATTTTGGGAGCAAGTTCCAGTGACTGGGCAAGCTGCCCCTAGGGAATACGAACGGTTAATATTTGGGGCTCCCTCGCAGAATTCCTGCTTCTCCCACTTTGTTTCTCAGGAAATGGGCTACTGCAGTTCAGTACAAAACCAGCAGGGCCGCTGTGGCGTGTCCCCCGAGCTGCCGGGGGGAGTCAAAGGTCAGACAGCGCTTGCCACACATCGAGGATGAACCAAAGTCCAATCTCTATGTCAAGCTCCGAGTGACGAGTGGATTGGGGATTAAACCACTGCTATTCGTCACGGCAATCTCTAATCCAGAATCAGACGTGTGCTCAGCCCTGGCAACCCGTCACCAAAGTGATACTGTCAAGCAGTATTCCACCCCCCCCCCGCCCCCCTCCCCTGGATATTAGCCTAATTCACACATTGGTCTCACTTATGCCAAAGTCCTGGAGCTCAGACAATTGTTGGGGCATATTTATAGGGGTCGCCTAGGTCACAGTTATGTGATCTGGTCACTATTTCCTGTTCATTCTATTTGAGATCCCGTCTTTCTGTTCAGGTGGACACAGTCACAAAATACACAGTCACTACATTTGCCACAATTGCCTCTGCTTTGGGGTGTTTTGATGTTACAGGGGCAAGCACAAGATTATTGTTTATGTCTTAACCAATAATGCGAGAAACGTTGTAGTGTGTGTGGGTGTGTATTGGTGTATCAGTGTGTGTGTGTGTGTTGGTGTGTCAGTGTGTGTGTGTGTGTCAGTATGTGTGTGTGTGGTCAGTGTGTGTCTGCATGTGTGTGTCACGGTGTGTGTGTGTGTCTCAGTGTGTGTGTGTCTCAGTGTGTGTGTGTCTCAGTGTGTGTGTGTCTCAGTGTGTGTGTCAGTGTGTGTGTGTCAGTATGTGTGTGTCACGGTGTATGTGTTAATCCTTGGGGTGGTGGTGTCTGCAGGTGTCTAAGGCTGTGGTGGTTTGGGGAGCGCGAGTGTGAGCTACCTGTCTGTGGTTGGGGGGGGTGGGGGAGCGTGACTCTCTGTCCGTTGCCACGAGGTTGGCATCCGGGAAGGCTGAGGAAAGACTCAACAGTGCGACCATGGGAGTGTTGCTGAGCACTGTCTGGGTCAGGTTGACCCGAGCTCTCGCTCTGAACATATGCATAGATGACAGTCAATAGGTCAAGGAATCAGTGTGCAAGGTTGGGGCTGGGGCGGGTGAGGGGGGGTGCTGGTTGGCGTCATTGTAGGATGTAAGTGATGGTGTGGGTGGGGAGGGGGCAATGATTTAGTCCAGCGTTGTCGAACCATTGAGCTACATGTGGCTGGTGAAGGGTCTTCACCAGAGAGCAGCCGTCTCAGATAATTCCCACTGGCTATTTGCCTATCGGCTATTTAAGCAACATGTTTCATCTATAAAGTATTCTTCACATGAGGTAGCGTCCCAGAGCGCTTGACAGTAGTGGAGTCTGACCCCGAGGCAGGGGCAGAGGAAGGGGGGAGGTAACAGTAAGCACAATCAAAAAGGAAGTCTTCAGGTGGGATTTGAAGGTGGGGAGGGAGAGGGCAATGCGGGGGATGAACGCATTTTATATATATATGTATGCAGTATTTTCTATTGTCAGGTTTTTAGAATATTCAATTGAAATAGTCACCTAAATTAATCCTACTCTGAATAATCCAACACATCAAGTAAGAGAATGATCTTTGTTGAGTGACAATATAATGACTTAGATTTGTATATCAAACACAATTATCAGACACTGTTTTTCCATGTATTTACATAATTCTAACCTGCACCTCCTGATGTCCCTATTCTCTAATTGTATGTAAATTAAGCACCACCAGTTTAACACCAACAATTTGCTCTGCACAAGCACCAATTGCTTGTTTACAAAGCTGCATTTGAAAATTAACGAATGATTGCACAATTGCGGCAAGTTTGAATTGTGTGTGGAATATTTATGGAGGTCTGTAGTGTAATGATTAGAGCACTCGCCTCGCAAGCGACAAGACCTGGGTTCGATTCCTGGGCAGGGTGAAACCTTAGGCAAATTTCCTTATTCCACACCCTCTGTTTACCTAGCACTAAGTAGGAACCCAGTTGTTAGTCGATTGGTGGATCACTTTTCCAGGGGTAATAATCCCTTAAAAATAAAAAGAGTTATAATTTGGTCACTCAATTCATGACTGTTTGTGGGACACTATTTTGCACAACCTCATTTCGCCCTTTAATTCACTAATTCACTTTACAGTATATCCTGTGAAGCGCTTTGAGACGTCACAAAGACGTGATAAGGTGCTCTATCAAACTCAAGGATTATTATTATTTCCGAACCCACCCCAGCGTTTCACATACATAGGCACTCGTCTACAATATTGTTGTTGTAGAGGATTCCACTGTGACGAGACTGTTGCTGTGAGTGTCTGATTCAGGTCAAGATGTGAGCTCATAGGACATCTTGTGTCTTGCAGCTCTGACCTCCTCAACCTCCCCGGCCGATCCCTCAAACTTAACGAATCAGTGCGCAACCTTGGTGTCAGGATCAACCCACAGCTGTCCTTCCTTCCCCACATCCGATCTCTGACCAGGACGGCCATCCTCCACCTCCGACCGTACCTTACCCCAGATGCAGCCGAATCCCTCGTCCATACGTTTGTCACACCCCGACTCAACTTCTCAAATGCTCTCTTTGCCGGTCTCCACAGCTCCGCCCTGCACAGGATCCAACTCCACCTCCCACGTACTCACCCGCACTAACCTCTGTACTCCCATCACACCATTCCTCGCCAGGCTCCACTGGCTCCCTATTGCTGAACGCAGCGATTTAAATGCCTTCATGCTCTGGCACCTCCCTACCTCTCCGACCCGCTTACCTCCCAACTCACAACCCGCTGACTCCGCTCGACTGGCTCCGACTCCCGCTTACCCCTCGTCCCCTCCGTTCCATCACTGGTCACATTTTCATCCATTGCGCCCTGAAACTCTGGAACACTCTTCCTTTATCCCTCTGCCTTGCCCGTTCCTTCCCCATCTTCAGGTCACGCCTGAAGACGTTCCTCTTTGACCGTGCCTATGGTCACCTCTCCCTCCCCCCAGCTCGGTGTCAAGCTCTCTGGGACGCTGCCCTGCGTGAGGGGCGATGTGTAAGTGCAAGTCGTTGCACGGTTTGACACAGCTCAGCATGGTAATTGAGAATATATTGACTGGTGCTGCCATTAGCTGCTTCCACCTTTCACCGAGCTGCTGCGATCCTGTGCCAAGTGCTGGGATCTGCTGAAGCAGCAACACCGTGTTGTCCAAAGGACACCGGCGCCTGTCTGCCAACAAACCAGCAGCTAGAGCTGGGCAAGAGGTGGCCAGAGCCCGCACTGGCCTCCAGCACAGCGCTCAGCACCGCTCAACACCAGCAGCACGCAGCAACACTTGGGAGGTGAGTGTCAGATAGGAGCTTTGATCGTCCTCCCGGTTTCCGTGCTGGGAGAGTGGCTTAGTCCCTGTTACCTTGTTTGTTTGTTTTGTTATACTGCAAAGCTGCTCGGTGTACTGTGCAGTAGGCAGAGGGGACACACTGGCTTTCACTTTTACTTTCAGCCAGGTCACTGGGTTCTTGCTCCTCCGTGTGACAGCTCCAGCACCCGCCATCTCCAGGGCGAGATATGAGGTGGGAGTGCGGGTGAGCGGAGTGGGGATGGGGAAGTGAGGAGGGGGGGAGTGAGGAAGGGGAGTTAGGGGAGAGTGAGGAGTGGAAATGAGTGGAATAATGGTGAGTGAGGGGAAGAGTGAGGAGGTAAGGGGAGGGGCAATGAGGGGGTGAAGGGAAGGGGGAGCCAGGGAGTAAGGGGAGCAGTGAGGGGCGGGGGAAGTGGGAGAGGGAGTGAGGAGGGTAAGGGGAATGAGGGGGTGAAGACAGAGATTGAGGGGAGGTGTGAGTACACAGAGTGAGGGGTGAGTGACACAGAACGAGTATATATGTGGAGTCCTATAGCTCGGTGGTTAGAGCACTCGAGCGAGAGACCTGGGTTTGATTCCCAGGTAGGGCAAAATGTTGGGCAAGTTTCCTTATAATAATAATCCTTGCATGTGATATAATGCTTTTCATATCTTCGAGACGTCTCAAAGCGCTTCACAGAATAGACTATACAGTGAATTCACTGTATATTTTGTGGGCGAAACGCGGCAGCCAATTGCACACAGCAGCGTTCCACAAACAGCCATGGATTAAGCGACCAATTTATTCTTTTTTTCTTGAGGAGTCAACAGGTTTCTTTACTCCACACGCTTTGTTTACCTAGCAGTAAGTAGAAACCTGGTCGTTAGTTGATTGCCAGATTACTTTTCTGGGGGGATAATTCCTTAAAAAATAATAGGTCACTTCAATGCACGAATGTTTATGAGTGATCAACGACTGCAACAGGATGCCAGGAAGAACTGCCAGGACACTGGGACTCAGTGAAAAAGCGGCTTGACACTGTGATGGTGGGGAAGGTGGGGAAGTGGGGGGTGATGCTGTGATGGGGGTGGTGGGGGTGATGTGTGATGGGGGAGGTGGGGGTGATGGGGTGATGCTGTGAAGGGGGAGGAGGGTTGATGTGTGATGGGGAGGTGGGGATGATGGGGTGATGCTGTGAAGGGAGAGGTGGGGTGATGCTGTGAAGGGGAGGGGGGGTGATTCTGTGATGGGGGGAGTGATGCTGTGACGGGGGAGGTGGGGTGATGGGGATGCTGTAAAGGAGGGGTGATGGGGTGATGCTGTGAAGGGGGAGGAGGGGTGATGGGGTGATGCTGTGAAGGGGAGAGGGGGATGAGGCTGTGACGGGGGAGGTGTGGGTGATAGGATGATGGGAAAGGGGGGGGTGATGCTGTGATGGGGGAGGGAGGGTGATGCTGTGATGGGGAGGTGGGATTGATGGGGTGATGCTGTGAAGGGGAAGGGGGGGGGTGATGCTGTGATGCGGCGGGGGGATGACCCTGTGATGGAGGAAGGGGTAGGGGGGTGATCCTGTGATGGGCGTAATGGGGGAAGGGGAGGTGATGCTGTGATGGGGGATGGGTGTGACTGTGATAGGGAGAGTTTTGATGCTGTGATGTGGCGAGGGGGAGTTGATGATGTGATGGAGTAAGGGAGGAGATTTTGATGATGTGATGCGGGTAGGGGAGAGGTTGGTGATACTGGGGTGGGGAGGGTGATGCTGTGATAGGGGTGGGGAGGGTGATGCTGTGATGGAGGTGGGAGGGTGATGCTGTGATGGAGGTGGGGAGGGTAATGCTGTGATGGAGGTGGGGGGGTGATACTGTGATGGGGTGGAGGGGTGATGCTGTGATAGGGGTGGGCGGGGTGATGCTGTGATGGGGATAAGGGAGAGGGGGGTGATGCTGTGGTGGGGATAGGAGGGGTTATGTGATGCCATGATGGCAGGGGGGCATTGCGGGCTTCTGATGCTGGAAGAGTGGAAGCCGATTCGATAACAAATTTCAAGAGAGAAGTAGATAATTATTTAGGAAGGATGTGTTTGCAGGGCTGTGGGGAGAGCGCGGGGGAGTGAGATTCAATTCAAAGTTCTTTTCAAAGAGCCGGCATAGACACGATGGGCCGAATAGCCTCCTTCTGTGCTGTATGATTCAATGATTCTAAAAAGATTTTACTGAGAGATACTACTCGACAACCTCCATTATATAAGAACACAATGTGTGTTACCATTATGTGACCTCTTCTCCCTCTCTTTAACCATTTATCGTGGCTTTGTGCTGTTGGCACACCACTGAGAATGCTACCTTAATATTATGTATTACTGTGTTGGGTTACCCTGTGTGCAGATCAGGTAAGCACACAGCAGTTATCTCTTCGTCCTCCTGCCAGGAGTGGAGCCTTAAGCTAAACGCCTGAGTACAGTTTGTACCCAGGCGCTAATTATTGAGGAGGCGAGGCATGCAGCACAGAGTGATATATGTCTCAGGAATTCACTGTGTGTCTCTGTACTGACAAGCCAACACAACACTTGTATGCCAAAACCAAACCCAAACCTGCTTTCACTCGGGGGGCTGACAGGGTGGGACTTTCACTTTTACAATAATAAGAACATAAGAATTAGGAGCAAGAGTAGGCCATTCGGGCCCTCTAGCCTGCCCTGCCATTCAATAAGATCATGGCTGATCTATTCTAACTCCACCTATCTGCATTATCCCCATATCCCTTAATCTCTTTATCCACAAGAAATCTATCAAGGGTCTTGAAGGAGGCAAAGGAGGGGGCGAGGCGGAGAGACTGCGGGATGCAGTTCCAGGGTGGGGGCAAGTTGGCTGAAGGCACGCCCGCCAATAGTGGGGCGGGCGAGGCGGGGGACGTGAAGCAGGCCACTGAGCGATGGGAGTGTGCAGGTTGGTAGGGCTTTAGGAGGTCACAGAGGTAGGGAGCAGCAAGGATATGGAGGGCTTTGAAGGTGAGGATCAGGATCTTGAACAATATCCTCTGTGTGATGGGAAGCCAGTGGAGCCTGACCAGGATTGGGGTGATACGCCGCAGAGCCTGATGCGGGAGAGGACACAGACTGCAGAGCTCTGGATGATCCGCAGCCTATGGAGGGAGGGTTTGGGGAGGCCGACAAACAGGGAGTTTACATAGTCAAGCCTGGATGTTATGAATGCGAGTATGAGGGTTTTGGCAGCCTGCGGTATGAGACAGTGGTGGAGCCGGGTGATGTTGCGGAGGTGGGGGGAGGCAGAGCGTGTCATGGCACGGATGTGGGGTTGAAAGGATACTTGAGGTGCAAACAAGGTTCCGAACTGGCTTAGCAAGGTGGAGTGTGCATTCTTGGAAGGTTATGCTGCCAGCTTCTGAGGTGTGGAGGCACTGATGGGAGCCAATCAGGAGAACCTCAGTCTTGTTCGCATACAACTATAGAAAGTTAGCTCCCATCAGGACTTGATGTCCGACAGACATTCAGTCCGACAGCAGTGGTCCTGGAGTCAAGGTTGGAGGCACAGAAGTACAGTTGGGTGTCGTCTGCATACCTATGGAAATTGACCCCATTTCTGAGGATGATGCCACCAAGAGGGAGCATATAGATATTGAAGAGGAGGGAACCAAGGACAGAGCCCTGAGGAACGCCGCACGAGACGGTGCAGGGGCTAGAGGAGAAACTGTTTGTTGAGATGAAGTGGAGACAGTGAGAGGTACAATCTGAACCATTCAAGGACAGAACTCTGAAGGTTGAGGTGAGAGGAGAGGTGGTGGAGGAAGCCATGGAGTGGGTAACCAATTTTTATTTGGAGGATTGTTGGCCAGGACACCGGGAGAGAGAAACTCCCTTCTCTTTTCAAATAGTGCCCGGGATCTTTAACATCCACCTGAACAGGCAGACAGGACATTGGTTTTAGGTCTCATCTGAAGAATGGTACCTCTGACAATGCAATCCCCCCCCACCCGAGCACTATATTGGAATGTCAGTTTAGACTGTGTGAGTTCAAGTCCGGATGTGGGAGTTGAACACACAACCTTCTGACTCAGGCGAGAGCGCTACCATAGTGCCAGGATGATAGACAAGATTTTTATAAAATAAACTTTAAGGAACGTATCTTTGTAGAGCATGCCATCACTTCAAAGGATCACAAAGTACTTCACAGGTCATGAGTGTCTAAAGTAATCGGGTTTTGTGGCAAATTTGGCAGGCATTTGTGCCAGGAACATTCCCACGAACAGTGATGGGGTGAACCACTAATTAAGATGAGGTTGACAGGTTAATATTATGTAATAACACACTATGTGTTATTGGCTATAACTATATTATATAATAACACAATGTGTGTTACTGGCTATAACTATATTATATAATAACAGACAGTGTGTTACTGGCTATGACACTGTATATTATATAATAACACACTGTAAAATAATATATTTGGAAAATGAAAAGGACCTGGGGGGCTCCTGATTGACAGTAAATTGAAGCTCGCCCAACGATGCTCTGTGGCAGTGAGTAAAGCAAACCAGATGTTGGGATGTAACAAAAGATCAATAGCAGCCGAAATAGTGGGGTAATCCTGCCACTGTATAAATCACTGGTGAGACCATACTTATACTGTGTACAGGTCTGGTCGCCGCAGTACAAAAAGAATATTGGCGAAATCGAGAAGATACAGAGGAGGGAAACCAAAATGATTGAGGGAATGGAGGGACTGGACTAGGAGGAACGACTCAGTAAATTGTGTATGTTCACACTGGAAAAGAGAAGATTGAGAGGCGACATGATTGCTATCTTTAAGATTCTAAAAGGGCAACAATATAGATCATGACAGGCTGGTTCAACTTGTCTTGGACCTTGGTCTTTTCTCGTCTAGCATTTCTTATGTTCTTATCTGTTACTGGTTATAATAGTAAAACTCGCATAAATCTTATCTTTAGAAATCGTATAATCGCCTAAGTCATACTTTCACCTGAATCCCATTCAGTATCCTATCAAAAACATTTAGATTTCTTTTAACTAGTCATATTAATCATCACCTAACTTGTGACGCCATTCCCCGACACTCTTTGACTCCTGCACTTACCGGCGGCTGCATTGAATTGCGGGAAATGACCCGCTGACCTGTGACACATGCACATTTACTGCATTAAATCATGGGAAATTTAGTCTTGATCCGTCAACACCTGCGCAGAAGAGCATAATTTCCCACGGTTCTGTGCTATTCCACTGCTTGCTGATCAGTGCGCGTGCCGCAATGAGTTAAGGTGCATTGAATAGTGAAAAACGAGGTCTTGACCCGTCACCGTATGAGCACTTACTGGCTGCCTGTGGGTGAATTGCCTGCAACTTGCAGAGAAGTTGCAGGCAGTTGTGGAGTCCTGTAACTCAGTGGTAAGAGCACTCGCTTTGCAAGTGAGAGACCTGAGTTCAATTCCAGGCAGAGGGCGAAACCTTGGGCAAGTTTCCTTACTCCACACAGAGCCTAATAATAATCCCTCCAAAACCGAAAACAATAATAAATTGGTCATTTTCAATCTCTGACTGTTTGTGGGACATTGCTGTGCGCAATTGGCTGCCGCGTTCGCCCACAAATATACAGTCAATTCACTTTACAGTGTGTTCTGTGAAGCCCTTTGGGATGTCCTCCCGACGTGAAAAGCGCTATATCAAATGCAAGGATTATTATTATTATTAGAAGTGTGAAATGATGCATTTTGGGAGGAAGAATAACGAGAGGCAATATACACTAAATGGTACAGTATTAAAGGAGTTCAGGAGTGAAGAGACCTGGGGGTTCACATACACAAGTCTTTGAAGGAGGCAGAACAGGTTGATAGAGCTGTTAAAACCATATGGGATCCTTGGCTTTATAATAGAGGCATAGAGTACAAAACCAAGGAAGTTCTACTAAACCTTCATAAGTCACTGGTTAGGCCTCAGCTGGAATATTGTGTTCAATTCTGGGCACCACATTTTAGGAAGGATCTCAAGGCCTTCGAGAGGGTGCAGAGGAGATTTACCAGGATGGTACCAGGAATCAGGGACTTTAGTTATGTGGAGAGACTAACAAAGCTGGGATTGTTCTCCTTAGAGCAGAGAAGGCTAAGGTGATATTTAATAATAATAATAATCCTTGCATTTGATATAACACTTTTCACGTTTTCTAGCTGTCTCAAAGCGCTTCATAGAATATGCTGTAAAGTGAATTGACTATATTTGTGGGCAAAACGCGACAACCAATTGCGCACAGCAGCGTCCCACAAACAGCCGTGGATTGAAAATGACTAATTTATTAATATTTTGTTTTGGAGGGATTATTATTAGGCGTGTGGAGTAAAGTTTTGCCCAGCCTGGAATTGAACCCAGGTTCAAGGAGCGCTCTAACCACTGAGCTACAGGACTCCCTTAATAGAATTCAAAATGATGATGGGTTTTGATAGAGTAGAAACTCTAAAGTAGGGAGAAACTGTTTCCACTGACAGGTGGGTTTGTATCCAGGGGACATAGATTTAAGATAATTGACAAAAGAACCAGGAGAATTTTTTTTTACAGAGAGTTGTTATGGTCTGGAATGCACTGCCTGAAAGGCTGGTGGAAACAGATTCAATGACAACTTTCAAAGGGGAATTGGATAGGTACTTGACAAGGAAAAAGTTGCAAGGTGGGGGAGTGGGACTGATCTCTTACCAAAGATCCGGCGCAGACATGATGGGCCGACTGGCCTCCTTCTGTGCTATGATATTCTATGATTCTAACCCACAACCACTACACCCAGCAGCAATTACCTGTGAAGTGCTGGGAACTGTTTTGATGTGGTTACAGACGCTCCTTGAGACATGGCAGCTAATGTGTGGGGTACATTGGACCAGCGACCAGCTCACCTGTTTTTTCTGAATTTGAACGAGGCTGGGGTGTCACCCTGGGTTTGTTGCTGTTTCTAACTTGGGGTCAAGCAAGAAGGTTTGTCTGCGTGAAGGGGACTGAGCTGGGCAGCGGCACACGCGCGCGCACACACACACACACACACACGAGGCCTGCCTTGCCAGCTATGCTGTACTCTGCCTCTGGGTGTGGAGAGGAGGTTCAGTGAGTAGGAAAGATCTCAGCTGCAGCATTCGGCCACGGAGTGTGCCATGACTTTATTACAGGCTGCGAAATTTCAAAAGCTATTTCCAGGCTCCTGGCAGCGAGTTCAAACATCAACAACACAAGTTACAAATTAAAAAGTTGGGCGGAAATGTTAAGCGTTGGGTCGTGTGCTGGCGCACCGAGAGGTACACACAGAGGAAGTGACGCCACAGGCTGACATTCAGGTACACAGGCTCTGGGTCAGGGATGATCTCAGGTCACACACCAGGAAGTGTTTCTTTACACAGAGGGAAAGCTAATTGCTGGCCAGGCTATCAGCAAGTCTGGTGGAGGCCAGGACACTGGACTGATTTAAGGAATGGCTCGATGCCATGCTGCAAAGATGCGAAGGTGGGTTTCTGAAAGAGGGGTCGGGCCGTCTGTATCCAAACTGATATTGTGGTTAATCTTGTGAATAACAGCCTATGTGTGTGTTATAGAGAATAACAGCCTGCGTGTGTGCTATAGAGACTAACACCCTGTGTGTGTGTTATACAGAATAACAGCCTGTGTGTGTGTTATAGAGAATAACAGCCTGCGTGTATCATAGAGAATAACAGCCTGTGTGTGTGTGTGTCATAGAGAATAACAGCCTGTGTGTGTTATAGAGAATAACAGCCTGTGTGTGTTATAGAGAATAACAGCCTGTGTGTGTGTTATAAAGAATAACAGCCTGTGTGTATGTTATAGAGAATAACAGCCTGTGTGTGTGTTATAGAGAATAACAGCCTGTGTGTATGTTATAGAGAATAACAGCCTGTGTGTATGTTATAGAGAATAACAGCCTGTGTATGTTATAGAGAATAACAGCCTGTGTATGTTAGAGAATAACAGCCTGCGTGTATCATAGAGAATAACAGCCTGTGTGTGTGTGTGTCATAGAGAATAACAGCCTGTGTGTGTTATAGAGAATAACAGCCTGTGTGTGTTATAGAGAATAACAGCCTGTGTGTGTGTTATAAAGAATAACAGCCTGTGTGTGTTATAGAGAATAACAGCCTGTGTGTGTGTTATAGAGAATAACAGCCTGTGTGTATGTTATAGAGAATAACAGCCTGTGTATGTTATAGAGAATAACAGCCTGTGTATGTTAGAGAATAACAGCCTGCGTGTATCATAGAGAATAACAGCCTGTGTGTGTGTGTCATAGAGAATAACAGCCTGTGTGTGTGTGTCATAGAGAATAACAGCCTGTGTGTGTGTTATAGAGAATAATAGCCTGTGTATGTTATAGAGAATAACAGCCTGTGTGTGTGTGTGTTATAGAGAATAACAGCCTGTGTGTATGTTATAGAGAATAACAGCCTGCGTGTATCATAGAGAATAACAGCCTGTGTGTGTGTGTGATAAAGAATAACAGCCTGTGTGTGTGTGTCATAGAGAATAACAGCCTGTGTGTGTGTTATAGAGAATAATAGCCTGTGTATGTTATAGAGAATAACAGCCTGCGTGTGTTATAGAGAATAACAGCATGTGTATGTTATAGAGAATAACAGCCTGCGTGTATTATAGAGAATAACAGCCTGTGTGTGTGTGTGTCATAGAGAATAACAGCCTGTGTGTGTTATAGAGAATAACAGCCTGCGTGTGTGTATTGGTGTGTGTGTGTATGCGCGCATCTTTGTGTGTGTATTCTGTGTGCGCGTATGTGTGTGTGTATTCTGTGTGCGCGTATGTGTGTGTGTTTATCTGTGTGTGTCTAAATGCGTATATCTGTGTGTAAATATCTGTGTGTGTGTGTCGCTGATTGCACCCCAAGTCCAAGTCCAAGTCTCTGGGCTCTCTGTGACTACACTGTTCACCTTTTTGCTGCTTGGCTCATGTTATTGCCCTTTCACCTCCAATGTGAGAGGCGACTCCAGCCCACACTAACCTTCCCACTCTCTCTCTCTGTCACTCGCTGCCTCTCTCACTCTCTCCCTATCTCTTACACTCTCTCTTTCTCTCTCTCATTCTGTCTCACTCTTGCTTGGTGTTTATCTCTCTCTCTTTCATCTCCGCTTCTCATTCTAATCTTTCTGCGTGTCCGCGTGTGTCTCTCTCTCTCTCTCTCTCTCTCGACTCACTTTCACTTTCTGCTTGTTTCTCACTCTGCCATATCACTCTCTGTCCCATGTCTCTCGCTCTCTCTTTGCTCTCATTCTCTGTCTATCTCTCTCTCAGACACACTTTACATCTATCTCATTCTTGCTTTGTTTCTCTCTCTCTCTCTCTCTCTCTCTCCCTCTCTCACTCTCCGCTGACCTGATTTCTGTCCTGTCTGTTGGATGTGAACTCAGTTTTATACCCTCGCCAAAGTTTGGCGTTAAATTGTGGGGACACGAAGGAAATGTCAATGGCAGCATGAGACTGCAAGGGGGCGCTGTCGTGAACATCCATCACTTGTTGGGACAGTGTAGGGGGAGCGTTACTGTGTCTCTAACCCTGACCTGGGAGTGTGGACACACAGTGTAGAGGGAGCGTTACTGTGTCTCTAACCCTGACCTGGGAGTGTGGACGCACAGTGTAGAGGAGCGTTACTGTGTCTCTAACCCTGACCTGGGAGTGTGGACACAGTGTAGAGGAGCGTTACTGTGTCTCTAACCCTGACCTGGGAGTGTGGACACACAGTGTAGAGGAGCGTTACTGTGTCTCTAACCCTGACCTGGGAGTGTGGACACACAGTGTAGAGGAGCGTTACTGTGTCTCTAACCCTGACCTGGGAGTGTGGACACACAGTGTAGAGGAGCGTTACTGTGTCTCTAACCCTGACCTGGGAGTGTGGACACACAGTGTAGAGGAGCTTACTGTGTCTCTAACCCTGACCTGGGAGTGTGGACACACAGTGTAGAGGAGCGTTACTGTGTCTCTAACCCTGACCTGGGAGTGTGGACACACAGTGTAGAGAGGAGAGTTACTGTGTCTCTAACCCTGACCTGGGAGTGTGGAGCACAGTGTAGTGACTGTGCGTTGCTGAGTCTCTAACCCTGACCTGGGAGTGTGGACACACAGTGTAGAGGAGCTTACTGTGTCTCTAACCCTGACCTGGGAGTGTGGACACAGTGTAGAGGAGCGTTACTGTGTCTCTAACCCTGACCTGGGAGTGTGGACACACAGTGTAGAGGAGCGTTACTGTGTCTCTAACCCTGACCTGGGAGTGTGGACACACAGTGTAGAGGAGCTTTACTGTGTCTCTAACCCTGACCTGGGAGTGTGGACACACAGTGTAGAGGAGCGTTACTGTGTCTCTAACCCTGACCTGGGAGTGTGGACACACAGTGTAGAGGAGCGTTACTGTGTCTCTAACCCTGACCTGGGAGTGTGGACACAGTGTAGAGGAGCGTTACTGTGTCTCTAACCCTGACCTGGGAGTGTGGAGCACAGTGTAGAGGAGCGTTACTGTGTCTCTAACCCTGACCTGGGAGTGTGGACGCACAGTGTAGAGGAGCTTACTGTGTCTCTAACCCTGACCTGGGAGTGTGGACGCACAGTGTAGAGGAGCGTTACTGTGTCTCTAACCCTGACCTGGGAGTGTGGACGCACAGTGTAGAGGAGCGTTACTGTGTCTCTAACCCTGACCTGGGAGTGTGGACGCACAGTGTAGAGGAGCGTTACTGTGTCTCTAACCCTGACCTGGGAGTGTGGACGCACAGTGTAGAGGGAGCTTTACTGCGTCTCTAACCCTGACCTGGGAGTGTGGACGGACAGTGTAGAGGGAGCGTTAATCTGTCACCAGTTCCTACTGTGAGGGGATGTGAAGAGGAGAGGGCGCGACTTTAAGATTAGAATGAGGAGTGGGGAAGTGTCAGAGCCTTGTCAGGACGTAGGATTGACCAGGGCTGGGTGGGAGCAGAGCGGTGTGTTTAAATGAGGATTAAGCACATGTGGAGAAGTGGAAAGAGCAGGCATTGGGGAAGTCAGCAGTGGCACTGATACAGCAGATGGAATTACCTCCTGTGTGTGTGTGTGTGGGTTGGTGGCGGGGAGAAGGGGGAAGGTCTGTGCCTCACAAGAGGTGCGTTGGTTGGATGGGAGGATTGTATTCCCAGTGTGAAGCTGTTTCATCATGGCCCTTGCCAGCCCCCTCCTCGCCAGCACCAGTCTCTCGCTGGGGAGAGAGGGAGCGAGGTAGGAAGGCTGCTGTGCCCGCTGGCAGACAGCCCACACTCTATCTTGACATCCAACGGAAAATACAATTGATGTGGAACAACTTGGATTTCACACCCTCTGAACTTCTCCAGATGTTCTCTGTTGTCTCAGCCCCACTCAGGCTCTTGTGCTCATCTCCAAGTCATCAGGATGTGGGTTGAAGCTCTCAATCAGGACTTTGAGCTTGCAGTCCAGTAACGCAACAGCACCTTGCTGGGCGGGGGGCGCTGAATTGTTGGAGGAGTCGCTTTCAGATTAGACATTAGACCCAGACCCCATTTGTCCAGGACAGCAAGACACTATTGGAAAAGACAAGCGTTTCTACTAGTATCCTGGCCACCAATCCAGATAAATTGATCATTCACCTCATGGCTGTACGTGCGTGTGAGACATGCGTGCAATGTGGTTGCAGCGTTCACCTAAAATACGCAGTCAGAGAGTCAGTCCGCTTTGGGACGTTTGCTAATAAACTGCCACAAAGATACAATCTCCAGACAGTGTTTACAGACAGCCTGACCGCTTTTGATGGATTCTTGATCTATTTAATGTGTTTGACAACGGGCAGGTCTGTAACACAGATAGTGATCACTCCTCGGATCTGCAGAGATAGTTACAGACTGTTTTGCCCTCTTTCCTTATTCTGGGAGCCAGTCATCTCTCCAATAATCAGCATTTTATCACAGTGTGATGACACTGTCCGGGGCCTAACTGTCTGATTCCCTTCTTTACAATCAGTGTTTATTTAGAATCCAATCACTGAACAGTGTGATTTCATGGCGTGATTGTAATCACTGGCTGATTTCATGGCGTGATTGTAATCACTGGCTGATTTCATGGCGTGATTGTAATCACTGGCTGATTTCATGGCGTGATTGTAATGGGATTCTCGCTCCTCCCTTGACCCCATCACCACTTCCCTCTGCTCCAGCCTGGGCATCCTCCGCCGGGCCCACCGTGGCTCCTGGCACTGGCTGTCCCAGAGCAGCAACCCCAAGTGTCCAATCATTCACTCCCTCCGCTCAAACCGCCTCCTTTAGACAAAGCCAACATACCCCTCCCTCATACATACCCTCCCCAACTCTCCACTCACACCACCCTCCACAACCATCTCTCCTGTACACCCAAAAATCCTCTCCGCATCACTCTCTCCTCCCTCTCCTCCCTCCAGCAAACCCACACGCATTTCCCTCCAAAATGTCCGTTCCCTCTCAAACAAAGCCCTCACCATCCACGACCTCATCCTGGACGAGCACCTTGACATTCTTGGGCTCACTGAAATCTGGCTCTCCCCCAATGCCCCCATCCTCCTAGTTGAAGCCTCTCCTCCAGGCTACATCTTCCACCACACCCCCCGTCCAAACCAACGTGGCGGCAGGGTGACCTTCATTTCCAAAGCCTCCCTTCGTCTTACCCCCTCCTCTGGCTGCTTCCCCTCCTTCGAGCACTTCACCCTCTTCCACCCCTCTCTCCCATTGAAAATCCTTCTTGTCTACCGCACCCCCCAAGTCCCCCGGTTCCTTTCACACAGACATCTCAACTCTCTTCTCTTCGCTGTCCCTCTGCTCCGAACACCTGCTCATCATGGACGATTTCAACCTCCACCTAAACTCCCCTTGCACTACTTCTGCCGACTTCACTGCCCTCCTCTCCTCCCTAAACCTCACCCTTCATATAAATTCCACCGACCCACAACTCTGCTCATGCCCTTGACCTTGTTATCACCCACGGCCTTGATGTTTCCAACCTTAGCATAGTGGACAAGGCCATCTCAGACCACTTCCTCATCTCCTCTCACATCCCTCTCTCCTCCACCAAGCCCTCAACCATCCTCTACGTCCCTTGGAAAAGGCTACCCTTGAGACTCTCACAAAGGCACTCACATCATCAAACATCCGATCCCTCTGGCCTTCCACCCACGGAGATCCTGAAGCAGCCGTCCAGCTGCTCCATGATCGCCTTTCCTCCACCTTCAACTCCCTCGTCCACCTGAAATCCAGGACCATCTCCAAACCCACCAGATCCTCCTGGTACAACAATCATCTCCGCCGCCTAAAAACCCAAACCCTTGAGCGCAGATGGCAGAAAAAAGGCCTGACAGTTCACCAACAACTTTGGCTCGAACATCTCCACAGCTACTGCCATTCTTTGACACGCGTAAAAACGGTCTTCTACTCCAACATCATCTTGGAGGCTAAACACAACCCTAAAATCCTTTTTTCCACCACCCACCACCTCCTCCGTGCCCCCCCTCAGGCCCCTCAATCTTCATATCAAATGCCAAGTGCGAGGATGTCATGGACTTCTTTTCACCTAAAATACACAACATCCGCCAGGCAGCCTCATCCACCTGCCTCTTGTCGCCCATCACCACCCCCTCTCCGCTCCCCTCACCCTCCCCACCATCTGCTCCTAACACCACCCCCCCATTCCTACATTCCCTCCTCCCCATCTCTCCCTCCTCCCTCTCACCCACCATCACCTCCATGAAACCCACCATCTGCTGCCTCAACCCCCTCCCCACCAACTTGCTGGTCACCCAGCTCCCCCTCCTCTGCCCACTGATGTCATCAACCAGTCCCTCTCCTCTGGATCAGTCCCTGCCCCCTCAAAACTGCTGTCATCATCCCCCTCCTCAAAAAACCTTCCCTAGATCCCTCAAACCCCAGCCACTACCGCCCTATTTCAAACCTGCCCTTCCTCGCCAAAGTCCTAGAATGCATTGTTGCCAACCAACTCCGCGCACACCACTCCTCCCACTCCCTCTTCGAACTTGAAAGTCACAAACGACATCCTCTCTATCTGTGACCAGGGCTCCTTCTGCCTCCTTGTCCTCCTGGACCTTTCCGCCACGTTCGACACAGTCGATCACGCCATCCTCCTCCACCGCCTTTCCTCCGTCAACCACCTCAGTGGCACCGCACTTGCCTAGTTTGAGTCCTACCTCACGAACCGCCAGCAGTACATCTGCACAAACGGTTTCTCCTCCCGCTCTCACCCAGTTATTTGCGGGGTACCCCAAGGATCTATCCTTGGCCCCCTCCTCTTTCTGATCTACATGTTACCTCTTGGGGATGTCATCCGCAGACATGGGGTACATTTCCACATCTATGCGGATGACACCCAACTCTATTTTTCCACCTCTCTTTGCGAACCCCAGACCCCTGATGTTCTGTCAGCTGCCTGTCAGACCTCAGGGGTTGGATGAGCGCAAACTTCCTTCAGCTGAACGTTGACAAGACGGAAGCCATAGTCTTTGGCTCTCGTCAACGTCTAAAATCTCATTGTTCTCACCTCCTCCACCTGCCCGACCTCCCCCTAAAACTCTTCGAACCTCTATGCAACCCAGGCGTCAGGTTCAACCCCCAATTATCCTTCCTCTCCCACATCCGGTCCCTCACCAGCACCGCTTTATTCCAGCTCAGACACATCGCCCGTCTCCGCCAATACCTCTCCCCAAAAGCCGCTGAAACCCTGGTCCATGCCTTTGTCACCTCTCGGTTGGTCTATTCAAACTCCCTCCTCGCCGGCCTCCCCTCCACTGCCATCCACAAAATCCAGATTGTACAGAACTCTGCCGCCCGCATTCTCACCCGCACCAAACTCCGCTCCCCGATCCCCCCAGTCCTGGCCAGACTGCACCGGCTGCCTGTCCCAGAGAGGATCCACTTCAAGATCCTCACCCTTGTCTTCAAATCCCTCCACTCCTCTGCACCCCTCGACCTCTCTGACCTCCTCTCTCCTCAAAACAGTACCCGTTGCCTTCGTTCCTCCGGGTCTGGCCTCCTCCTTGTCCCCCGAGTGCTCCGTTCCACCCCCAGCGGCTGTGCCTTCATCACTATGCCCCGAGGCTCTGGAACTCCCTTCCTCACTCCCTTCGCCTCACCCCCTCTCTTCCTACTTTCAGGTCTCTGCTGAAGACCTTTCTTTTCGACTGCGCCTTTGGTCACCTTCCTCCCCTCCCTCTGGCTCCTCCCCCTCCCACTGGCTCCTCCCCTCCCCTGGCCCCTCCTCCTCCCCTGGCCCCTCCCCCTCCCCTGGCTCCTCCCCTCCCTGTGGCTCCTCCCCCTCCCCTGGCTCCTCCCCCTCCCCCTGGCTCAGCCCCAGGATCTGTTACTGTGAAGTGCTCTGAGACGCCGTCCAGTGTGGAGGGCGCTATATATAAAGTTGTTGTTGCTGTTGGTGTTGTTGAGTGAAAGGAACAGAGCGAGAGGGAGAGGGACAGAGGAAGAGTGATGGAGGGAAAGGAAGAGAGGGAGAGGGACACAACAAGAGGGACAGAGCAAGAGAGGTAGAGGGTAAGGGACAGAGGGGGAGGGATATAGGAGAGACAGAGGGTGAGGGACAGCTGGAGAAGTATACAGGATAGTGACGGAGGGACAGGGATAGAGGGAGATGGATAGAGGGAGAAAGAGAGAGGGAGAGTGATAGAGGGAGAGGAATAGAGGGAGAGGAATAGAGGGAGAGGGACAGAGGGAGAGAGATATAGGGAGATATACAAGGGGAGCGACAGAGGGAGAGGGATAGAGGGGGAGAGATAGAGGGAGAAGGACAGAGTGAGGGAGAGCGACTGAGAGAGGGATAGAAGGTCAGCGGGAGAGGGATAGAGGAAGAGGGACGGTGAGAGATGGACAGAGGGAGAGAGATATAGGGAGAGATACAGGGGGAGCGACAGAGGGAGAGGGATAGAAGGGGAAAGATAGAGGGAGAGGGATAGAGGGAGAAGGACAGAGTGAGAGTGAGGGAGAGGGACTGAGAAATAGGGATAGAAGGTCAGCGGGAGAGGGTCAGCGGAGAGGGTCAGAGTGAGAGGGACACAGTGAGAGTGATAGAGGGAGAGGGACACAGAGAGAGGTAGAGGGAGAGGGACACAGAGAGAGGTAGAGGGAGAGGGATAGAGGTAAAGGGAGGGGGATATACTGTGAGGGATAGAGGGAGAAGGATAGAGGGAGTGGGACAGAGGGAGAGGAATATAGAGGGAGATGGATAGAGGGTGAGGGAAGGAGTGAGAGGGATAGAGGGAGATGGACTGAGGGAGTGGGGCAGAGGAAGAAGGATAGAGGGAGATGGGGAGAATGATAGAGGGATAGAGGGAGTGGGACACAGGAAGAGTGTTAGACAGTGAGGGAGAGGGACGGAGGGAGAGGGATAAATGGTGAGGGAGAGACAGAGGGAGATGGATAGAAGGCGAGCGACAGAGCGAGAGAGACAGCGGGAGAGGGTAAGGGATAGAGGGATGGAGGAATAGAGGGAGAGGGACAGAGGGAGTGGAATAGAGGGAGAGGGACACAGGGAGAGGGAACAGAGGGAGAGGGAACAGAGGGAGAGGA
The DNA here is from genome assembly GCF_018977255.1 of Callorhinchus milii. Taxonomy (NCBI): domain Eukaryota; kingdom Metazoa; phylum Chordata; class Chondrichthyes; order Chimaeriformes; family Callorhinchidae; genus Callorhinchus; species Callorhinchus milii. The sequence goes on along the minus strand of NW_024704750.1, from coordinate 23,350,924 downwards.
ATAGAGGGAGAGGGACAGAGTGATAGGGACAGAGGGAGAGGGACAGAGGGAGCGGAACAGAGGGAGAGGGATAGAGGGAGAGGGACAGAACGAGGGGTAGAGGGAGAGGGAAAGGGAGGGTGATAGAGGTAGAGAGACCGAGGGAGAGGGGTAGAGGAAGACAGATAACGTGAAAGGGAAAAGGATAGAGGGAGAGTGACAGAATGAGAGGGACAGAGGGAATGGAATATAGGGAGAGCGATAGAGCGAGAGGGATAGAGTGAAAGTGAGAGAGATAGAGGGAGAGGGACAAATGGAGAGGGATAGAGGGAGAGGGACAGAGCGAGAGGGGGAGAGGGAGAGGGATAGATGGTGAGGGACACAGGGAGAGGGACACAGGGAGAGGGACACAGGGAGAGGGACAGAGGGAGAGGGATACAGGGAGAAGGATAGAGGGAGAAGAATCGAGTGTGAGGTATAGAGGGTCAGTGGGAGAGGGAGGGCGAAGGACAGAGGCAGAGGGACTGAGGGAGAAAGATAGAGGGAGAATGATAGAGGGAAAGGGGTAGAGATAGAGGGAAAGGGATAGAGGGAGAGGGATAGAGGGTCAGCGGGAGAGGGATGGAGGGAAAAGCACAGAGGATGATTGACAGAGAGAGAGCAATAGAGGGAGAGGGACAGAGTGAGGGCGGGTAGATATAACAACAACAACTTGGATTTATATAGCGCCCTCCACACCGGACTGCGTCTCAGAGAGGGATAGAGTGAAAGGGAGAGAGATAGACAGAGGGGATTGAGGGAGAGGGATAGAGAGAGAGAGAGGGACAGTGGGTGAGGGAGAGAAACAGAAGGAGAGGGACAGAGTGTGAGGGACAGAGGGTGAGGCATAGAGGAACAGAGGTTAATGGACGCTGAGAGAGGGTGAGGGATAGTGAGAACTGGAGGTTGCTGGCTGACGTGTTCTCTCTTGTCGATGCCTAGGGACGAGGGGCAGTGTGTGGAGGGAATCCTGGAGATCTTTGACATGTTACTGGCCACGACCTCGAGGTTCCGGGAGCTGCAGCTGCAGCACGAGGAGTATCTGTGCCTGAAAGCCATGGTCCTGCTCAACTCCAGTGAGTAATAATAATAATATTAGTACCCTCACCCTCGCTCGCTCCTTTCTCTCTCTCTCTATCTTTCACCCTCTCTCTCTCTCTCTCTCTCCCTCGCCCCTTCGCATCCTCACTCGTCTCCCCCCACCCTTTCCCTAACCCCTTCGACCCTCGCCTCTCTCTTGCCCTCTGTCACACTCGTCCCTCGCTCTCTCTTGCCCTCTCTCTCTCAGCCCTCGCTCGCTCTCTCTCACTCTCCCTCCCTTGCCCCTCAATCACTGCCACACTGGCCAGTCAAGCCAGAGTGTCAGACAAGTGGCCACCGGGATGGGCTCTCGCAGGTACTGGGTGACAGGGGCAGGTCTGTCAGGGGCAGTCGATATCTCGTGACTGCTCGCTGACCCAGGGGAGAGGGAGTGTGTGAAGGAGTGAGAGAGTGAGTGGGTGTGGAGGAGAGAAAGAGTATATGTGGAGAGAGTGTGTGGAGAGAGAGAGAGTGGAGAGAGAGATTGTGTGTGGAGGAGAGAGAGTGTGTGTGGAGGAGAGGGAGTGTGGAGATAGTGTGGAAAGTGAGTGTGGAGGAGAGAGTGTGTGGACAGAGTGAGTGTGTGGAGGAGAGTGTGGAGAGAGAATGTGGAGAGTGTGAGTGTGGAGGAGAGAGTGAGTGTATGGAGAGGGAGAGAGTGAGTGTGAAGGTGGAAATGTGGAGAGAGTGAGTGTGCAGGAGAGAGTGTGGAGAGAGAGCATGTGGAAGAAAGAAAGTGTAATTAATGGACAGCAGAGTCTGTTTCAGTTATAATTAAAACAATGTGTTGGAAAGCTCAGCGAATTCCTCAGAGATCACAGAATATATACCATCAATTCATTGTTTCCCAGAGCGTATAAAAAGTGTTTAACATCTGTTGAAAAGTTACCAACTGAGCCATTTGCTGTAGTGTAGTCCTGCAGTTCAATGGTTAGAGCACTCGCCTCACAAGTGAAAGGACCCAGGTTAGAGTTTCCTTACTCCACACACCTGTGTTTACCCAGCAGCAAGTCGAAACCCGGTTGTTAGTTGATTGGCGGATTGTTTTTGTGGGGGTAATAATCTCTTCAAAAAAATTGGTCACTCAAACCGTGACTGTTTGTGGGACACTGCTGTGCGCAATTGCCCACAAAATTTAGTCAATTTGCTTTACAGTATATTCTGTGAAGCGCTTTGAGACGCCTCGAAGACGTGATAAGGCGCTGTATCAAATGCAAGGATTATTATTATAGGAACGGGGAGAGAGAGCTGAAGGTTCACAGGCTGGAAGCGGGGCTGACATCAGCCACACAAGACCATGGAAATCATAATCTGTGGCTGAGTCGAACTCTCGTCTCTGGGTTCAAGTCCCACAGGGGACTTTGATCTCACACAGTCCAGGCTGACACACTGGGGGAGTGCTGCATTGTTGGAGACGCTGTCCTCTAAATAAGACATAATACTGAGCTGCCATCTGTGCCTGTCAGTGGAAGGTGAAGGTTGTGTGGATTCCTGTAGTTCAGTGATTAGAGCACTCGCCTCGCAAGCGAGAGGACCTGGGTTTGGTTCCTGGGCAGGGTGAAACGTTAAGCAGATTTCCTTACTCCACACGCCTCTGTTCACCTGCTTGTTAGGCGAATGGCAGATCGCTTTCCGGGGGTAATAATCCTTTCAAAATAATAATAATAATTTGGTCACTCAATCCACGACTGTTTGTGGGACACTGCTGTGCGTAATTGGCTGCCATGATCCACCCATAAAACATAGTCAATTCACTTTACAATGTATCCTGTGAAGCGATTTCAGACCTCTAGAAAACGTGATAAAGCACTATATCAAATGCAAGGATTACTATTATTATTATTGTAAAGAAGTTGTGATGCTCTCCTCTCTGCTGGTATCCCGATAATCTTCAGGCAAATAGGGACCTCTCCTCTCCTCTCCCTCAGTCACCTCCCTGGTTAGAGGCCTCCGAGCAGGAGTGCAATGGATCAGATGTGAGGATTGTAATTAAATTATAATTTAACAGGAAGTTAGGCCACGAGACGAGGAGGGGAAGGATTTATTAACATGAAGCAGAGCCCTTGCCTTGCTGGGGGGGGAGGAGGGGGTCACAGCCTCGCGCTGAGACTTTGCAGCAGAATTATATAAAAGCTTATCTGATGTGGCAGGGAGCGAATTGTTCCCTTTATACACTGTGAGTCACTGATCAAGGGCAATCAGGACTACGATCAGCACCAGCACAGACACGATGGGGAGAGAGAGAGCAGGGAATGGGGTTAGGAGTAGAGAGCTCCAGTGGGGGAGCGAACCCCAGCACAGACATGATGGGTGAGAGGAGGGAATGGGGTTAGAGTAGAGAGCTCCATTGGGAGAGCGAGCCCCAGCAAATACACGATGGGGCAGAGCAGAGAATGGGGTTAGAGAGAGAGTTCAAGTGAGGTCGTAAGCACCAGTAGAGAGCCCCCAGAACATCATCCCAATGCAAGCTACCCCCCACCTCCCCTCAGACCCCCATGACTTGGGAGATGTGGGGAGGGAGCTTAGGACTTATGGCAAGTGGGGTGGGGTGAGGAGGTTTCAGAGTGGAGATGACCGAAGATGCGGTCAAAGAGGAAGGCCTTGACACAGGCCTTGAAGGAGGCAAACATGGGGACGAGAAGAGGGGCTCCTGGATGGAGTTTCAGAGGGTGGGGAGAGAGAGGCTGAAGACCCAAACTCCGATAGTGGGGAGGCAGAGTGAGGGGCATGAAGCAGACCAGTGCCCGCCAAGTGGAGGGAGCGGACAGGTTGGTAAGATCCTAGCAGGTTGCAGAGGTAGGGAGCAGCAAGACCGCAGAGGGCTTTAAAGGTGAGGATGAGGATCTTGAACTCAATCCTTGGGGGATGGGGAACCAATGGAGCCGGGTGAGAATGGACGTGATCGGCTCACGGAGCTTATTGTGAGAGAGGACACGAGCTGCATCTTGTGGAGGGAAGAGTTGGGAAGTCCAGCAAGCAGGGAGCATAGTCAAGCCAAAACATAATGAAAGCGTTGATGAGGGACTCAGCAGCCTGAGGGGTGAAGTAGTGGCGGAGGCGGACAATGTTGTGCAGGTGGGGGAAGGCAGAATGGGTCAGGGCATGGATGTGGAGTTTAAAAGACAGTTGAGGGTCGAACAGGACACCACAATTTCTTACTGGCTCAGCGAGGTGGTGTGGATTCATGAATAGTGATTCTGTCAGCACCTGAGGTGTGGAGGCGCCGAGGGGGGCCAATCAGGAGCGCCTCGGTCTTGTCGAAATTCGATTGGAGAAAGTTAGCTCTCATCCAAGACTTGATGTTTGCCGGACAATCGGTCAGGACAGCAGTGGATCCTGGAGTCGAGGGTGGTGGCAGAGGGATAGAGTTGGCTGTCATCCCCATACATGTGGAAGTTGACCTAATGACTGTGGTTGACATCGCCGAGTTGGAGCATGTAAATATCAAAGAGGAAAGGACCAAGAATAGAGCCCTGAAGATTACACATGACGGTGCTAAGGCAGGAAGGGAAGCTGTTGTTAAACACAAAGTTCAGACAATGGGAAAGGGTAAGACTGAAACCAGGCAAGGACAGAACCGTGAAGGTGGAGCTGAGAGGAGAGGTAATGGAGAAGAATAGAGGGGTCAAGTGTCGAAGGCAATAGAGAATGGCTAGGTGACGGACCTGATCACAGATGGACAGCATGTGATTTGTAATTTTGACCAAGGATGTTTCTGTACTGTGGGAAGCAAAGAAACCAGAATGGAGAGGTTCATACAAGGAGTGGTGAGAGAGGATAGAGTGAAGCTGGGAAGCAAAGGGAGGAAAGGGAAGGTGTGGAGGGAGCTTTGCTGTGTTTCTCACCCTGACCTGGGAGTGTGGACGCACAGTGTAGAGGAGCTTTACTGTGTCTCTAACCCTGACCTGGGAGTGTGGACGCACAGTGTAGAGGAGCTTTCCTGTGTCTCTAACCCTGACCTGGGAGTGTGGACACACAGTGTAGAGGGAGCTCTAACCCGTGCTGTTGCTGACTTGGGAGTATAGATGAGATCTCTCTGGAATGACCTGTAAGAAGGTTGGATTCCATGGGCCGTCTCCATGCACTTTGAGTTTCTGAACCTTTCCCAGTGCCAAGCGCTGGAGAGGGAGGGGATGGGATGGGATGGAGGTCACGGCTGAGTCCAATGTTGTTTCACAATTAAAGACATCACCTAAAGGCAGGGCTGCCTGTTTGTAATTATAGCAAAAAATATATATCATAAATCTGTCAAAATGGAATTGCTTGAAAGTATTTATTAAATGACAATAAAGCTTTTTATGAGCTGGCTGTTGTGCTTGGAGCCACCCAATAAACATGATGGGCCTTCATCCTGGGGCCAAGGCTTGTGGACGATTCTCAGTGATGTAATTTGCATTTAACTCTTGCTGTCCTGGGCCTAATCTACCAAGAATAGAGGGGAACCAAGAAGACAATGTTAGTGAACAACTTGGGGGAATTAATATTAGTAAAGAAATGGTTTTAGGTTAATTGTCAGGTCTTAAAACTGATAAATCTCCTGAATCTGATGACCTACATCCTAGGGTTTTAAAAGAGGTGACAACGTTTGTCTTTGATCTTCCAAAATTCTCTGGGTTCTGGAACGGTTCCCATTGATTGGAAGTTTGCAAACGTAATACCACTATTTAAGAAGGGTGGAGAGAAAAGATGGGGAACTATAGACCAGTTAGTCTGACATCAGTGGGAGTGAAAATTCTTGAGTCCTTAATTAAAGATGTCGTTATGGGATTCCTGGAAGACCATAACAAGATTAGGCAGAATCAACATGACTTTACAATAGGGAAGTCATGCTTAACTAATCTTTTAGAGTTTTTTGAAGATGTATCTCACAGGTTAGATAGGGGGGAACCAGTAGGTATAGTATATTTAGATTTTAAAAAGGTATTTGACAAAGTGCCACACAAAAGGCTATTGCACAAGGTTAAGGCCCACGGGATTAATGGGAACATATTAGCATGGATTGAAGAGTGGCTAACGGGTAGAAAACAGAGAGTAGGGATAAACGGGTCATTCTCGAATTGGCAGGATGTGACTAGTGGAGTGCCACAAGGATCAGTGCTTGGGCCTCAGCTATTTACAATTTACATCAATGATCTAGACGAGGACATTGAATGTAACGTATCTAAATTTGCGGATGACACTAAACTCGGTGGGAGAGTAAGCTCTGAGGATGATGCAAAAAGATTGCAACGGGATATAGATAGGCTAGGGGAGTGGGCGAGTAGGTGGCAGATGGAATTTAATGTGGGGAAGTGTGAAGTTATTCACCTAGGTAGAAAAATAGAAAAACAGATTATTTTCTAGAGGGGGAGAGATTAGATAGTGTTAGTGTTCAGAGGGATTTGGGTGTCCTTGTACACCAGTCTCAAAAAGTTAGTTTGCAGGTGCAGCAGCAACTAAGAAGGCGAACGGCATGTTAGCGTTCATTGCAAAAGGTTTAGAGTACAAGAGTAGGGAAGTCTTGCTGCAACTGTATAGGGCTTTGGTGAGACCGCACCGAGAGTATTGTGTGCAGTTTTGGTCTCCTTATTTAAAAAAGGACATACTTGCCCTCGAGGGGGTGCAGCGTAGATTCACTGGGTTAGTTCCTGGGATGAGGGGACTGACCTATGAGGAGAGGCTGAATAAACTAGGGCTGTATTCTCCAGAGTACAGAAGAATTAGGGGAGATCTTATTGAAACATATAAGATTCTTAAAGGGCTGATAAAGTAGACACTGAGGGCCTGTTTCCCCGGTAGGAGAATCTATAACCAGGGGTCACAGTCTTAAAAGAGGTCAGCCTCTTAGAACAGAGTTGAGGAAACATTTCTTCACTCAGAGGGTAGTGAACTTATGGAATTCACTACCCCAGAAGGCTGTAGATACTCAGTCCTTGAACATCTTCAAGGCTGATACTGATAGATTTTTTAAAAAATAGAGGGATTAGGGGATATGGGGATAGGGCAGGTAATTAATAAGGTCAGCCATGATCTTATCAAATGGCAGGGCACAGGCTCGAGGGGCCGAATGGCCTACTCCTGCTCCTAATTCTTATGTTCTTGTATTCTTTCCAGGGATTGGAGTCCTGTAGCTTTGTGGTTTAGAGCATTCGCATCACAAGCGAGAGGACCCAGGTTTGATTCCTGGACAGGGCAAAACGTTAGGCATGTTTCCACAACAACAACTTGGACTTATCTCCATCTCCCACTGGCTCCTCCGCTCACCCTCTCATGCCTCACCCATCCTCTCCTCCAATGCCAACTGTGAGGCAATGCTGGACTTCCTCAAAACCGAAGTTGAGGGAATCCATTCAGCTGCCTCTGGCCTTCCGTCTACTACCGACTCCCCATCTCCCCCTCACACCCCGGCCCCTATCCACCCTCCCTTCACACCTTTGAACCTGTCTCCCACTCCACTCTCATCACCTCATATGTAACTCATATGAAACTGACCACCTGCTCCTTCGACCCCATCTCTACCCCTTTCCTTACCTCCCTTTCCTTTCCAAGGTCCTGGAACGAGTTGTTGCTTTCCTCCACCCTCCCCGATCCTTACCCTCAGCTCAGTCCGAAACAATAACTGTTCAGCGCCTTGGGACGTCCTCCCCCACGTGAAATAATCCCCTTTAAAAAAAAATTAAAAAATAATAATTATTTGGTTGCTCAAATTCATGACTGTGTGTGGGACGCTGCTGTGCGCAATTGGCTACCGTGTTTTGCCCACAAATACAGTCACTATACTTTACAGTATATTCTGTGAAGCACTTTGTGACATCTCGAAGATGTAATAAGGCGCTATATCAAAAGCAAGGATTATTATTATTAATAAATGTAACAATCACTGCCACTTGACACCGCGCCTGTCCCATTGGGAGGTGCCTCAGAGCGCTTCACAGGCTTTACTGAAAGTGTAGTGACTGTGTTATTTGTAGGCAAACACGGCAGCCAATCTGCACTTAGCGACATTCCGCAAACAGCCATGAAGTGTATGACCATTTTTATTGGGGATTGTCGGTCATGACACCTGGAAAGAGGGAGAAACTCCCTTCTCTTTTCCAAATGCGTCGCGGGATCTTTAACATTTCTCCTGAACAGGCAGATAGGAGCTCGATTTAACGTCTCATCTGACACCAGGACCTCAATGCCAACAAAGTGGCGCTCTCTCCCCCCAGCACCGCGCGAGTGCAGCAGCCTGTCGGTCAGCTCATCGTCAGCCCATCATGACCCCCCCACTCTCACCTCCACCAACCGCCGACCTGATCCCACCCTCACACTTCCCACCCCCTGCCATGACCCCGCCCCTCACCCTGCCCAACCTCGCCTGGGACCCGCCCTCACCAACCACCACCAACTTACCTGACCGTCCCCCTCCCTAACCCCCGACCTGATCCCGCCCTCACCTTCCCCACCCCTCACATGGCCAACCCCCTGCTGGCCCCAGCCCTCACACATACATGTGAGCTGGTCCCACCTCTGAGGTGCTGCCCTGCATGGAGGGCACAATATAGGTGCAAGTTGTTGTTGTTTAACACTCAGGGGCTCAGGACCCGGAAGGTGGGAGGGGGTTTACAGTGGAGTCTGCGAAGGCTTTTAAATAGGAAGTAGACAGATTCCTATTTTACATTTCCCTAGAGAGGGCAACATAAAAGACTTTGTGTGTGTGAGCAGGTGTCTGCATGTGTGTGAGCAGGAGTCTGCGTGTGTGTGTGTGAGCAGGTGTCTGTGTGTGAGCAGGTGTGTGTGTGTGAGCAGGTGTCTGCGTGTGTGTGTGTGAGCAGGTGTCGGCGTGTGTGTGTGTGAGCAGGTGTCTGTGTGTGAGCAGGTGTGTGTGTGACACACTGTGTGTGAGCAGGTGTGTGTGTGTGAGAGCAGCTGTGTGTGTGTGAGCAGTTGTCTGCGTGTGTGTGAGCAGGTATCCGTGTGTATGTGTGTGTGAACAGGTGTCTGTGTGTGAGCAGGTGTGTGTGTGTGAGCAGGTGTGTGTGTGTGAGTGGGTGTGTGTGTGTGTGTGAGCAGTTGTCTGCATGTGTGTGTGAGCAGGTATCTGTGTGTATGTGTGTGTGAGCAGGTGTCTGTGTGTGAGCAGGTGTGAGTGTGTGAGCAGGTGTCTGTGTGTGTGTGTGTGAGCAGGTGTGAGTGTGTGAGCAGGTGTCTGTGTGTGTGAGCAGGTGTGAGTGTGTGAGCAGGTGTCTGTGTGTGTGTGTGTGTGTGAGCAGGTGTGAGTGTGTGAGCAGGTGTCTGTGTGTGTGTGTGTGTGTGGGTGAGCAGGTGTCTGTGTATGAGCAGGTGTGTGTGTGTGAGCAGTTGTCTGTGCGTGTGTGTGAGCAGGTGTGTGTGTGTGAGCAGTTGTCTGTGCGTGTGTGTGAGCAGGTATCCGTGTGTGTGTGTGTGTGTGCAGGTGCCTGTGTGTGAGCAGGTGTGTGTGTGTGAGCGAGCAGGTGTCTGCATGTGTGTGTGAGTAGCTGTCTGTGTGTGTGTGAGCAGGTGTCTGTGTGTGTATGTGTGTGAGCAGATGTCTGTGTATGTGCGGGTGTCTGTGTGTGTGAGAGAAGCTGTCTGTGTGTGTGTGTGTGTGTGAGCAGGTGTCTGTGTGCAGATGTCTGTGTGTGAGCAGGTGTGTGTGTTGTGCATATGTACCTGTGCGGGTGTATGTGTTTGAATGGTGTCACCCTGTCTGGCGCGGGGTCTCTTTTTGACAGGTATGTTCCCTCGGTCGGGGGTCTCGGAAGAGCGAGAGAACAGAGGGAAGTTGCACAAAATCCTGGACAGCATCACAGACACTCTGATCTGGTGCATGAACAAGAGCGGAGTGCCGTCCCAGCAACAGGCCACCCGCCTCGCCCACCTGCTCATGTTACTGTCCCACGTCAGACATGCCAGGTACTATCCCCCACATCTGCTCCCCCTCCCCCTCACCCAGATCCCCCTCACCCAGCTCCCGCTCCCCATCAAACACTCCTCCCTACCCCACTCCCCCTCACCAACTCCCTTCCACCCCACTCCCTTGCATCCCCTCCACCTCACCAATCCCCCCTATATGGGATTATATTCAGCAAATAATAATAATAAGTCTTGCATTTGATACAGTGCCTTATCACGTCTTCGAGTTGTCTCAAAGCGCCTCACAGAGTACACTGTAAAGTGAATTGTTTGTCGATTGACGGATCACTTTTCTGGGGGTAATAATTCCTTCAAAAAATCACTCAATTCACGACTGTTTGTGAGCAATTGGCTGCCGCGCACAAAACATACAGTCAGTTCATTTTACAATATATTCTGTGAAGCGCTTTTGAGACATTTCGAAGATTTGATAACAAATGCGAGGATTATTATTGTTATTATTGACTGTATATGTTGTGGGTGAAACGCGGCAGCTAAGCAAAGCAGTGGTGGATTGAGTGACAACATTTTTTTTGCAGAGATTATTACCATTCAATTCGCGATCCACCAATTGACTAACAAGCGAGTTACTTACTGCTTGGTAAACAGAGGCACAGGCGTGTGGAGTAAGGAAACTTGCCCAACATTTCACCCTGTCTGGACAGAGCCTCTCTCACTCCCTTCCTCTCTTTATCATTGTCTCTCTCTCCCTCGCTGTCCCCCTCTCTCTGTCTCACATTCTCTCTTTCCTTCTTTCCTGGCAGTAACAAGGGGATGGAGCATTTGTACAGTATGAAGTGTAAGAATGTGGTGCCTTTCTATGACCTGCTGCTGGAGATGTTGGACGCTCACGTCATCTACAGTCACCGCAAACCTCACCCTGGAGAGAGCGAGAACAGCGACACGAAAACCAGCCAACTCTGAGCTCAGCCAAAGAGAGCGAGAGAGAGCTGCCAGCAGGGGACACAACCCACCAGCACAGCCCCCATCCCCACCAACACACAACCCCCACCCACACACAGCCATCATCCCCTCACCCTGTCCTCACTGCCTCCACACCGCCCCTCCCAGGCTGTGTTGCTCCCTCGTTGCTGGACGATGCTCATAGAGACTCTGTCTGTCTGGATGTTTTCCCTTAAACTGTGTTTGCCTCCCCACACACACCCCCACCCACCCCCACCACAGTCCAGTGCCTTGGGTCCCCCCTGAGCCCATGTTGGCACAAGAGCAGCTGTGCACTCGTGGCTCACTGTCTCCATCGCTCGCTCGCTGTCGGAGGAGGAGGTGTGAAGGTGATGATTGGATTCTGGCTGACAATCTATACCCTGATCCTCACTGCTGCCTTCAGTGTCTTAAACACAATCTGCCAGAAAATCATTGGGATTGTGTGAAACGAGTATCTGTGAGGAATGAGCAGTCAGTCACTGGGGAGACCATATCAGAAGCTGAGGTCAGGTCACTGCTCCCCTAGGGCTTGTGCCTCCTCCCTGGGCACTGCCAGTCACCCCCCCCTCCACTGCCAGTCACCCACCCCTCCACTGCCGGTCACCCCCCTCCCCTCCACTGCCAGTCACCCACTCCTCCACTGCCGGTCACCCCCCTCCTCTCCACTGCCGGTCACCCCCCTCCTCTCCACTGCCAGTCACCTCCCCCTCCCCTTCACTGCCAGTCACCACCCCCTCCACTGCCGATCATCCCCCACTCCTCTCCACTGCCAGTCACCCCCTCCCCCTGCCTGCCTGCACAGTCTGATTCATCCTCACCTTCACCAGGATACAACTCCCCCCCCCCCCCCCCCCCCACCACCATCCACCACCCCCAGCACCAGATCCCTCACCCCTTGACCTTGTCATCTCCTCCACCTTCTGACCATCAGTGACTAAATTCTCAGCCACTACTGGATCCAAGGTGTCGTGCCTGGCAATGGATTGTCGAAATTGAGCCAACCTCTGTGACGGTCTCTAGTCTGGTTCCTGAGCCAGGAGGGGCCGCAGTATCCCAGGGCACTCACTGATGATGACAGCCCGGCCTGGCTGCATTGGCACGACCTGGAAGGGGAGACCAGTCACTGCAGCAGGGAATCAACCCACTCAGCTCCTGTTAACCCTGCAACCAAAGCCTTCATGAGTAGGGTGGCCCTAGCTGGAAAAGCAGTGGGAAAGCTTGTCAGACATGGATATCAATGGCAAGCTATGCAGTTTTAGCTGGTTAGACTCCAGCAGTTACCCCAACACACACTCTGGGGTCCCTCAAGCCATGGCTCTTGCCAACCTGCGCCTAATACTCTCTGGAATTAGGTAAGCAGGATGCATCCCGCCAGGGAGAGAGAGAGAGAGAGAGAGCGCATTCCATTCCAACAATCTATCTCTGGGATTTCTATGTGTGGGTGGGATACGTGGAATTCTCAGCTTGATTTGTTGACTTTTAAACATGGTAATGGGTTTCCGTGCGTGCCAGACACCCGGGTGACCACAAAGAAATCTTCTGGAGCACTTTGCCTCTCTACCTCCGGTTCTCTCTACCTCCAACTCTGCATTTAAAACCCTCAGAAATATCTCAGCAATCTGTGCCTTAGAATGATGAACAGCCGATCTCTCCTATTCCACTACACGGCAGGTGCTCTTGAGAAGTTCCTTTATGTAAGAAATGCTCTCTCGCATTGGGTTGGGGTGGGGTGGTGGGGTGCTCACCATGTCCGAGTGGGAAGGGGGCTGTGTCCATGTAGACTCTACTCTAAAACTCATTTTTTCTTGCCGCTCGCATAGCGAGCGACAAGATCATACAGTCCCTCATATGGTGGGGTGGGGGGAATGACTAGCAGCGGGTTTTATTCCCCCCCCCCACCCTTCGTGTCTGACACACACGGTCGGTGCTTTTGTGCCTTTACATGTTATGTGATTTGTTCAGTGTGGGGGTGGGGGGTGGGGGTTGGGGGCTGAGCTTGGGATCTCTTGCATTCATGTTATGTAAAATGTCGTGCAGAGTTTTACTCACGTTGGGGTCTGACTCCCAGTGGCAGTGACTGGTGTGCAGCGGTGGGGTAAAGGAGGCTGTGGCTGCAGATGGATATGTGATCCCGTGACCAGCATTAGCCCAGACACCAGCCTGAACTTTAAGCCAATTGTTGAACTGATGAATGTACTTTTTAAAAACTTCAGAGTTGCGCAAGTGGGGCAGCTGATTGGGATTGTTACCTGGACACAGTGTGTATTCATAATTACATTCCAATTATTTAACAACACCGCCTGCCCCAAACACTCATTCTGAGTCTGAGTTTTCCTGCTGCCAACGTGACAACGATGTGTCTGACCAGGGTTTTGTGAAGCATTTTAGAGATGTGATTGCAATGTAAAGGATGCTGTATAACGGGAATTATTACTGTGCCTTAGTCGCTGTGTATTCTGTGAAGCACTGTGGGATGTCATCCCCATGGGAAAGGCATTGTAGCAAATACAAGGATTATTATTATTATTTTAAACCCTGGTCGTTCGGTGCTGTCTGTGTTCCACATTCTCCCCACGCTCTGCGTGGATGGGAAGCAGGAACTTGTGTGGGGTTCTCAGAGGAGCTGGGACGAAGAGCAGGAGTGAGCAAAATCACACCGTCAGCAACAGTGGATACAAAGGGAAGACATTTCAGATCACAGCCTTTTTTCCACTCTTTTTCTTTATAAAATGTTCTTTACGGCACCTCCATCGGCCTCACAGGGATTGTTCTCCAGTGCAGTCAGCACCTGTGTATTTGTGGCCCAATGTGGCAGATAATTTGTGCACAGCAATGACCTCAACTTCCCCTCATCCACGTCACCTGCTTGCAGCACTGTCTCACACCCAATGCTGTTGATCCTGTCTTCATAGCATATAAAATCATAGAATTATACAGCACAGAAGAAGGCCATTCAGTCCATTGTTTCTGTCCCGGCTCTTTGAAAAGCGCTTCCAGATCAATCCCACTCTCTCCCCATAGCCCTGCAAACTTGTCCTCCCCAAATAATTACTCTCTTAAAAGTTGTTATCGAATCGACTTCCACCACCCTTTCAGGCAATTCCACATCCGAACAACTCGCTGTGTGAAAACATTTCTCCTCACCTCCCCTGGTCAAAGTCATAATGACATTCTCAATATCTGTGATCAGGGCTGCCTCTGCCTCCTTGCCCTCCTCGACCTCTCTGGCGCCTTTGACACTGTCAACCACTCCATCCTCATACACCGCCTCTCTTTACTTAATCTTTGCGGACCTGCCCTTGCCTGGTTCGATTCCTATCCTCACCGTCTCGACTCTGTGCCTCTAACGTTTCTCCTCCAGCCCCCGCACTGTCACGGCGTCCCCCAGAGCTCTGTCCTTGGCCCTCTCTTTGGTATCTACATGCTCCCCCTTGGTAACATCATCCGCAGACGTGAGGTCAACTTCCATATGTATGCATACGACAACCAACTCTTATCTTTCTGCCTCAACCCTCAACTCCAGGACCACTGCTGTCCTGACAGACTGACTGTCTGTCAGGCCCTCCTGATTGGTTCGCGCAGCGCCTCCGCACCTCAGGCTCTGGCAGCATCAACCTCCATGGTTATACACTACAGCTCACCAACTCACCAGCCAGTCAGGAACCTGGGGGTCTTGTTCAACCCTCAACTGTCTTTACTTCCCCACATCCAAGCCATGACCCGCTCTGCCTTCCCTCACCTCTGTAACATCAGCCAACTCCGCCACTACCTCAGGCCGCTGAAACTCTTGTTCATGCCTTCATCACCTCCAGGCTCGACTATGCAAACGCCCTCTTGTCGGCCTTCCCAACCCCTCCCTCCACAGGCTCAGATAATCCAGAACTCTGCAGCCCGTGTCCTCTCCCGCACCAAACTCCATGACCCTATCACCCCCATTCTCACCCGACTCCACTGGCTCCCTATCCTTCAGAGGATCCAGTTTAAGATCCTGGTCCTCATATACAAAGCCCTCCATGGCCTCACCTCACCCTACCTCTGCGACCTCCTAACCCCCTACCAACCTGTCTGCTCCCCCCGTTCAGTCGGCTCTGGCTGCTCCATGTCCCCTGACCCACTCGCCCCACCATTGGCGGGAGAGCCTTCAGCCACTCTGCCCCCAACCTCTGGAATACTATCCCCCAATCACTCCGCCTCACCCCCTCCTTAGCTTCCTTCAAGTCCTGCCTCAAAACCCTCCTCTTCGACCATGCCACCGGCCACCCCCCATCCCCTCCTCTCCCCTCCCTTCTCCCTCCCTGACCCCAGCTTGGGTCTGAAATGCTGTACACTGTCTAGCACCTTGAGGCATCCTCCCAACGTGAATGGCTCTATACACATGTAATCTTGTTGATGTTGTTGTTTCTTTTAACAATTATTTTAAATCAGTGTCCGTCCGCCAGTGGAAATAGTTTCTCCTTATTCATCCTATTGAATCCCTTCACAGATTTTGAAAACTTTGATTAAGTCTCCTCTTAACTTTCTCTGCTTCTCTGGTCCCCCAGGTCTCTCTGATCCTTCACCCACTTTAAGATTGTACAATCTAGCTTAGACTGCCTCTTCTCATTCTTTCCCCCAAAATTCATCACTTTGTATTTCCCCACATTAAACTTCATCTGCCAAGTGTTTTGCATTTTCCCAGTCTGTCCTCTTGCAGTCTGTTACTATCCTCCTCACTGTTTACTACTGTTTAGTATCATCTGCAAACTTGGAAATTGTCCTCCCTATACCCAAGTCCAGGTCATTTATTACAGATCAAAAACAGCAGTGGTCCCAATACTGATCCCTGGGGGACACCACTGCACACTTCCTCCTGTCAGAGAAACAACTATTTTAACCCATATTTTTCTGAGTGAACATTTTTTCCTGGATTATAGTCTCTAGAAGTTTCCCCTCTACTGACGTTAGGCTGACTGGCCTATAGTTCCTGGGTTTGACCTTCTCTCCCTTTTTGTTCAGGGGAGTAACATTTGCAACCCTCCAGTCCTCTGGCACCACCCGGTGTCCAAGGAGGATTGAAAGATTGTGGCCAGAGCCTCTGCTATTTCCACCCTTACTTCCCTCATTAACTTAGATTGTATCCCGTCCGGACCGGGTGACTTATCTACCTTGAGCACCGACAACCTTTTAATAGCTTGTCTTTGTTTATTCTTATCCAATTTCTCTACCCTCTCCTCCGATACCGTGGCATTGGCTGCATCCTCTTCTTTTGTGAACACAGATGCAAAGAGCTCACTCAGTATGACAGCCATGCCCTCTGCCTCCACAAAAAGATTTCCTCTTTGGTCCCTAATTGGCCCAACCCTACCTTTGACTAACCTTTTATTCTTTAAAATAAACCCATTGCAGCTACACTTGCAACCAAAGGATCCAATATGGAATATAGATTTCAGGGATACCACTCACAAACCATTTAACATGTCATAAACACTGTGTTTATAAATCTTGCATACTTTTTTGCGTCGAAGTCCTGCTGGGCTGTTCTTTGAGCGGGCAATTCATTTTGTTGTGTTGTTGCAGTTGTTTCAGCATTGAAGTCCAGTCCTGCAGTTCTTTGAGCGGGTAACTCATGTTGCCTTGCTCTTGCAGTCCTTTCAACACTGAAGTCCAGCCATGTTGTTCTTTGTTCTTCAGTTTCATTTAATCGGCCTTCTCTCTTTTGTCTGCCATTTGTATTTGACCTTGAAAGTCTTGATTTTTGCTTAGAAAATGTGCTATTCGGAGGACTCCTGTGGGAGGACTCCCATTGGTAGAACTCCTGTTGCGAGGATTGTAGCTCCCATGATAACCCGAAAGAACTGCTATGCATTTGTTGCAGAATATATTAGTATAGATGTTTCTCTTTAGAAGGGTATGTGCTTTCCTCTGTCACTACTTTGTTGCAGAATACCATACATACCTCATATTTTGGGGGTCAATCGGTTATTGCATTATTGGCGGAAACTCAGATACAGAAACACACACACATATTAAAGTTTTTTTTAAACATAGCCCATCAATGATAGAAGAACACCAAAAAACGAAAATGCCCATGATGCTCCCACATGCAGGACCTTTCTGATAATGAATAACTCCTGTCTCTACGTAAATCTGTTATTGCGTTATTGGTGGAAACTCAGATACAGACACACACACACACACATATTTTGTCTTTATTCGTATAGATATACTTCTAAAATACCTTAGGGTTCCCTTTTATGTTACCCGCTAATCTTCTTGCATACAATCAATTTGCCCCTCTTATTTTTTCAGTTCTCCTCTTTCTATATTCACTTTGATTATCTTCTGTATTTTGGACCTGACATTTATCATAAATCTCCTTTTTTCTGTTTTATTTTATTCCCAATTTCCCTAGTCATCCAGGGAGGTTTGGATGCCCTACCTTTCCCCTTTGTGGAAATGTATTTGTTCTGTTCCTGAACTATCTCCTTCTTGAAGGCTTCCCATTGCTCGTTAGCTGTTTACCTGCCAACTTTCTTTCCAGTCTACCTTGGCCAGGTCCCTTTTTAACTCACTGAAATTAGTTGAGTATCTTCACCTTTGATTGTTCCTTGTCCCTTTCCATAAGCTCTCTCAACCTAATGATGTTGTGATCACTATTATCCAGATGCTCTCCTTCAGAAACCTGCCCCACTTCATTCCCCAGAATTAGATCCAGGACTGCTTCCTTCCTCAACATACTGATCCAGAAAGTTATCCTGCATGCATTTCAGGAATCCTTCCCCCTCCTTGCCCTTTACACTGTTATTTTGCCAGTCTATATTAGGATAATTGAAGTCCCCCATTATCACTACTCTATTGGTTTTGGATCTTTCTGAAATCTGCTTCCAGATTTGCTCGTCTCTCTCCTTCCCACTATTTGATGGTCTATAGTATACACCTAACAGAGTAACAGCTCCTTTTCTGCTCCTTAACTCTAACCAAACAGATTATGTTTTTGGATCCTCCAGCGCATCATCCCTTTCCAGGTCCATAAACATGTCTTTAGTCAATATTGCCCCCCCTTCTTTTTTCCTTCCCTATCCCTTCTGAATATACTGTAGCCAGGATTATTCAGCTCCCATTCCTGCCCTTGTATGAGCCAAGTCTCCACTATTGCCACTTCATCATGCCCCATGTGGCAACTTGAGCCGCAGCTCATCAAATCTTATTTGTCACACTCTGTGCATTTATGGACATGCACTCCAAGACCAACTTAGTCTGCTCTGCATTTCTCCCCTGTCTAATCCCTCCTTTTTCTGTTCTACTTTTTATGGCATTGCAATTTGTCTCTCCCACTCTGTTCCACCTCACTCAGTTACCACCTCATGCTGCTGGGCTCTCTACTCAAGTGAGGTTCTCGTGAGTCTTCCCCTTTATTTAGGAACTAAATGAGTGTTTAGTTCAACTGGTCAGCAAATTTACTAATCCCCAACATCTGGCCTGTAATTAATTGTCAATTTGACTTGTTTGCCTGCTTACATAAAAGATTGTCTCTTCCTCAAGAAAGATTTTCTGCTTTTCTGAATCAAAGAGTTCTCTCTTGCTGAAGAATTTCCATTCTCACCAAATTCCTGCACAGAATTCACACTCTGTTTCACCTCACTCAGTTACCTCCTGATGCTGCTGGGCTCTCTACTCCAGTACTTTTCCAGTGCACTCCTCATTGGGCTCTCTTACTCCATTCATTCACAAGATGCAACTCATTCAAAACTTCACTGCCCATATCCTCACAGTGCACTAAACTCTGCACACCCATTACCCCCGTCCTCACCAGACCCAGTGAATTGATTTCGAGCTGCTCAACTCAATGGATCCACTCCCTGGCACCTCTTTATCACTGCTCTTCTACCCTACTCCTCTGCTCGGCTCACTCACGCTTGCTGTGTCCCTGGTTCTCTCCATGCCATCATTAGCGGCCAAATCTTTAGTTCCTTCACCTACGGAGCTCCCTCTCTGTATCCGCCATCTCACCCGCTCTCTTTGTTGTTAAATCTCACTTCCAATCCTATTGCTTCCAAAATCCTCATGTCACCCTTACAATCCCGCACGCTTGGCCTCCGACCCAATCCTGTGAAAGAACTGAGCCTTTAATTGAAATGAACAGCTTGGTGTTGAACTATTCTTGTTTCAATTGGATGTGAGAGAGCCTGACACTCTCTAACCCTGGTCTCTAATATTGAGGAAATAGTTTGCTGGCTCACTGTACAGCTCACACACTGACAGCTCTAGAGATGGCGACACTGGCTCAATCATAAACTTAAGATCAATGGTTAATTTGATCCATCACCTTATTAGGCCAATAAAACCCTTCACAAGGAGTTGCTTTGGAGTATGGTGACTGTTAAGTAACTTATGTGGGAACCAGCCAGGAGTCACATTCAAAATATGGCATCTCTGGTGAGGCAGCACTCCCCAGCACTGCACTATCTCCCTCGACTGTGAACCCACAACTATCTGAGCAGAGGTGAGGGTGAGGGCTGAGCCAGGCTGCTGCTACTGCGGGCCATGGAACGGATGTGACTGTGGAGAGCTGGAGAGTAAATGCATGTCTTGGCTTAGGCCCCTACATTGTTTGCCTGCGGGCGAAGCTCAGGGTTATGTAGTGCTGCAGCGAGAATGTTTTATAACGTGTTAGAGCTGAGCTGGAGGAATTGAGATACTTAATTTATTAACACCAGCAGAAGGTTTGCAATTGGATACTTTCCACAGGCTTTTAGCTTGTAACACTAATCTGGGTCCCAGCTGAAAACTGCCATTTCTGGCTGACTGCCTCTTTGCCTTCCCTCCCATTTGCTCCAGTCTTAACCATGAACAGCAGCAAACTCTGCTCCGAGGGGAGCTGATCAGAAACTCCGCCAGCACCTCACAAATCAGTGGCCGAGCTGGAGGCTGTCTGCGTGGCTGCTGCTCCCACATAGGCCCCAAGATTACAGCTTAGCCCAAACCCTGCCCCAACCCAACCCAACTCGGGCCGAACAACAACAACAACTTGGATTTATATAGCGCCCTCCACGCCGGACGGCGTCTCAGAGCGCATTACAGTAATGGATCCCGGGGCTGAGCCGGGGGGAGGGGGAGGAGCCGGGGGAGGGGGAGGAGCCAGGGGAGGGGGAGGAGCCGGGGGAGGGGGAGGAGCTGGGGAGCGGGAGGAGCCAGGGGAGGGGAGGGGCCAGGGGAGGGGGAGGAGCCAGAGGGAGGGGAGGAAGGTGACCAAAGGCGCAGTCAAAAAGAAAGGTCTTCAGCAGAGACCTGAAAATAGGAAGAGAGGGGGTGAGGCGAAGGGAGTGAGGAAGGGAGTTCCAGAGCCTCGGGGCATAGTGATGAAGGCACGGCCGCTGGGGGTGGAACGGAAGTTTCGGGGGACAAGGAGGAGGCCAGACCCGGAGGAACGAAGGCATCGGGCACTGTTTTGAGGAGAGAGGGGTGCAGAGGAGTGGAGGGATTTGAAGACAAGAAGTGAGGATCTTGAAGTGGATCCTCTCTGGGACAGGCAGCCGGTGCAGTCTGGCCAGGACTGGGGGGATCGGGGAGCGGAGTTTGGTGCGGGTGAGAATGCGGGCGGCAGAGTTCTGTACAATCTGGATTTTGTGGATGGCAGTGGAGGGGAGGCCGGCGAGGAGGGAGTTTGAATAGACCAACCGAGAGGTGACAAAGGCATGGACCAGGGTTTCAGCGGCTTTTGGGGAGAGGTATTGGCGGAGACGGGCGATGTGTCTGAGGTGGAATAAAGCGGTGCTGGTGAGGGACCGGATGTGGGGAGGAAGGATAATTGGGGTTGAACTTGAAGCCGAGGTTGCATACAGGTTCGGAGAGTTTTAGGGGTCGGTCGGGTAGGTGGAGGAGGTGAGATCCGTGAGATTTCAGATGTTGACGAGAGCCAAAGAGTATGGCTTTTGTCTTGTCAACGTTCAGCTGAAGGAAATTTGCGCTCATCCAGCCCCTGAGGTCTGACAGGCAGCTGACAGAACATCAGGGGACTGGTGGTCACAAAGAGGTGGAAAAATAGAGTTGGGTGTCGTCCGCATAGATGTGGAAATGTACCCCATGTCTGTGGATGACATCCCCAAAAGGGAACATGTAGAGCAGAAAGGGGAGAGGGCCAAGGATGGATCCTTGGGGTGAGAGCGGGAGGAGAAGCCGTTTGTGCAGATGTACTGCTGGCGGTTTGTGAGGTAGGACTTGAACCGGGCGAGTGCGGTCCCACTGAGGTGGATGACGGAGGAAAGGCGGTAGAGGAGGATGGCGTGATCGACTGTGTCGAGGAGGACAAGGAGGCAGAGGGAGCCCTGGTCACAGATAGAGAGGATGTCGTTTGTGACTTTCACAAGCGCAGTCTCTGTACTGTGGGCGGAAACCGGACTGGAGGGGTTCGAAGAGGGAGTGGGAGGAGAGGTGTGCGCGGAGTTGGTTGGCAACAATGCATTCTAGGACTTTGGCGAGGAAGGGCAGGTTAGAAATAGGGCGATAATGGCTGGGGTTTGAGGGATCTAGGGAGGGTTTTTTGAGGAGGGGAATGATGACAGCAGTTTTGAGGGGGGATCCTGATCCAGAGGAGAGGGACTGGTTGATGACTTCAGCCAGTAGTGGGCAGAGGAGGGGGAGCTGGGTGACCAGCAAGTTGGTGGGGAGGGGGTTGAGGCAGCAGATGGTGGGTTTCATGGAGGTGATGGTGGGTGAGAGGGAGGAGGGAGAGATGGGGAGGAAGTAATGTAGGATGGGGTTGGTGGTAGGAACAGATGGTGGGGAGGGTGAGGGGGGCGGAGAGGGGGTGGTGATGGGTGACAAGAGGCAGGTGGATGAGGCTGCCTGGCGGATGTTGTGTATTTTAGGTGAAAAGAAGTCCATGACATCCTCGCACTTGGCATTTGATATGAAGATTGAGGGGCCTGAGGGGGGGCACGGAGGAGGTGGTGGGTGGTGGAAAAAAGGATTTTAGGGTTGTGTTTAGCCTCCAAGATGATGTTGGAGTAGAAGACCGTTTTTACGCGTGTCAAAGAACGGCGGTAGCTGTGGAGATGTTCGAGCCACAGTTGGTGGTGAACTGTCAGGCCTGTTTTCTGCCATCTGCGCTCAAGGGTTTGGGTTTTTAGGCGGCGGAGATGATTGTTGTACCAGGAGGATCTGGTGGGTTTGGAGATGGTCCTGGATTTCAGGTGGACGAGTGAGTTGAAGGCGGAGGAAAGGCGATCATGGAGCAGCTGGACGGCTGCTTCAGGATCTCCGTGGGTGGAAGGCCAGAGGGACAGGATGTTTGATGATGTGAGTGCCTTTGTGAGGGTCTCAAGGGGTAGCTTTTTCCAAGGGAGGTAGAGGATGGTTGAGGGCTTGGTGGAGGAGAGAGGGATGTGAGAGGAGGAGATGAGGAAGTGGTCTGAGATGGCCTTGTCCACTATGCTAAGGTGAGAGATGTCAAGGCCATTGGTGATAACAAGGTCAAGGGCATGACCATGGTTATGGGTAGGTGAATTTATGTGAAGGATGAGATTTAGGGAGGAGAGGAGGGCAGTGAAGTCGGCAGAAGTAGTGAAAGGGGAGTTTAGGTGGAGGTTGAAATCGCCGATGATGAGCAGGTGTTCGGAGCAGAGGGACAGGGAAGAGAGGAGAGATGTCTGTGTGGAAAGAGCCGGGGGACTTAGGGAGGCAGTAGACAAGGAGGATTTTCAATGGGAGAGAGGGATGGAAGAGGGTGAGGTAACCCAGCCCAACCCAAACAACCCAACACGCTCCCCAGCCCAACCCAACTCAGCCAACCCAGCCCAACACAACTCAGCCCACCCAACTCAACCCAATCCCACTCAACCCAGTCCAACCTAAACAACCTGCCTCAATCCAAACAACCCAGCCCAAAACCCTCCCCAGCCCAACCCAAACAACCCAGCCTAACACCCCCCTTAGACCACCCCCCACCACTCAACCCGGCCCACCCCAACCCAGCCCAACCCAAACAACCCAGCCCAAACTCCTCTGCAGCCCAACCCAGGACCAATGCTTCCCCCAGCACAGCCCTCACCACAAACCAACCTCCAACCCAACCCAACCAGTCAGTCACTCAGCCCAACCCGGCCTAGGACGAAACAACTTGTATTTTTACAGAGCTCTTCATGTACGGTGGGTTCTCTGAAGCACTTAAAAAGGTAATCCTTTACTTTTCCGAATGAGCAAACTGTTCAACTGTTTTCAAAACTTCCTGTGAGACAGCTCTGTTCTCACCCTCAGAGCCAAAGTGAAAGTGGAGCAACAGAAATCTGGGGAGGGGAGTGTGCACATTACCCTGACTCCCTCCAAACCCAATGACTTGTGGAGTCCATAATTGGCAAACAGGTAAGGTAAACATTCCAGGGATTCCTGCACTTTTCAAGGCTTGTGGCTATCAGCAGAGCTTCAGCTGCCTCGCTGGCTCGGGCGCTCTTTTGGCCTGACTGACCTGTCATCTGTGGGAACCCAAACAGCGGCCAGAGAGCAGTGAGGGCCTGGAACTCCGAGACTGTGCGGTTAGCAGTGTTTCACACTCACACACAGGCCAGGGGGAGGGTCGGCGGTGAGCGGCATTTCACACACACCGGCCTGGGGGAGGCTGTGCAGGAGCCGGGCTGAGCGGGTAGTTACCATTAGAGCAGACGATTTCTTGGAGGAACGATCACTGATATGAGAAAACTGGCCTAATGGCCTCCTACAGTGACATCCATTTATATAATTAGGTGGTGACCCGGCACAGAACAGGCATTTCGGCACAGCTCGTCTGTGCAACCCTTATACTGCACACCAGCCTCCACACCTCCTATTCCCTCTATTCTCTTTCCCCTCATGTCTGTACTCACCTTTCTCTTAAACACATCACTTCAACCTGACGGTGAGATCCGGGGCTGGGGGTGGTGCAGACAGGCACAGCCTCTCTCATCCTGGTATCACCCCCCCCCCAACTTAGCTATTCAGAGAAATCAGATTTCCATTTGATGAGGATGGAGCCAGCGGTTCAGCCAGACAGCGTTGGCAACAGTAAGGCCCTCACTGCCAGATGGTGAGAAGTGAGAGAGCGCTGAGCACAGGATTTGTGATCCCTCACTCCGTGCTCTACTCAGAACCGTGCAGAACCACACACACACACACTGTTAACAACAGGAAAGAGATTTACCATAGAATTTAATCTTAAATTAATCTCATGTCTTTATTCCGCAATTACATTCCAGCCTGTAACAAATTTCTGAGTGTGTTATTCTATGCATAACCTATCCCCCCACCGATTAGATAGCAACTTGTAACTCACTCCCAGCGTATTTATTCTATATATAATATCAAGGCCTTGGTGAGGATACAGAGATTTACAAGAATGATACCAGAGATGAGGGACTTCAATTGCATGGAGATTGTTCTCCTTACTGCAGAGAAGGTTCAAGGGAAACGTGATACAGGTTGTTCAAAATTATCAGGGGTTTTGATAGAGCAGATGGGGAGAAACTGTTTCCTCTGGCCAGTGGGTCAGTAACCAGAGGATATGGATTTAAGATAATTAACAAAAGAACCAGAGGAGAAGAGCATTTTTTTACCCACAGTTGTTACGTTCGGGAATCCACTGTCTGAAAGGTTGGTGGAAGCAGATTCGATTAATAGCTTTCAAAGGGGAATTGGACAGTTAGTTGAAAACAAAAGTAGGTCAATGGGGTAAGAGCAGGGGAATGGGACAAGTTGGTAGCTCTTTCAAACAGCCGGCACAGGCACGATGAACTGAATGGCCTCCTTCTGTGCTGAAAGATTCTGCAACCGCTCCTCACCCCCCTACCCCGATTAGATTCCAGATGGTAACTCACTTTTGGGTTTGTTGATCTGTATATAACCTTCTTGAACCCTTGGATAGGCTCCAGACTGTAACTCACTCTTGAGGTGAGGTGTTTTGTAATTACACTCCTCCCGAAACCTGGTTTAGATTCCAGTTTGTAACTCACTGATAAACCCAAATAAAGGCCAGAGGCAAATAACAGCTCCTCCACCCCCAACCCACTCCAGGTTATTTTTCTTTGTGACTTTCCAACATCTCAAACCCGACAAGGAGACTTCCCTTACAGGGGTTACCAGAAAAAAAGGGAATGAGAGTAAAGAGCTCCAGTGGGGGAGCGAGCACCAGCACTGACACGATGGGCTGAATGACCTTCTCCAATGGTATAAACATTTATAATTTTATTATAGAATTTTATATCTGATCCCTTGCCAGCTTCCTATGTTGTGTAGATTGTTCCGTGGGGAGGGAACTGTCCTCTCTGAGGGGGCAGGAATACCCCCTGGCAGTGCTGTGGTATATACATAAATATTTACATGGGTGTGGTGGAGTGATGGCTTGACAGTACTGTGTGGGTGGCTGGAGAGTGTCACGTGGGTGGGGGGCCGTTGGTATAGCGTAACATGGGGTAGAAGGAACGGGCAAAGTTGTTGGCAAGGGCACAGCTGTAGTCGTCCTCGCCCAGCGGCAGCAGGCAGGACAGCAGCAGCAGCAACAGGATACACAGCTGGAGAGGGAACGCCGCTCGCAAAACCCTGGCCAACAGCGAACGGGCAGCTCCTGGCACCTCCCGGCTCCTGGGGGAAACACAGCATTAATCTATACTAATAAAACAACTTTGTCTGTCTGTGCGCGTGTGTCTGTCTGTCTGTGCCCGAGTGTCTGTCTGTCTGTGTCCGTGTGTCTGTCTGTGCCCGTCTGTGCGCGTGTGTCTGTCTGTGTGCGTGTGTCTGTCTGTGTCTCAATAACCAATTGACATAAAGACACGGTGTATACCTCACTGGAAAGGTCCTGCTTCTGGGAATGACATGTGCATATTTGTTTTTGGGTATGTCCTATGATTCAAGAGTTATGACTTAAAATGTATTTCAGTTTTGCGTTTTTCTCCAGTTACACCAGGTGGGCGCCGAGTCAAAGTGGCGCTGTGGCATCATGTGTCAGAGAGCACATATGTATGTACCCACTCACGGCAGTTACATCTGGTGTCCGCGCTGGCTGACCGTGGCACTGTAGCATCAAGCGACACAGAGCACACACGTAGCCAAGCGGCGGCAGGAACAAAATAAAGAACCCACACAAAGCTAAGCGCACCAACAATAAAATTACCCTTTTAAAGCACCTGTCATGTCAAGTAGTCGTCCCAGTTATTATAAATGATACATTTATATTTATGATTATGACGCTGCCGAAGCGAAAATCAAACCTTTCAAGGATAAGTAAAAATTGCAGACAAAAGAGAAAAAGCCCATTAAATGAAACTGAAGAACAAAGAACAGTTGCACTTCAATGCTGAAAGGACTGCAACAGAATGGCAAAATGCCCATTCAAAGGACAGCACAGCCATGAATCCTCCCACAGGAGTCCTCCCAGCCGAATATAGATAAAGATGAAATGTCTGTCTGTGTGTCAATCTAGATTCCATATTGGATCCTTTGGTTGCAAGCAAAGCTACATTGGGTACAGCTCGCACTATATAATAACCTGAACCACACAGCATTAATATAATAATCCTTGCATTCGATATCAAGCCTGATCAGGTTTTCGAGACGTCTCAAAACACTTCACAGAATATACTGTAAAGTGAATCGACTCAATATTTTGTGGGTGGAACACGGCAGCCAACTGCGGACAGCAGTGTCCCACAAACAGTCGTGGAGTGAGCGACCAACCAATTTTATTTGGGGGATTGTTGGTCAGGACACCAGGAAAGAGAGAGAAAAACTCCCTTCTCTTTTCGAATGGTGCATCCATCTGAACAGGCAGACGGGATCTTGGTTAACATCTCATCCGAAGGATGGCATCTCTAACCATGCAGCACACCCCAGCACTGCACTGGATTACAGTATGTGAATTCAAGTTCCGATTTGGGACTTAAACCAACAAACTTCTGATTCAGAGGTGAGAGCGACCACACACCGGGCACATACACAGAGAAGCAGAGTTCAGGAGAGAGAACGATCTCCCAACTGGGGGGGATGGGGGCAGCGTGACCTTACCTTCCTCCGCTCGCTGTCTCCTCCATTCTGCGCGCTCTCCCTGTCGCCTGAAAATAAACATCCAATAAACATTCGTCAGAAACCAGCACGTCACTGGTCAGCCTGTACCCCCTCGCCTGTGCGCCCTTGCCTGTGCCCGCCCCCTTCGCCTGTGACCACCCCCACCTTGCCTGTGCCCGTCCCCCCCTCGCATGTATCAGTGACTGAGATCTGCTGTGTCAGTTAATGAGTGAGACCTGCTGTGTTAGTGTCAGGGTGAGTTGCCGAGTGCCGGGGTTCAGGGAGACTTACCATTCGGTGCTGGAGGGGGGTGCTGGTTTTCGGGGACAGGTGGGGGCCATCAGAGAAGTCCAGCTCAGACATGGCATTGCCGGGACCCATGTCCTGGAAACACAAACATTACACAATATCCACACCACTCGACACCTTCAATACAATCTCTGTAACTTGACAACCGCTTCACAGCAAATTCACAGGCATCTTTACCGTTCACCTGAACACACACACACATACACACAGGACCGCGGTTTAATGTCTGACAATGAAGCTCTCCCCCACTGTGAGCTCGAAGTGCTGATGTGGGGCTTGAACTCAGAACCTTGTGACTGAGAGGGCGAGAGTGTGAGTAACCCCAAGAATCGCAGTGATTCCACAGCTCATGGGGTCGAGGCAACAGGCCACAATGACAAGTGCACTGCTCACAGCACAACCCAGCGGTATTGGGGTTTGGGGTCAGGGGGCTGGGACAGCTGGGGGCTGAGGGCTGAGATGCTAATGCCTGCGGCTGAGGGCTGGGGGCAGGAAGCTGAGGGCTGGGGCCTGAGAGCTGGAGGCTGATGGCTGGGTTGAGGTCTGGGGGCTGAGAGCCAGGACAGTGAGGGTGTGAGTGGCTGAAGGTACCAGTTGGAGGTTGATGCTGTGCAGGTCCTCAGCCACCTCCCGGAGCAGCAGCTTGAGCTTGTTGCTGATGACATGAACTTTCTCCTTGGCTTCGATACAGTCTTCCCCGTCGGCAGTGACCAGCAGCTGAGACGCCATATCCTGAAGAGCCTTCACCTGCACCTGTCTCTCCAGCAGCTCCCTCTCCAGGCTCTGTGAGCAACAGCAAAGCTCAGAGAGGATCTCTACCAAACCAGACCTGTGTGCCACCCACCTGACCCCACCTCACTCACCAACATCCATTAATAAAGCACTTCACACAGGCTCGGGTCTCCAACAACACTCCCTCCCTCCCCCCCATATTGAGAATAATATAATAAGAAATAATCCTTGCATTCAATATTGCGCCTTATAATGTCTTTGAGACTCTTAAAGCACTTCACAGAATATACTCTCAAGTGAATTAACTATATTTTGTGGGTGAAACACAGCAGCCAATTGCACACAACAGTGTCCCAAAGACAGCTATGGAGAGAGTGGTTAAATTATTATCTTTTTTTAAGGGAATATTACCCTCGGAAAAGCGATCTGCCACCCAACTAACAACCGGGTTCCTACTTACTGCTAGGTAAACAGAGGCGTGTGGAGTAAGGAAACTTGTCTAATGTTTCGCCTGCCGGGAATCGAACCCAGGTCCACTCGCTGATGAGGCGAGTGCTCTAACCACTGAGCTACAGACTCCACAATGCACAGGAAAAACTTCATTCCCTTTTATAACAGTCACAGCCTCACCCTCCCAGCCCTGCCCCCCACCCCACCCCCCACACACTCACCATCAGGTCGTGACGATGCTGTGCCAGGGTGTGACTGTCCAGGCTGGGGTCAGACACACACACGGCCCCACGCCTGGCCTCTGCTCCCGCCAGCCACACCAGCAGCCCATGGGTGGTCAGGTGGAAATCCTAGAGGAGGACCACAGAGAGATCATGAGAAGAGGTACAGACCCCGCCCCTCGCTGAGCTGGGAGCACTCCCACAGTGTGCGCCAGTGTGTGTAAACCCACTTCCTGTCACTCTTCAGTGTGAACTGAGCGGGACCAGCGAGTATGAGTTGAGTGTGAGCGGCGAGTGTGAATTGAA
Source organism: Callorhinchus milii (assembly GCF_018977255.1). Taxonomy (NCBI): domain Eukaryota; kingdom Metazoa; phylum Chordata; class Chondrichthyes; order Chimaeriformes; family Callorhinchidae; genus Callorhinchus; species Callorhinchus milii. Next base: position 23,321,960 of record NW_024704750.1, on the reverse strand, counting down.
TGTGATCAGTGAGTGTACCTGGCGAGTGTGAGCGGCGAGTGTGAGTTGAATGTGAGTGGTGAGTGTGGGCATCACTGGCAAGTGTGAGCTGAGTGTGAGCAGCAAGTGTGAGCTAAGTGTACCCTGTGAGTGTGAGCTGAGTGTGAATGGCGAATGTGAGTTGAGTGTGAGCGACGAATGTGGGTGTGATTGGCAAGTGTGAGCTGAGTGTGACCAGTGAGTGTGAGTTGAGTGTGAGGCGAGTGTACATGGCAAGTGTGAGTGAGTACCTGACAGGCGAGCAGTGCGGCCTGCAGGGAGAGCTTGCTGGCCTCCAGGCTCTGGGAGGTGCTGTTCCACATGTGGTTGACATTGTGGAGCCGCTGGTGCAGGGCCCCGGCCTCCTCGCTCTCTGTCTGCAGGAAGTCGCGGCTGCTCAGGTTCACTGAGATGACGATGGCTTTATAGTTATCAAACGCCTTCTGGATGTCCTGAGGAAGTGAGAGGGTCTCAGCACACACTTACAGACACAGACACACACCTGTCTCTGCCTAATCAATACAGTCACCTCACCTAATGGTCTACCCACTAATGGCCGGCTCACTGGTGGGGTCAGTGGTTTCTCAGCTTCACCAGTTGGGGCACCATGAAAGAGGCTGATTGGTGAGCTCCGACTGTAACCCCCTCCCCAGAGGCTGGGAAGCTCATTGTTCAGAACGGGGATGTGGGGAGAGAGGGGAATCGAGCTGGTTGTCTGACACACGTATAAACCCATCAATGCCCTTATGGAAATCCTCACCAGACAGAGCTCCACATGTGTGTGCCACCTACACAAGGAAATGTTCCTGCAGCCGGTGGTGGACTGAGCAGTCTCTCCCTGGAGGGTTGCATTGTGCTTACTTAAAATTCAGGAGAGTATCAGGCACAGCCAAGGCTTGGGGATCCCAAAATGTGCATTGGGTAATTACTGGAGTCTAACCAGTTAAACCACTGAGCTTGCCATTGAGAGTACTGTCAGCAAGCTTTCCTGCTGCCTGTCCCGCTAGCTGTTAGAGCTATGGCTTGCAGGGTTAGCAGGAGCTGAATGGGATGACTCCTTGCTCCCAGTGGTCCTGCCCTTCCAAGTCCTGCCAATGCGTCAGGGCTGGGCTATCATCAGCAGTGCCTTGGAGTACCTCGGAGCCGCCTGGCTCAGGAACTGGACTGGAGATCATCACGGAGGATAGGCTCGATTCTGACATCCCTTGAGCCAAGCGTCACCTTGGATCCTTCTCAGCCCCAAGGAGCCTCCCCTAACTGCTGCTCTACCATGCTCTCAATATTCTCTGCTGCTCTTCCCAGCCTCGCTCAGCTCCTGTCCCGTCTGCTCAGCCCTTCACCCCATTTCTCTCCATAAAGACGGTGCCTCTTACTCGCAGTCTCCTGATCTTCTCCTCGATGGTGTGGATGCTGGTGGCGGGTTCCAGGTTCTTTGCTGGTGTCAGGTGGGGCTGGATCTGAGCAAGCCAGGTGGAGATGTCCTGCAAGTCAGAGTTCAGCTGCTGCCATTGCTGGAGATCGTGTTTGACACGAAGCTGTTTGCTGACCGCCTGGGCGTGCAGCAGCTCCCAGCGCTCGATCACACCTGCACCAGAGCAGGGACTGTGGGTTAGTGTCAGCGTGGGTGAAGTGTCACTATCTGTGTTAGAGACTGGGCTGGTTTGGCTGTGCTGGGTTGGTCTGGGGTTAGTCCGCGCTGGGTTGGGCTGCGCTGGGCTGGGCTGCGCTGCGCTGGGTTGGGCTGCGCTGGGTTGGGCTGGGGTTAGTCTTCGCTGGGTTTGGCTGGGATTGGGTTGTGCTGGGTTGAGCTATGCTGGGTTGGATTGGGCTGCGGTTGGGTTGCGCTGGGTTGGGCTCAATTGGGTTGGATTGCGCTTGATTGGGTTGGGTTGGATTCATAGAATCATACAGCTCAGAAGGAGCCCATTCGGCCCATTGTGTTTGTGCTGGGTTGCCCTGAGTTGGGGCTGAGCTGGGTTGGGTTGTGCTGGTTTGGGGCTGAACTGGATTGGGTTGCATTGAGCTGGGTTGGGTTGGGTTGGGTTGCATTGAGCTGGCTTGGGTACTGCTGGTTTGGGGCTGAACTGGATTGGGTTGGGCTGAATTGAGCTGGGTTGGGTTGCGCTGGGTTGGGTTGTGCTGGATTGGATTGCGCTGGGTTGGATTGCGCTGGGTTGGGTTGAGCTGAGCTGGAGTTGGGTTGGGTTGTGCTGGATTGGGTTGAGCTGAGCTGGAGTTGGGTTGGGTTGTGCTGGGTTGGGTTGAGCTGAGCTGGAGTTGGGTTGGGTTGTGCTGGGTTGGGTTGGGTTGAGCTGAGCTGAGCTGGAGTTGGGTTGGGTTGTGCTGTGCTGGGTTGGGCTGTGCTGGATGGAGCTATTAACAATAGAGCCTCCCTGTCCACCTCAGCTGCCATACATCTCACCTGGAGCCGGTTTCTCCAGGTTGCTGAGGTGCACGAGTCCCGGTGGTTGAGATGTCTCCTCGTCCTGCAGGATGTCTGATACTCGCCTGATGCTGTCGATGCTTCCAGAACACTCAGACAGGAGTCTGACCTAAAAATGACACACGGTGTGAGGAACAGGATCAGACCACGAGGAAACCATCATCACATCTCACCGTCTCCACACTGTCTCCCTACCGGGCCTCCCACCACCTGCACCCTATCTATGTAGTCCTGTAGGTCAGTGGTTTGAGCACTCGCCTCACAAGCGAGAGGACCTGGGTTCGATTCCCGGGCAAGGGGCGAAACATTGGACAAGTTTCCTCACTCCACACGCCTGTTTACCCAGCAGTAAGTAGGAACCCTGTTGTTAGACGATCAGTGGATTGCCTTTCCGGGGGCAATAATCCCTCCAAAAAAAATAATAAATAAAAGATAATAATAATTTGGTCACTCAATCCACGACTGCTTGTGGGACGCTGCTGTGTTTTCACCACAAAATACAGTCAATTCACTTTACTGTATATTCTGTGAAGCGCTTTGGGCTGTTTCAAAGATGTAATTATGCGCTAGATCAAATGCAAGAATTATTATTCTCCCACCATATGCCTCCTCCCCCCATTATATTTCCCACAGATTTCCCCTCCTGAGTGCTCCGGCACTGACACACTTACATATCCTCTGTTGTAGCCGGTGTCGGAGGCCTGGCCGGGTGGGTAGCTGAGGGTTATCTCGGTTTGTTGGGCCTGACACCTGGTGCCCTCTGTCTGGCTGCTGGGCTCCCACCGGCCCAGAGAGAGGCCAGAATTCACTGCAAACCAAACACAGCCGTCACTCTCCATCACCACAAACACACAGCACTGACAGAGTGCGGCTGTGCCTCTCTCTGTAAGAGGTCATTCACTCCGATTCCCCCCCCAACACACACACATGCGCCTGCTCACACACGCACGCACGCCCCTGCTCACACGCGCTCATGCGTGCCTAATCACACGCACGCACGCAAGCTCATACACGCGCGCATACACACACACAGCCTTTTACATTTTCCTCTCCAGATCTGTCTAATTCCTATAGAAGATGACAGATTCCGCTGTAACCCTTCACGCTGTCCAGTCCTGAGCCCTGGGTGTGAAACCATCCCGAGGTCCCTTGAGGTGGCCTTTTTGCTGATTATAAATTGATTTAAAATTGTTTGATGCCCGACTGACCCAGCGAGTTCCTCTCCGGTTACCCATCGTTTTGAACAGCTCTCAGAGGTACAAACAAGTCTTGCAGAGAGATCAATGCATTTCCGCAACTCCACAGTCACAAGTTACCATGCAATGGACAGAGTGAAATATCAGAGGGAAGGAATGCATGGCTTAGCCTTGCCTCACTTCATGCAACAGAAAAAGCAGCTATAAACGTCCCAGCAGGCAATGTTATAGCTCGTGGGCCAGAGTGAGGAGGGCAGAGGGGAAGTCGTGCATTACAGGCAAACTGTGTGACAGGAATTAATATGAGTGAGGGAGAGAGTGTGGGGGACAGGGGCGTGCAGGCCAGTGGGGGTGAGCAGGGAGGTGTTGGCATGGCTGGTAGGTGTGAGAATGAGATGATGGAGGGAAGGAGGGGGGGGTGGCATGCGTGGCAGGTGCCTACCAGCCGATGTTCTCAATGTGCTTTCAGTCATTTTAACATAGGCCTCGGGAGTTTCTGTGATTTGCATATCTGGAAAAACAAGAGCAGGAACATTGAGAAAGGTAGCCAACGCCAGAGCAGCCCACCCCCGTCCCCATCCCCACACCTGTGCCGAATACATCCTGACAGCACACCCTGGCCTTGGGGCCAGTCACAGGCGAGGCTGAAACTCCAGGCTGAGGCACCACCCTACAGATTCGCTGTTCAGGTGAGATCCTATCTGTTGGTTCAGGTGGGTAGGAAAGATGCCAGCACACTATTGCAAATGTTAAAGAAGATTTCCCCCGATGTCCTGGCCGACAATCCCACACTTCACCAGCATTTGCCTCGCGGTGCCAGCATTCATTCAGTTACTGTGGGGAGGGTGGGGAGCAGGTGGGAGGGGAGGGAGAGTAACTTGAGAGGCTGCCTGCCTGAGGGCGAGGGACAGGAAGTGCATTCCCCCCCCCGCTAACCCCCACTTTCTTCCATGATGGGATCCCGGATGGTGGGGGAGTGGGAGATGTACAAAATATTACTTTAATAAACAGGCAAATAATAGTGCGAGTGTCAGCCCTTCCAGTATCAGTTTGTCCTGTCATCTGGACAGAGGAGAGATCAGAGCAGGCCGGACAGCAGGCGGGGGATTGTCCTGATCAAAGGCTCCTCTCTGGCTCAGGCAGCACAATCCTCTGCCATTGCTGTCACTCTGGCCTCCACACATCAAAAGCCTCAGATTTAATAAACTCTCCAGCGGCTGGGCCGGGCTTGATGTGGTTTGTGCTTTTCTCTGGGTGTGCGGCCTGGCCAGGTCAGCCACCATTATAGGCAAGCCAACCGTCTGATCGTCATCCCAATATCCGCAGCAAGCCAGAACCGGTGGGGGGGGGGGGGCTCCGATACCCCAGCCCCATCACAGCACAAAGATGCCTCCGAATACAGCAGCCAGAGCCCAGCACAGCTCACTCCTCACTGTGATGCAGTAGACAATACTTCACCTCTCTCTGTCTCTAACCCGTGCTGTCCTTGATCTGGGAATGTACATGGACAGTGTAGAGGAAGCTTTACTGTGTCTCTAACCCTGACCTGGGAGTGTACATGGACAGTGTAGAGGGAGCTTTACTCTATCTCTGAGACTGGCGGAGAGAGAATAAGTGAGAAAGAGGAGATGGGATAGAAGAGAGAGACAGAGGGTTGGGGGACTCTGGGGCTGTGGATTGAGTCATCCGGGTGTCTGACACATATGGATACCCATCACCGTGCTTAAGCGTATCCAAACCAAGATGAGAATTTCATGTATCCCACCTACACATGGAAATCCCAGAGATAAGATTGTTGGAATGGAATGTGCTCTCTCTCCCTGGAGGGATGCATCCTGTTTACCTAATTCCAGAGGGTATTGGGCGCAGGTTGGCAACAGCTAAGGCATGGGGACCCAGAGTGTGCATTGGAGATCACCCCTAGTTGATCGTTCGACATCTGACAAGTGCGGGTTTGAGCCCTCACTGAAGGAGATGGTAATCAGGAAGCTTCCTGGTGGGCAACACATCTCAGCAAGAAATGTGTGAAAGCATTTCCACATCTTCCTGTCCCCAGCTCAGGCACAAGTCCCTTCCCATTGAATGAAGGTTCCACCACCACCACCAACAACAACAAGAAAATTACATTTGTATTGTGCCTTTCTCACGTCAGGAGAACATCCCAAGGCACTGGACAGTCAGAGTTTCGGACCCGAGCTGGGGGTCAGCCTCAAGAGGTTCCTCATCAGATATCTGCCTTCAAGATGGCTTGACGTGACAACCACCCTGATGTTCCTCTCACTGTGTTGCTTGCGTCACAATAGTGACACCTAGAGGCAGGACCTCCACATGGCATCAACAACACATTGAAATTAAAAACCCAGAAAATGTTTGATTCTCACTGAGAAATACTGAGTTCCGAGTGTCCAGCTACACAACACTGGGGCTCTCTACTCTAACCCTATTCCCTACTCTCTCCCCATCGTGTCTGGGCTGGTGCTCACTCCCCCACTGGAGCTCTACTCTAATCCCATTCCCCTGCTCTCTCTCTCTCCCCATCGTGTCTGGGCTGGTGCTCGCCGCTCTCTTTCGTGTACTTTCTCTCATGACAAGCAGGGAATTTGCGTAGTCATGCCTGGATGTTATGAATGCATGCATGAGGGTCTTGGTGACCTGTGGTGTGAGACAGTGGTGGAACCGGTGATGTTGCAGAGGTGGAGAACGACGTAGTGGGTCATGGCATGGATGTGGGGGATGAAGGACAGTTGAGGATTGAACAGGTCGTCGAGGTTCCTTATTGACTCCGTGAGATGGAGAGTGCATCCATGGAGGGAGACACCATCAGTGCCCAAGTTATGGAGACACTGACGGGAGCCAAACAGGAGAGCCTCGGTCTTGTTGACATTCAACTGCAGGAAATTTGCTCTCATCCAGGACTTGATGACCAACAGCAGTGGGGGAGTGAGCAACACTGAGGACAGCAGTGGGTCCTGGAATCGAGGGTGGAGGCAGAGAAAGAGTTGGGTGTAATCCGAATACATGTGGAAGTTGACCCCACGTCTGCGGATGATGTCCAAGGGGGAGCATATAGATAGTGAAAAGGAGAGGGCCAAGGACAGAGCCCTGAGCGACACCACGTGACAGTGCAGGGGTTGGAGGAGAACCCATTAGTGGAGACAAAGTGGAGACGGTGGGAGAGGTAGGATTTGAACCAGGCAAGGGCAGCTCCGTGAAGATTGAGTTGAGAGGAGAGGCGGTGGAGGAGGATAGAATGGTCGACAGTGTCAAAGGCAGCAGAGAGCTCGAGGAGGACAAGGAAGCAGAGAGAGCCCTGGTCGCAGATGTTCAGGATGTTGATAGTGACTTTGACCAGGGCTGTTTCTGTGCTGTGGGCAGCACGGATACCTGATTGGAGGGGTTCAGAGGGGAAGAGAGGGAGAGGAAAGAGCGAAGCTGGGTTGCAACGACACATTCCAGGGTCTTGGAGAGCAAAGGGAGGCTGGAGATGGAGCAATAGCTGGAGATCCAGGGAAAGGAAGGATCTCCAGCTATCGTCCCATCACCAACCAGGGTCCAGAGAAGGTTTTTGGATAGGGTGATGACATCTGTTCTTAGTTGTCTTTGGCCTGGGGCTGGGAACAGTGCCAGTGGATAAGGAGTGGTTTATAATGTTGGTTAAAAGAGGGGCCATGAGGTGGAGCTGGGAGGTAAGGAGAGGGGTGGGGATGGTGGTGAGGGAAGAGGGGGAGACAGGGTCGAAGGTGTACAGGGAGGGATGGGTGGGGGCCCGGCGTGAGGGGGAGGTGGTGAGGGAGTAGTTGTGGGCGGGGAGAGGAAGCCAAATAAATCCCCTTGATCTTGGATTCAAAGAAGTCCAACAACTCGTGGCAGTTGGAATTGGAAGAGAGGATGGACGAGGCGCGGGAAGGTGGATGGAGGAGGCGGTCAGTGGTGGGGAAGAGGAGCCGTGGGTTGTCCTTGGCCTCCAAGATTACCTTGGAGTGAAAGGATGATTTGGCGGAGGCGAGGGTGGAGGCAGGTCTTACTGTGGTCAAACCAGATCTGCCGATGGACCTTTAGGTTTGATTTGGTCCAAGTGCGTTTGGTGGCCTTGGGATTGGAGATGGTGGTGTACCAGAGGCACTTACGGGAGTATGAGGCAACAACAACTTGCATTTACATAGCACCATTCACACAGGGCAGCGCCACTCACACAGGGCAGCGCCACTCACACAGGGCAGCATCCCAGAGCGCTTGACAGCGGCGGAGCATGATCCCAAGCCGGGGGGGAGGTGACCATAGGCACGGTCGAAGAGGAAGGTCTTCAGGCACAATCTGAAGATGGGGGAGGAGGGGGCAAGGTGGAGGGACAGAGGAAGAGAGTTCCAGAGTTTTGGTGCGTAGTGGCTGAAAGTGCGGCCACAGATGGTGGAACGAAGGCAACGAAGGACAAGCAGGAGACTGGAGCCAGCAGAGTGGCGGCATTGGGTAGCGAGTTGGGGAGTGAGCATGTTGGTAGGGAGAGGTAGGGAGGTGTCAGGGCTTGAAGGATTACAGTGCCAGTGTGTAGCTCAGCTCATTCATCTCCTCCATGTGCAGCACAGCCACGCTCAGTGCCAGCATCTGCCGCTGAAACCAACAACTGTTACTGGCACTCACCGGGGCAGCTCTGATAGAGACACTCACAGGGACATTCAACCCAGCACACCCCAACACACACAACCCTACACACACACCCCAGCGCCCCCACATCACACACACCACACACACACCCCAGGGAAGCCCCAGCCCAGGGCAGCCCCAGCCCAGGGCACACACACGCCCAGGCACACACACCCCAGGGCATTGACCCCACCACACACCCCGATCACCCTACATCCCAGCACCGGCTATAGGAACGCGATGTGGACAAACCTTTGTGGTGTCCAGGCTGGCCCCCTCCCCAAGCTGTTCTGGGGCTGAGCCCACCGATCCCCTCATCTCCTCCCAGCCCTCAACCAGGGTCTTCAGTGTCTGCAATCGCTGCCTGAACTCATCGGCCCGCTCCACTCGCTCCTGTCACACAGCACCAATGGCCAGTCACAGAGACAGAGAGAAAGACATAAAATCCCCTCCCTCCTCCCATCCCCTTCCTCCACTCCCTCACCCCCTCCCCCGGTTCCCTCACATCCCCTCCCCCTGCTCCCTCCCCCACTCTCCTTCCCATTCCCTCCCCTCGGCTCACTAGCCCAGACTGCTCTGGAATACTGCAGCACTCGGGTGAGGTCAACATTGGGCCTTATGGTGGGGGACTGCGATCTGGAGCAGAGAAGACTCTTCATACCCAACAGTTGGGGGAGGGGGGGGGGTCAATTGCAGCCCTGATTGACAGCCTGGGTCAGGGTCCCTGTGATCGGCCCCCAGCTCGTCAACACCTCCAACAACAACTTGTATTTACACAATGCCCCTCAGGCAGGGTAGTGTCCCAGAGCGCCTGACACTGGTGGAGCACGACACCGAGCTGGAGGGAGTGGTAGGTAACCATTGGCACGGTCAAAGAGGAATCTCTTCAAGCGCGACCTGAAGCTGGGGAAGGAGTGAGATGGAGAGGAGGAGCAGTGAGAACCGGAGCTGGGATTAGTCACGGTTGGACACAGTACCTGGATTTCGATGCCCTGAGCTGCAGGCTGTGCCGCAGAGCGCCTGCTCTCAACGAGAGGTGGTCCCGTTCCTGTCCTAGTGCCTGGGATACCGATCCCTCCACCACCATCCTCAGCTCCTCTGTCACGGCTGAAAGTAGCCCCACCTCCTGATCAACGCTCCCTACAGTGTCCAGCATCGCCTGTCACACAATCACACAGAGTGAGGACAGTAACCCCACCCCCACATTAAATCTTGCCCATCGTGCCTTCAGCCACTACACCTGAAACTCTGGAGCTTTCTGCCTCAACCCCTCCGCTATGCCCCCTCCTTGCCTGTCTTTGGATGACACCTTAAGACCTTCCTCTATGACCATGCCTACATACTTGTTTGGTCAGGGTACCAAGGGATACGGGGCAAGGATGTGTTATTGCAATTGAGGTACAGATCAACAACAACAAACGACAAATTTCATTTGTATAGCACCTTTCACATCGGGAGGACGTCCCAAGGCGTTCTATAAGATGAGCCATGATCCTATAGAATCCCGGAACAGCTGAGGGGCTGAAATGATCTCCTCCTGTTCCTATGTTTCTATTAGAGATGCAAACAGTGTTAGCGTCTGACCTGGGTGTGGAGGAATCGGGCCTCGAGGCTCTCTCTGGTGCTTTCCTCCTCTGCTGGACCACTGAGCAATGGCGCACACACCTCCTCCTGGCTCTGCAGCCTGGCAGCAGCACTCTGATACACAGTGCTGTAACGCTGCCACGTGTGGAGCAGAGCCCGGGCCAAGCAAAGATCCTCTATCACATCCTGAGCAACACTCGCCCACCTGGCAGCCATGAGAGAGAGATGTAATGTGTGTGGTGTGTGTGTGGAGGGGGGCGGGGGTGTGTGGAGGGGGCGGGGGTGCGGAGAGGGGGCGGGGTATGCGGAGGGTAGGGGCGGGGTGTGCGGAGAGGGGGCGGGGTGTGCGGAGAGGGGGCGGGGTGTGCGGAGAGGGGGGGCGGGGTGAGTGGAGGGGGGGCGGGGTGAGCGGAGAGGGGGGCGGGTGAGCGGAGAGGGGGGCGGGGTGAGCGGAGAGGGGGGCGGGGTGAGCGGAGAGGGGCGGGTGAGCGGAGAGGGGGGCGGGGTGAGCGGAGAGGGGGCGGGGTGAGCGGAGAGGGGGCGGGTGAGCGGAGAGGGGGCGGGGTGAGCGGAGAGGGGGGCGGGGTGAGCGGAGAGGGGGGCGGGTGAGCGGAGAGGGGGGCGGGGTGAGCGGAGAGGGGGCGGGGTGAGCGGAGAGGGGGGCGGGTGAGCGGAGAGGGGGGCGGGGGAGCGGAGAGGGGGCGGGGTGAGCGGAGAGGGGGGCGGGGTGAGCGGAGAGGGGGGCGGGGTGAGCGGAGAGGGGGGGGGTGAGCGGAGAGGGGGCGGGGTGAGCGGAGAGGGGGGCGGGTGAACGGAGGGGGGGCGGGTGAGCGGAGAGGGGGCGGGGTGAGCGGAGAGGGGGCGGGGTGAACGGAGAGGGGGCGGGTGAACGGAGAGGGGGCGGGTGTGCGGAGGGGCTCGGGGTGTGCGGAGGGGCTCGGGGTGTGCGGAGGGGCTCGGGGTGTGCGGAGGGGCTTGGGGTGTGCGGAGGGGCTCGGGGTGTGCGGAGGGGCTCGGGGTGTGCAGTAGATGGTGACACAGGCCGCTGGTTCTGGCGACACTTACCTGGTGCGGGTGACCTGAAGCTTGTTGTCGAGTATGTGGTTGAAGGAGGGGCACACGCGAGCCTTCAGTGTGCCGATGGCCGCTGTGTAGAGATTCCAGCTGCCCTCTGCCTGCTCCAGCTCCTCCTGCACAGACTGACAGCGCACACACCAGCCATTTGTAACTCAAATTGCACACCACCCACCCTGGAACAGGCCCCGCCCTTGGGTGCTCAAAACACCCAGTGGACATGTCCCACCCAACCCAGGGACAGGCCCCACCCAACTTAGAGACGCCCCGCCCGGCCCGGGGACCAGGCCCCGCCCGGCCCGGGGACCAGGCCCGGCCCGGGGACCAGGCCCCGCCCAGCCTAGAGAAAAGCCCCGCCCAGCCTGGGGAAAGGATCCACCCACCCCACGGAGGCCATGCCACAGTGTGAAGTGGTGGGGGTTGATGCTTACCTGCAGTGTCTCCACCCGGGTTTGCACAGCTGGCAGTGAGCTGCTGAGGGGCTGACTGTGCTGCAGTGAGTACTTGGCTGTCAGTATGTGGCTATCCAGCTGTTCAGTGGCCGCCTCATACAATCGCCACTGCTCCAGCACCGACCCAAGGCTCAGCCTCAGCTCCTGAACCTACAAACCAGACAGAGAGGTCAGGAGGCACAGCCAGCGAGCGGGATTTGGATCAGCCCTGTGTGAGATCAGGAGCCCTGGCTCACCGCCACCATCCACTCAACAGCAGATAGCAGGAGCCAAGACAAAGACGGGAGAGAACAAGGTGGAGGAACCAGCCAGACAGGGACAGGCTCAGCCACCTGCTGACGGGATAGCCTGGCTGAGGCCTCCTGTTAGGTACCATGGACAGAGATTCCAAGGTTTCAAAATCGAAGCATCAGAGATCTGAAATTCCATCTGGCCTCAGCTTCAAGACCTTTGTCTTACAACTGAAGGTGTGTGGGTTTGGGAGCTGGTTGCTTTCTGCAAACCGAGGAGAACGGCTTCTACACTGAAACTCAACCCAGTGTTCCAGAACTTCACAATCTACATTTTACTTCAATCTCTTGAGTCTCAGAGAGTGTGGAATTGCAGAACCTCAGGAGTGGTGCTCACAGCATTTCAGAGCCTCAGGACCCTGTCTCTCTCTACCTGTTGCTCCAAGCTGCGGTGAGCCTCGCGCAGCCCCTCCAGCTGCTCTGTGACGTGGCTCGGGAGGTCCCCCTCGGTCCCCAGCAAGGGATGAGCCTGTCTCAGCTTCTCCACCTCCATCTCCTTCAACTTCAGACACTCAGTCAGGACCTGAAGGCAGAGCAAGGACACTGAGAGGGCAGAAGCTTCAGAACCTAACATTGGGTCATGCCATGACACACAAGGTGCAGTAAGAGCTGCAATCCATCATGGAGTGTTAGGTGGGTTAGAAGATTGGGGGGTATGTGGGGGGATTGGGGGTAGGTGGGGGTTGAGGGGTGGGGGTGGCAGGTAAGTTGAGGGTTGGGGATGGGGGGGTACATTGGGGGTTGGGAGTATGTGGTGGTTGAGGGGTAGTGGGGGTAGGTTAATAATAATAATTCTGGCATTTGATATAACGCTTTTCACGTCTTCGAGACGTCTCAAAGCGTGTCACAGAATAATAATAATAATCCTTGCATTTGATATAGCGCTTTTCACGTCGGGAGGACGTCCCAAAGCGCTTCACAGAACACACTGCAAAGTGAATTGACTGTGTATTTTGTGGGCGAAAGGCGGCAACCAATTACGCACAGCAATGTCCCACAAACAGTCATGGATTGAGTCAGGTTGGGGGTGGGAGGTAGGTAGGTGGGGGTTGAGAGATAGGTGGGCTTTGGGGTAGGTTGGGGGTAGAGGGGTGGGGGTGGGCGGTAGGTTGTGGAGGTGGAAGGTAGGTGGGGGGTGAGAGGTAGGTGGACGTTGGGGTAGGTTGGGGTAGAGGGGTGGGGGTGGGCGTAGGTTGCGGAGGTGGAAGGTAGGTGGGGGGTGAGAGGTAGGTGGGCGTTGGGGTAGGTTGGGGGTAGAGGGGTGGGCGGTAGGTTGCGGAGGTAGAAGGTAGGTGGGGGTGAGAGGTAGGTGGGCGTTGGAGTAGGTTGGGGTAGAGGGGTGGGCGGTAAGTTGCGGAGGTAGAAGGTAGGTGGGGGGTGAGAGGTAGGTGGGCGTTGGGGTAGGTTGGGGGTAGAGGGGTGGGCGGTAGGTTGCGGAGGTGGAAGGTAGGTGGGGGGTGAGAAGTAGGTGGGCGTTGGGGTAGGTTGGGGTAGAGGGGTGGGCGGTAGGTTGCGGAGGTGGAAGGTAGGTGGGGGTGAGAGGTAGGTGGGCGTTGGGGTAGGTTGGGGTAGAGGGGTGGGCGGTAGGTTGCGGAGGTGGAAGGTAGGTGGGGGTGAGAGGTAGGTGGGCGTTGGGGTAGGTTGGGTAGAGGGGTGGGCGGTAGGTTGCGGAGGTGGAAGGTAGGTGGGGGTGAGAGGTAGGTGGGCATTGGGGTAGGTTGGGGTAGAGGGGTGGGCGGTAGGTTGCGGAGGTGGAAGGTAGGTGGGGGGTGAGAGGTAGGTGGGCGTTGGAGTAGGTTGGGGTAGAGGGGTGGGCGGTAGGTTGCGGAGGTGGAAGGTAGGTGGGGTGAGAGGTAGGTGGGCGTTGGAGTAGGTTGGGGTAGGGGGATGGCGGTAGGTTGCGGAGGTGGAAGGTAGGTGGGGGTGAGAGGTAGGTGGGCGTTGGAGTAGGTTGGGGTAGGGGATGGGCGGTAGGTTGCGGAGGTGGAAGGTAGGTGGGGGGTGAGAGGTAGGTGGGCATTGGGTAGGGGGGGTAGAGGGGTGGGCGGTAGGTTGCGGAGGTGGAAGGTAGGTGGGGGGTGAGAGGTAGGTGGGCGTTGGAGTAGGTTGGGGTAGAGGGGTGGGCGGTAGGTTGCGGAGGTGGAAGGTAGGTGGGGGGTGAGAGCTAGGTGGGCGTTGGAGTAGGTTGGGGTAGAGGGGTGGGCGGTAGGTTGCGGAGGTGGAAGGTAGGTGGGGGGTGAGATGTAGGTGGGCGTTGGGGTAGGTTGGGTAGAGGCGTAGGCGGTAGGTTGCGGAGGTGGAAGGTAGGTGGGGGGTGAGAGGTAGGTGGGCGTGGAGTAGGTTGGGGTAGAGGGTGGGCGGTAAGTGCGGAGGTGGAAGGTAGGTGGGGGGTGAGAGGTAGGTGGGCGTTGGGGTAGGTTGGGGGTAGAGGGGTGGGCGGTAGGTTGCGGAGGTGGAAGGTAGGTGGGGGGTGAGAGGTAGGTGGGCGTTGGGGTAGGTTGGGGGTAGAGGGGGGGTGGGCGGTAGGTTGCGGAGGTGGAAGGTAGGTGGGGGGTGAGAGGTAGGTGGGCGTTGGGGTAGGTTGGGGGTAGAGGGGTGGGCGGTAGGTTGCGGAGGTAGAAGGTAGGTGGGGGGTGAGAGGTAGGTGGGCGTTGGAGTAGGTTGGGGTAGAGGGGTGGGCGGTAAGTTGCGGAGGTAGAAGGTAGGTGGGGGGTGAGAGGTAGGTGGGCGTTGGGGTAGGTTGGGGGTAGAGGGGTGGGCGGTAGGTTGCGGAGGTGGAAGGTAGGTGGGGGGTGAGAAGTAGGTGGGCGTTGGGGTAGGTTGGGGTAGAGGGTGGGCGGTAGGTTGCGGAGGTGGAAGGTAGGTGGGGGTGAGAGGTAGGTGGGCGTTGGGTAGGTTGGGGTAGAGGGGTGGGCGGTAGGTTGCGGAGGTGGAAGGTAGGTGGGGGGTGAGAGGTAGGTGGGCGTTGGGGTAGGTTGGGGTAGAGGGGTGGGCGGTAGGTTGCGGAGGTGGAAGGTAGGTGGGGGGTGAGAGGTAGGTGGGCGTTGGGTAGGTTGGGGTAGAGGGGTGGGCGGTAGGTTGCGGAGGTGGAAGGTAGGTGGGGGGTGAGAGGTAGGTGGGCGTTGGAGTAGGTTGGGGTAGGGGGATGGGCGGTAGGTTGCGGAGGTGGAAGGTAGGTGGGGGGTGAGAGGTAGGTGGGCGTTGGAGTAGGTTGGGTAGGGGGATGGGCGGTAGGTTGCGGAGGTGGAAGGTAGGTGGGGGTGAGAGGTAGGTGGGCATTGGGGTAGGTTGGGGGTAGAGGGGTGGGCGGTAGGTTGCGGAGGTGGAAGGTAGGTGGGGGGTGAGAGTAGGTGGGCGTTGGAGTAGGTTGGGGTAGAGGGGTGGGCGGTAGGTGCGGAGGTGGAAGGTAGGTGGGGGGTGAGAGCTAGGTGGGCGTTGGGGTAGGTTGGGGTAGAGGCGTAGGCGGTAGGTTGCGGAGGTGGAAGGTAGGTGGGGGGTGAGAGGTAGGTGGGCGTTGGGTAGGTTGGGGTAGAGGGGTGGGCGGTAGGTTGCGGAGGTGGAAGGTAGGTGGGGGGTGAGAGGTAGGTGGGCGTTGGGGTAGGTTGGGGGTAGAGGGGTGGGCGGTAGGTTGCGGAGGTGGAAGGTAGGTGGGGGGTGAGAGGTAGGTGGGCGTTGGGGTAGGTTGGGGTAGAGGGGTGGGCGGTAGGTTGCGGAGGTGGAAGGTAGGTGGGGTGAGAGGTAGGTGGGCGTTGGGGTAGGTTGGGGTAGAGGGGTGGGCGGTAGGTTGCGGAGGTGGAAGGTAGGTGGGGGTGAGAGGTAGGTGGGCGTTGGGGTAGGTTGGGGTAGAGGGGTGGGCGGTAGGTTGCGGAGGTGGAAGGTAGGTGGGGGGTGAGAGGTAGGTGGGCGTTGGGGTAGGTTGGGGTAGAGGGGTGGGCGGTAGGTTGCGGAGGTGGAAGGTAGGTGGGGGGTGAGAGGTAGGTGGGCGTTGGAGTAGGTTGGGGTAGAGGGGTGGGCGGTAGGTTGCGGAGGTGGAAGGTAGGTGGGGGATGAGAGGTAGGTGGGCGTTGGAGTAGGTTGGGGTAGAGGGGTGGGCGGTAGGTTGCGGAGGTGGAAGGTAGGTGGGGGTGAGAGGTAGGTGGGCGTTGGGGTAGGTTGGGGTAGAGGGGTGGGCGGTAGGTTGCGGAGGTGGAAGGTAGGTGGGGGCTGAGAGGTAGGTGGGCGTTGGGGTAGGTTGGGGTAGAGGGTGGGCGGTAGGTTGCGGAGGTGGAAGGTAGGTGGGGGGTGAGAGGTAGGTGGGCGTTGGGTAGGTTGGGGTAGAGGGGTGGGCGGTAGGTTGCGGAGGTGGAAGGTAGGTGGGGGGTGAGAGGTAGGTGGGCGTTGGGGTAGGTTGGGGTAGAGGGGTGGGCGGTAGGTTTGCGGAGGTGGAAGGTAGGTGGGGGGTGAGAGGTAGGTGGGCGTTGGGGTAGGTTGGGGTAGAGGGGTGGGCGGTAGGTTGCGGAGGTGGAAGGTAGGTGGGGGTGAGAGGTAGGTGGGCGTTGGGGTAGGTTGGGGTAGAGGGTGGGCGGTAGGTTGCGGAGGTGGAAGGTAGGTGGGGGTGAGAGGTAGGTGGGCGTTGGGGTAGGTTGGGGTAGAGGGTGGGCGGTAGGTTGCGGAGGTGGAAGGTAGGTGGGGGGTGAGAGGTAGGTGGGCGTTGGGGTAGGTTGGGGTAGAGGGGTGGGCGGTAGGTTGCGGAGGTGGAAGGTAGGTGGGGGGTGAGAGGTAGGTGGGCGTTGGGGTAGGTTGGGGTAGAGGGGTGGGCGGTAGGTTGCGGAGGTGGAAGGTAGGTGGGGGTGAGAGGTAGGTGGGCGTTGGGGTAGGTTGGGGTAGAGGGGTGGGCGGTAGGTTGCGGAGGTGGAAGGTAGGTGGGGGGTGAGAGGTAGGTGGGCGTTGGGGTAGGTTGGGGTAGAGGGGTGGGCGGTAGGTTGCGGAGGTGGAAGGTAGGTGGGGGTGAGAGGTAGGTGGGCGTTGGGGTAGGTTGGGGTAGAGGGGTGGGCGGTAGGTTGCGGAGGTGGAAGGTAGGTGGGGGTGAGAGGTAGGTGGGCGTTGGGTAGGTTGGGGGTAG
The DNA here is from genome assembly GCF_018977255.1 of Callorhinchus milii. Taxonomy (NCBI): domain Eukaryota; kingdom Metazoa; phylum Chordata; class Chondrichthyes; order Chimaeriformes; family Callorhinchidae; genus Callorhinchus; species Callorhinchus milii. The sequence goes on along the minus strand of NW_024704750.1, from coordinate 23,305,161 downwards.
AGGGGTGGGCGGTAGGTTGCGGAGGTGGAAGGTAGGTGGGGGGTGAGAGGTAGGTGGGCGTTGGGGTAGGTTGGGGTAGAGGGGTGGGCGGTAGGTTGCGGAGGTGGAAGGTAGGTGGGGGGTGAGAGGTAGGTGGGCGTTGGGGTAGGTTGGGGTAGAGGGGTGGGCGGTAGGTTGCGGAGGTGGAAGGTAGGTGGGGGGTGAGAGGTAGGTGGGCGTTGGGGTATAGGTTGGGGTAGAGGGGTGGGCGGTAGGTTGCGGAGGTGGAAGGTAGGTGGGGGGTGAGAGGTAGGTGGGCGTTGGGGTAGGTTGGGGTAGAGGGGTGGGCGGTAGGTTGCGGAGGTGGAAGGTAGGTGGGGGTGAGAGGTAGGTGGGCGTTGGGGTCGGTTGGGGCTAGAGGGGTGGGCGGTAGGTTGCGGAGGTGGAAGGTAGGTGGGGGTGAGAGGTAGGTGGGCGTTGGGGTAGGTTGGGGTAGAGGGTGGGCGGTAGGTTGCGGAGGTGGAAGGTAGGTGGGGGTGAGAGGTAGGTGGGCGTTGGGGTAGGTTGGGGGTAGAGGGGTGGGCGGTAGGTTGCGGAGGTGGAAGGTAGGTGGGGGGTGAGAGGTAGGTGGGCGTTGGGGTAGGTGAGGGCAGAATGAAAGGTACCTGACAATCTGTGAGTGTGGTTAGCGCCCCCTGGTGGCTGGCGGGTCTCTGCAGGCTGCTCAGATGCTCTGCCTGTGTCTGGAACCAGCTTCGCAGTGACTGCACTTTGTTCTCATAGTCCCTCCAGGCCTCCAGGAGCCTCTCCAGCTGCTGGCTCTGTATCGGGAGACAAGTGGACAGAACAGAAATTAACACACTCACTGAGGATTTCTGTTGATGGCAGTGTCTGCCTCCTAACTCTTCAACGTTAACATAATAATAATAATCCCTCCAAAAACTAAAAAACAATAATAAATTGGTCATTTTCAATCTACGACTGTTTGTGGGACATTGCTGTGCGCAATTGGCTGCCGCGTTCGCCCACAAATATACAGTCAATTCACTTTACAGTGTGTTCTGTGAAGCGCTTTGGAACGTCCTCCCAACGTGAAAAGCGCTATATCAAATGCAAGGATTATTATTATTATTATTATAATAATCCTTGTATTTGATATAGCGCCTGATCACGTCTTCGACACATCTCAAGCGCTTCACAGGATATGCTGTAAAGTGTTATGACTGTATATTCTGTGGGTGAAATGTGGCAGCCAATTGAGCACAGTAGTTTCCCACAAACAGTTGTGGATTGAGTGACCAAATTATTATTATACAAATTATTAGCTCACCCGCTGATGCAGGGCTGTGGTTTGCTGTTGCCACTGTGCGTTCAGGGCACCGAGGCTCTCCGCAAACTGTGTCCTCTGGTAGCGGTCGCTCTGCACGTCCAGGCTGCTGACCTGCAGCACCGACTGGTTCACATAGTCCACCGTCAGCTGCCGGAGCTTCATCTCAGCCTCGTGCTCCTGCAGGGAGAGAGTACACAGTCAGGGCAGCACAAGCACCCGCTGCCCAATGCCTGACACTGGGCACATTAAATACAGCAACAGGGGGCGAGTCAGATCTTTTAACCTCATCTCCCTGCCTTTCCCCATACTGCTTGTTTTTTTTCCAGACTGCACAATTGGCAGCCGCGCTTCGCCCACAAAATGTGCAGTCACTACACTTTACAGTATATCCTGTGAAGAGCTTTGAGACGTCTCAGATGTGATAAGGCACTGTATCAAATGCAGAGATTATTATTATATACTCTTTATTAATAAGCCAGCGCCTTGGGACGTCCTCCGTATACAAATGTAATCTTGTTGTTGTTATAAACTCCTGTGGGTAAGCAGAGGGTCGCGTATCTCGCTGAATTAACCGCCCTAACTCCCATCTGAAGATCCTGCCTCCCTGTTAAGGATCTCTCTGCCAGAGGAAAGTTAGTTGTCCATCATCCAATGTGTCAATTCCCTGTATTATTTTTACACATGTCAATCATAGCACACAGCAAGCCTTGGCCTCTGCTGTAAGCAATTTATCCTCAGCTGCAGCTTCTCACAGCTATACCCATTTACGCAGGTAATAATCTAATGAACTATCGCTGGAGGCTAGCCAGGACCAGTATAGAACTTTCTGAGATCAAGCAGCCAAATCCAGCTCAATATACTTACGGAGGTCAGACTAGAACTCTATAAAGTCTTCAAACACAGCACAAACTTCCGGCTTTTTACCTTCCAGACCTGCTTATAAAATCTCCCCATAAACACACTGGCCCGTTTCCAAATGCTTAAAGAAATGAGGTTAGTGTGTGTGCAGTGTTATGGTTCTGATTTCACGTAAAAGCTGTGAGCTTCTCTCATCCAGCGTTCCAGTGTTTACAGCCTTAAACAGCCTTAAAGACTCTGTCCCTTTGTCCCCGGCCTTACCCTATCCCTCTGCCCTCTGGCACTCACCTTGTGCCTCTGGATGAGTTTCCTGACGCTCTCACTGCCACTCACTGCCCGTAGCCTCTCCTCGCCCTGGGCCATCTCAGCAGCCAACCCACACAGCCATTTACTCAGCTCAGCCATGGCCTGGCGAGAGGGTACCCACTCCATCTGCAACTAAACAGCAGCTTAGGCATCATCAGCACACACACACACACGTACCCCAGCACCCCCCACCACACAGTCATCCCCACTTCCATGTGCACATACCCTCCCACACACACAAACACAGTCACCAACACTCTCCCACAACACACACACTGACAGTCACCAACCCCATCAGACAGCAGATGTGCCCATGGGGACTGTGACCCAGTCCCTGGAGTGGGAGGGCTAGGTGGGGGACTGTGCCCAGGGGGCTGTTATTGGGTGCCAGGGCGGGGGGGCTAACCTGATGCAGCTGGTGCTGGACGTCTAGGAGCCGGTTGAGGAGCTCTGCCCACTGCTGCTCGTAGCTGGCAAGACGTGCCCGCAGTGCCCGTCCGTCCGCTCTCTTCAATCGCAACAGCTGTCGTCCCGTCGTCACCACCGAGGTCTTCAGTGTGGCGTTGACAGCAACCTCTCTCCAGAACTCCTGCCACACAGCACAGCCCATCACTGCCCACACGGTACCCAGCCTGTCCCTCTGCCCGCAGCCCACCGCTGCCCGCAGCCCACCGCTGCCCGCAGCCCACCGCTGCCCGCAGCCCACCGCTGCCCGCAGCCCACCGCTGCCCGCAGCCCACCGTTGCCCATAGCCTGGTGACTCACAATGACGAGGCGCAGTCGGCTGTGAATGGAGGCCAGATCCTCGGGAACGCTGACTGCCTGCTGCTCCCAGGCCTGCACACGGCCCAGCGCCGAGCCCAGCCACTCGGCCAGCGTACCAGCCTCCTGCTGCAACCTGCCAACACACGGCAATTTTACAGCTATGACCAGACCGCACAGCGAACGGGGGGAGAGGGGGACAGAGAGGGGCACATGTGTTACTGATGTCCCTGCGCAGTTAGATGAGGTTTCTCCCACCTCACTGTGGAGATAACCAGCCGTCAGGAGGCCAGTGAGCCGAGAGCCGGGGGAGTCATCTCCAGCCCCCTCAGGGAAAGATCAGGAGTGGGTAGGGGTTGGGGAGCCTTGAGTAGCCGAGGGGGAACCGATGGTTGGAGGGATAGAGAGGGGAAGGGCCTGTACCGTGTCCAGTGCTGCAGCAGTGTCTGGTGGTGTTGAAGCTGGTGGCTGACCCGGCTGGTTAGGGACTGGTACCCTTCCAGCCTCTGAACCTGGGTACTGAGGTCAGGGCAGCTGACGTGGCTCAGGAGCCTCTTCCCATCACTTAGGACGTGGTACACACAGGCTCGCTTCTCCTCCAGGCTGTGCTGTATTCTCTGTGGGTCAGAACACACCTCACAATGTTAACAGTCACTAACCAGCCACAGGCTTGTCTCAGTGTTCTGCTTCTCTCTGGCCTAGAAGCTCGTTCAGGTGGACGAAAAAGATCCCATGCCACTAATGGAAAAGAGTAAGGAGTTTCTCCCAGGATTCTGGCCATCAATCTCCCACCTCACACGTGCTTGCTTTGAGCAACCAGGTCTTGGAACACACATCATCTCAGCTGACACTCCAGTGCATGGTTAGGGGTATCTGACACATGTGGAAACCCATCACCACGAGAAGAGTATCCAAATCAAGCTATTTCCATGTATCTCACCTACACATAGAAACTCCAGCGATAGATTGTTGGAATGGAATGCACTCTCTCTCCCTGGAGGGCCACATCCTGCTTATCTAATCCCGGAGAGTATCAGGCGCAGGTTGGCAGGAGCCAAGGCTTGGGGGACCCCAGAGTGTGCGTTGCGGTATCTGTTCTACTCTCACCAATTAAAACTGCGTAGCTTGCCAATGTGAGCGCTGTCTGGCAAGTTTTTCTGCTGCTTGTCCAGCTAGGACCACTCTACCAGTTAGGGTTTTGTGCTGTCATCAGCAGTTCCGTGGAGTATTGCGAACCCACCTATCTCAGGAACTGGCCTGGAGACTGCCACTGAGGGCTTGCTCAAACATGTCATCTTGGAGCCAGTTCAGCTCCAAGGAGACCGCACTGTGACAGTCTCTCTCTCTCTATGACGGTGTATTTGTGACAGTTTCTCTTGCTATGTCTCTCTCTCTCTTGCCGGGGAAGAAGAGATCAGAAGTGCAAACCCCGACTGATATTTCCCTTCTATACCCTTCTATACCCAGATGCCCACTGTAACTGATTCCCACTGCACCTGATTGATTCCCACTGTACCTGATTGATTCCCACTGCACCTGATTGATTCCCACTGCACCTGATTGATTCCCACTGTACCTGATTGATTCCCACTGCACCTGATTGATTCCCACTGTACCTGATTGATTCCCACTGCACCTGATTGATTCCCACTGTACTTGGGCAACAAGATTACATTTGGATACGCCTTTCACGTCGGGAGGACGTCCCAAGGTGTCGGACAGAGTATTTCAGACCCGAGCTGGGGTCGGGGGGGAGGGAGGGGAGGTAGCCGATGGCATGGTCGAAGAGGAGGGTCTTGAGGCGGGACTTGAAGAAGGCTAAGGAGGGGCCGAGGCAGAGTGACTGGGAGATGGAATTCCAGAGATTGGGGGCAGAGTGGCTAAAGGCTCTCCTGCCAATGGTGGGGCGGGTGGGTCGGGGGACGTGGAGCAGGCCAGAGCCAGCTGAGCGGAGGGAACGGGCAGTTTGGTAGGGGGTTAGGTCGCAGAGGTAGGGTGGGGCGAGGCCATGGAGGGCTTTCTATGTGAGGACCAGGATTTTGAACTGGATCCTCTGAAGGATAGGGGCGATGTTATGGAAGTGAGGGAAGGCAGAGCGGGTCATGGCTTGAATGTGGGGGAGAAAAGATAGTTGAGGGTCGAACAAGACCCCCAGGTTCCTGACTGGCTGGTGAGTTGGTGAGTTGTAGTGTATAACCATGGAGGTTGATGCTGCCAGAGCCTGAGGTGTAGAGGCGCTGCGCGAGCCAATCAGGAGGACCTCAGTCTTGTTCACATTCAACTGTAGGAAATTTTCCCTCATCCAGGACTTGATGTCCGACAGGCAGTCTGTCAGGACAGCAGTGGTCCTGGAGTTGAGGGTGTAGGCAGAAGGATAGAGTTGGGTGTCATCCGCAAACATGTGGAAGTTGAGGTTGCAAATCCCACCTGAAAAAGAGAAATCCGTTCCACCAGTCGTTCCTCCGTTTCTTCTACGAGGTCGACAGAAGGGATTGATGCTGCCAATGTTTCCAGGTCCTTAGACAGCAGCGCACAGCTAGTCTCGAACTCCGTCCATTCCTTCCAGTGAGAAAAGATTACACTTTCACTGGCTCACTCCCCATGGAGCTCATTCACATTCAAGAGGAACAGAGGAACTGTCTCTAGCTCTTGGGCAGTGTAAAAGCAGGCGTGTGGGACCTAAAGCCTGAGTGTTACTGTGGTGTTACATACGTGATGTGGAGCATGGGCGGAGCTCAGTGTACAGCAAGCCCACTTACAGGGCAGGGAGAGGGGTTTGTGGTAACGGAGTGGAAGAGGTTATGAATCGCTAACTACTGCACTGTAGTCCAGTCTGATGAAGATACACTAGTTCTGGGAGAGCTTCCAGCGCCGTTTACTAAACGAACACTTGGATGGACTGAAGAGACTGAGCTGTATAGAGGCTGGGGGAAGGGGGTTACAGTCAGAGTAGAGAAAATAAGGGTAGATCTGATGGAGGTGTGTAAAACAATGAAGGCAGTGGGGATGGATAATCTGGGTGGTGGACTCCTGTTTCTCTGGTAAGAGAAGGAGAACTGTGTAAAAGTGAATTATGTGGAGTCCTGTAGCTCAGTGGTTAGAGCACTCGCTTTGCAAGCGAGAGATCTGGGTTCGATTCCCGCGGCGTGAAACCTGGGCAAGTTTCCTTACTCCACACAGAGCCTAATAATAATCCCTCAAAATTGAAAAGTCATTTTCAATCCATAACTGTTTGTGGAACGCTGTTGTGTACAATTGGCTGCCGCATTTTGCCCACAAATATACAGTCAATTCACTTTACAGTCTATTCTGTGAAGCGCTTTGAGACATCTAGAAGACATCTAGAAGACGTGAAAAGCGCTATATCAAATACAAGGATTATTATTATTATGCAGGTTGGAGGTGAGATGGGAAAGCTTTCCTCACAAGGAGGGGGTGAGAACAAGGAACACCCAGCCCTGGAAGGGCCCAGAGGTAGAACAACCAGGAAGTTTAAAAGGAGACAGATTGATACATGAAGCAAGGGGAAGATGAAAAGGGCTTCTGTGATCTAATAAAGTGGCTTAATAGCTATGGAAAAAATCAATTTTCTTTTCATTCAGACTCAGTCGGAGATCATTGTTACCAGTTTCAAAGGGAAAATCGAGGTCCTGCGTTTAATGCCAGAGCAAACAGCAATTAACACCTGTGAATGAGCTTCCTCAGAGACCAGGGAGATCAGAGAAATAATAATCCTTATAATAATAATCCTTGCATTTGATATAGCGCTTTTCATGTCGGAAGGACGTCCCAAAGAGCTTCACAGAACACACTGTAAAGTGAATTGACTGTATATTTGTGGGCGAACGCGGCAGCCAATTGAGCACAGCAATGTCCCACAAACAGTCGTAGATGGAAAATGACCAATTTATTATTGGGCTTTTTGGAGGGATTATTATTATTACTGTTTGATACAGAGCCTTAACAACACATCTTCAAGATGTCTCAAATCACTTCACAGAATATGCTGTCAAGTTAATTCATTGTATATTTTGTGGGCTGAAACACGGCAGCCAATTACGCACAGCAGTACCCCAAATAGTCATGGATTGAGTGATCAAATTATTATTTTTAAAAATATCATTTTTTTAAGGGAATATTACCCCCAGGAAAGCAATCTGCCAATTGACTAACAAGTGGGTTCCTGCTTACTTCCAAGTAAACAGTGGTGTGTGGAGCAAGGAACCTTGCCTAATGTTTTCACCTTGCCCAGGAATCAAACCCAAGTCCTCTCGCTTGCAAGGCGTGTGCTCCAACCACTAAGCAACTGGACTCCAAAATCAGCCTCGTTCTCCCGATCAATGCACTCTGGCCCCAGGCTCCGATACCAGCAAACAACGCTAATTCTTATTGATATTCCACCTTTATTGTGTCTTTCACACTTGTGTTTAGTGTTGGGAAGTGGAGTGTGAAACTCAAAACAAGGAGAGTGAGAAAACCAAGGTGGTGAGCAGTCTGTAGGAAGGGACTGTGGGGCCAGGCTGCTCTGGGAACTGAGAGGAGAGAGCTGGCTTAGCGTAACTGTCACTGAAATGTCCTCACCTCCACCTGTAACAGGTATTCCTGTCTGTAGCAAAGACTACAGCAGAAAATCTAGATCTTTTTGGTTAGCTGTGGACTTTGTTAATTAAAAATTCCAGTGAAATACTACTGACTCAGTCAGTCTGTGTAAGTCGATTCACTTCGGATTGGACGGGAAACTGTAACGTCTCTGTGAGAGTCCTCAAACCTGGGGTGTTCAGTCCCTACAAGAGCACAAGCTGAGCCAGACGCGGGGACGTCCTCCCGACATGTTGTTGTCCACACCCGGGGACAGAGTGTGTGACAATAACCTCCTGCTGCTGGCCCCAGCCTCAGTCTCTCCTTGTCACATCTGGTCCCGTGGGTAACAAAGCTCCCCAATTGTCTCCTGCAGGATATGCACTGGGGATTGACACCTCATTGCCTTGCTGAGCAGTGAACGTGGGAGCCCCAGCACCCCAGCCAGACAGCACCCACTCACTCAGCCCGCCAACACCCAGCCCTTCAGCCAGCCAGCCAGCACCCACCCGCCCAGCCAGCCAACATCCCCACCCCCACTCAGCCAGTACCTCCCAGCCCAGTCCTCCCCCAGGCCCCCAGCCTGCCAGTGCCCACACCCCCACCCCAGCCAACCAGGGTGTGGGGTGCTGGGGGTGCCCCTGCCCACGCTCAGGCCTGTACCTGCAGCAGTCGCTCGAGCCTGATGCCGTGCTGCCGAGCCCGACACTGAAGCACGCTCAGCTCTGACCAGAGCCGCTCCTTCCCGGACACTCCAACCTCCGGCACTTTCTCGGCAATCTTTTCCAGCCGAATCCGATGATTTTCTAGGCTCCTGAAAAACAGCTGTTCATGACAGCAACAGGGGAATCGGTCACCGTAAACCACAAAACACAAAATACCACAGATGCTGGAAATCTGAAAACAAAACCACTCAGCAGGTCACCACTCATCTACGCAGAAAGGAAAGTGAGTCAACGTTTCGTGTCCACAATCCTTCATCAGATCTGGGTCATGTATGGAGGGAGAGGTTTTTCATGGGTTAAAGAGGTGTTAATGATACAAAATTAACACCTCTTTAACCCATCATCCCCTGTCCCTCTACCCCATTTTCTCCCTTGTCTTCCTTGCCCTGCCTCCCCCCTCTCTTGTTAGCCCTTCCCAAAATGCCCCAGTTCTGACAAAGGGTCGTGGACCCGAAACGTTGACTCACTGTAAACTACACCCTGGAAACCACACTCCATGTCAAACCCACGATATCCTCTCCTGCCCTCAAATACTGTACCTCCCCCAAACATGAGAACATAAGAACTGCTAGACAGAAAAAAGACAGAAGGTCCATCTAGTTTGCCTTCCACCTTCCTGGCGGTTGCATGCACACATGTCCCAAACTCCCTATGATATCTCATATTATTTCCTAAAAGAATGTTATTTCTTGATCTGTGTTTGAAAGAATCAACACTTCCTGCTTCAACCTCAGGAGCCTGTTCCACAGGTTCACTATTCGCTCACTGAAATAGTGTTTGCGTAGATTCGTTCTGAATTTACCCCCTTCAATCACAGGCCGTGTCCTCTGGATTTACTATTCTGGACAAGTTGAACCAACCTGTCATGATCTATATTGTTTTGCCCTTTTAGAATCTTAAAATCATGTCGCCTCTCAATCTTCTCTTTTCCAGTGTGAACAAACACAATTTACTGAGTCGCTCCTCCTAGTCCAGTCCCTCCATTCCCTCAATTATTTTGGTTTCCCTCCTCTGTATCTTCTCGATTTCTCCAATATCCTTTTTGTACTGTGGTGACCAGAACTGTACACAGTATAAGTATGGTCTCACCAATGATTTAGTGGCAGGATTACCCCACTATTTTGGCTGCTATTAATCTTTTCATACATCCCAACATCTGGTTTGCTTTACTCACTGCCACAGAGCATCGTTGGGCGAGCTTCAATTTATTGTTAATCAGGATCCCCAGGTCTTTTTCATTTTCCATATTATTTTCCTTCCGTTCAAACAATATTCCCTTCCAGGATTTTTTGTCCCCATGTGAAGTATTCTACATTTCTCCACATTGAATTTCATCTGCCACCAATCTGCCCAATTTCCAAGTATGTTCAACCCTCCTGTAACCTATCTTGTTCAGCTCCACAATCTACCAGGCAAGCAGGAATATCATCAGGCAGGAATAAGGCCAGTCACTTCTAAGAGGGGACCAAGGGGATGCCCAGTTGTTAGACCCAGGGAGGAGCTTTCCCCAGTGTTAGACACAGCTATAGACGTGAGATTTGCGTCTTGCGATTAAACAAACTAGGGCTCTTCAGCTTTATAAAAATCCTGGCATTTCATATTGCGCTTTTTACATTGGGGGGACAAAGCGCTTCACAGGGTTTACTGTCAAGTGTTGTAAACTGTATTTTGTGGGTGAACACGGCAGCCGATTTGTGCAGAACATCCCTCTAACAATAACAACAAAATTACACTTGTATAGTACCTTTCACATCAGGAGTAAGTCCCAGCCTTGGAGTAGTGACCACTTTTATTTGGGGGGGATTCACAGCCAGGTCACAGGGAGAGAGAAACTTCTCTTTACAATCAGTGAGACAGGAACTCTAACGTTCACCTGGATAGACACGGATGGGACCTGTTGGGACCTTCGTCCTCAGGGTAATGGCCGGTGTGGAGACCCCCTGCTACTGCAGAGACCCTCGGCACTTGTTAAGATCCTCTGCCCCTGCAGACGCCCTCTGCCCCTGCTTATAATGGGGCTTCAGTCCTGCCTGAGATCTGCCAGTTGCTAAGATCAGGCTGTTTGTGGTGTGAAGGTGACCTTCACATTTATGATTGGGAGCGAGGCCTGTTTCCCCATTCATGTGCTGAAAACCAATACCTACTTAATTTAAAAATTCCCAAATAAAATCTGCTCCTGAATATTCTAAATGAAAAGCTCAGACACACAGTGCACTGACTGAATAACTGACTGACTGAGCAACATGTGGTTCTTGTAAAACACTTGGCCACCGGCCGAGCGACGGAACTAACAGCCGAGCAAGCGCAAATGGAAACCTGGCATCTCTCTCGCTGCTCGGAGATCAGTGTTAACCCCATCAGGCCCTGGCCCCAGCACACCTGTCTCCTGGCTCTGGACACCCGGGTCGCGGCCTCAGGAGTTTGGGGAGGTGGGAATTTTGGGGCAGGGTCTAGGCACAGCCACATTGACTGAGGAGTGGATAATGGCACGTGTTAGTGTGAGGCACCAGCATCTCGGCTTCACACCTCTGCTGTGTACTGCTGAGGGCTGCTCTACTTAATTTCACATGCAGCTAAAGACTGGAGACTTTCACCCTGTCAGTCAGCACCGGGTTCTTGAGGGGAAAGATCAGTGAAAAAGTCAGTCTGTCACACTCTCTTCTCTGGATCAGAAAGCTGTATGTTCTAACCCCACATCAGGACTTGGAGCTCAGTCTAGGCTGCACTCCAGGCAAGGAGAGATACCGTTCCAGACAGACAGAGAGAGATACAGACCCAGAGAGGCAGAGAGAAATACAGTCCCAGAGATACAGAGAGATTATAGACCCAGAGAGACACCGAGAGATACAGAAGACAGAGAGAGATGCAGTCCCAGAGAGAAATACAGACCCAAAGAGACATCAAGAGATAGACCCGGAGACGGAGAGTTACAGACCCAGAGAGAGAAAGAAATACAGAGATACACAGAGGTAAGCATTCTGAGAAACACAGGCAGGCGGATGGAGGGAGACAGTGAAGGTTGAATTACAACGTGTGATATGTGCATTACTCAAGAGTTGGGGCCACATCCTGCCGCCTGGCTAGATTGAGTTATGAAACAGTCCCCTCAGCGCGAGTAAGTGCCAGCCCAGTAATCCTCTCCTCACCGCTCACTCTCTAATCCCTGCAGAACTACAGCTCCAGCCAAACACACCTTTGTAAAGCTGCGAGTATTTCCACTTTGGTACAGGCTGGAGCCGGGGATAACTCCCGGCCAGATACCAGGACCTCCCCGGGCACCACTTACACTTACTGCCTGGGGTCAAACTGCAGGGTCTCGGAGATAGCAAAAAGAGACCTGGGACACCAACTGCTGACCTGATTCCCTCTCGCTCTCTGTAAGCTGTCTGTCAGTGAGGAGAAACATACAGAGCAGAAGATCCGGGGATCTCACACTGGCCTCGTGGCGGGGACCCATATCAACCTGTCCACTCCCTCCACTCAGCAGGCTCCATCCAGCTCCACGTCACCCACCCGGCCTGCCACAACATCAGAAGTCAGGTCTTCAGCCTCTCTGACTCCATTCTTTGGAATTCCATCCCACAGTCCCTTCATCTCGTCCCCTCACTTGCCTCCTTCAAGGCACGTCTCAAGACCCTCGACTTCAACCACGCCTTCAGCCATCCTCCTACCCTTACTCTCCCTGCCCTCCACCCCTTCCAACCCAACTCCTTGCTCCGGTCCAAATCCTGACTGTCCAGCGCCTTGGGACATGCTCCCGATATATAATGTAATTTGTTGTTGTCTCCTCTGTCATCCACCTTAGTGGGACTTCACTCGCATGAGTCGAATCCTATTTAACCCCCAGACAGCATTTCATCTCATTCAATGGCTTTTCCTCTCGCTCCCACCCGGTCACCTGTGCGGTACCCCAACGATCCATCCTTGGCCCTCTTCTCTTCCTCATCCATATGCTCCCTCTCGGTGATGTCTTCCACAGACGTGAGGTAAGCTTCCTCATGTATGTGGATGACACTCAACTCTACTTCTCCTCTTCCAACTACGTCTCCCAGTCCACTGTCAGTTTTTCTGACAGATATCAAGGCCTGGATGAGCACAAACTTCCTATAGTTGAACGTTGACAAGATGGAAGCCATACACTTGGGCTCCCGGCTACGTCTTCTCCTGCAGTTCGGACCTCCTTACCTTACCCGATCTCTCCCTAAAACTCACCGAACCCGTGAGCAACTTAGGGTCAGGTTCGACCCCCAGCTGTCCTTCATACCCCACAACAGGACCACTTTCCTCCACCTCTGCCACATTTCCTGCCCACCTCCATCCATACCTCACTCCATAAGCTGCTGAAACCCTCGTCCACGCCTTTGTCACTTCCTGCCTTGCCTATTGAAACACCTTCCTCGCGGGTCTCCCCTGCTCCACTATTAACTCATTCAAAACTCCGCGCCCACATTCTCACCCAAACTAAACTCTGTACCTCCGATACCCCAGTCCTTGTCAAACTCCATTGGCTCCCAGTCACAGAGCGGATCGATTTCAAGATCCTCACTCTTGCATTTAAATCCCTTCACGCCTTGACAGCCCCCCCCACCCCCCACTCTCTCTCTCTCTCTCTCCCCAACCTGCTCTCTCCCTACACTACTCCCTGCTGCCTCCACTTGATTGGCTCCAGCGCCTCCTTGTCCCCCAGACACTTTCAGCCACTACGCCCCAAAGCTGTGGTACTCTCTCCTCAATCCCTTCGCTTTGCCCCTTCTCTCCCCATTTCAGGTCGCACTTGAAGACCTTCCTCTTCGACCAAACCTACGGTCACCTTCCCCCTCCCCCTGGCTCAGCATCGGGCTCCGCCACTGTTAAGCTCCGAGACACCATCCGACATGAAGGGCGCAATATAAACACAAGTTGTTGTTGCTGCTGATGGCTGAAGCCCAATGTGTCCAGCGTGAGATCAGGAACACACAGCCTGGGGATAATAATAATAATAATAATAATAATCCTTGCATTTGATATAGCGCTTTTCACGTCGGGAGGACGTCCCAAAGCGCTTCACAGAACACACTGTAAAGTGAATTGACTGTATATTTATGGGCGAACGCGGCAGCCAATTGCGCACAGCAATGTCCCACAAACAGTCGTAGATTGAAAATGACCAATTTATTATTGTTTTTGGTTTTTGGAGGGATTATTATTAGGCTCTGTGTGGAGTAAGGAAACTTGCCCAAGGTTTCGCCCTGACCTGCCTGGAAATGAACTCAGGTCTCTCGCTTGCAAAGCGAGTGCTCTAACCACTGAGCTACAGGCCTCCACCTGTGTAGATTCTACCATGTACCTTATTCACTGAGTAAGCAGCTTACAAGACCATTTCAAAGTGTGTTGATATGGCTGTTAATGATACAGCAGTAACTGCTAAGGCCAGAAGGGTATTAATGTCTATAATGCTCTGGTAGATCAAAGTCAAGAATGTATCTACTGAATGATTTGATCTGCAGTGACGTGATGAAATTAGAATCCGTGACTGAGTCTTTTTGGATAGTGTCCATATTTCAGTCTATGTTGACTAAGTAATCTGGACACTGACTAAGTGTCTTGGACAGTGACTAAGTCATTTGGGAGCTATTGCACTGTTCACCTCTGCTTTGCTTGCAGTACTGGGGGAGAGCAGCATGGTCAAGTCAGCGTTAGTCATGTCCCTGTTGGAAGAGAGTCTCCCCATGTCCAGGCTAAGAATCCTCCAGATAATTGCTCATTCACTACATGGCTGTGTGTGGGACATGGTTAATAATAATGATAATAATACTTGCATTTGATGTAGCGCCTTATCACGTCTTCAAGAGGTTTCAAAGCGCTTCACAGAATATACTGTAAAGTGTAGTCACTGTGTATTCTGTGGGCGAAACTCTCCCACAAAGTGAGACTTGTGGGCAAAAAAGTTGTGTTGCCCTATAACAAGTGTCCCGACCCTTTTTTGTCTGTGAAGCACTTTGAGACATTTCAACATTCCCTAACGCTGCATCAAGTTCATGGATTCTAATTTCATTGTACAAGATTAGATCAGTAATTCTATAGCATTTTATCACATCAAAATGTTTCAAAATTGGCTACAACCTGGAATAATGTGGGTGAAACAAGGAGAATGGTTACACTGCCAAAGGAGCCCTCGCCGCCTTCCCCTGTATATGGGCTTTATCTGAGCAGGGCTGATCTGCTCACAAAAACATTGCATGACGGATTGAAACAGCTTCATCGGAAACTGGACCCACTGAAGTGAACAGTGCAGCACCCCGGGAGAGATCACCGGCAGGGGTTGGGGGGCTAGAGTAGAGCGCTCCAACAAGGGAAGAGAGTGAGTGCAGACAGAGAGAGAGAGAGAGAGAGCGGAGGGACAGAGAGAAGGCGGAGGGAGAGAGTGAGAACGGATGGTGAGACAGAGTGTGAGCCTCTCAGCCCCGAGGCTCTGGAACTCCATCCCCCAGTGCCTTCGCCGCTTCCTCCCTTTCCTCCTTCAAGGCCGATCTCAAGACCTTTCTCTTTGACTGTGCCTTCAGCTCCCCTCTCGACTCTCTACCCCTTCCTCGCTCCCTCCCTTCCCTCCCCTCACCCTGACCATTCCCCCCCTCCTCGCTCCCTCCCTTCTCTCCCCACACCCTGACCATTCCCCCCCTCCTCGCTCCCTCCCTTCCCTCCCCTCACCCTGACCATTTCCCTCCTGCTCGGTTGCTGACCCAACTGTCCAGTGCCTTGGGACGTCCTCCCGACGTGAAAGGCGCTCTATAAATGAAATCTTGTTGTTGTTGTTGAGCAGATGGAGAGGGAGAGAGTGAGCGGATGGAGAGAGAGAGAGTGTGGATGGAGAGAGTGCGAATGGCAAGAGTGAGAGAGCGGATGGAGAGAGAGAGAGAGAGAGAGAGAGCAGATGGAGAGCGCGGATGGAGAGAGAGAGCGGATGGAAAGAGAGCGGATGGAGAGAGAGCGGATGGAGAGAGAGAGCGCGGATGGAGAGAGAGAGCGCGGATGGAAAGAGAGCGCGGATGGAGAGACAGAGTGTGAGCGGATGGAGAGAGAGAGAGAGTGAGCGAATGGCGAGAGAGAGAGCGCGGATGGAGATAGAGCGAATGGCGAGAGAGAGAGTGCGGATGGAGAGAGAGCAGATGGAGAGAGAGAGAGAGAGCGCGGATGGAGAGAGCGCGGATGGAGGGAGGGACACAGTGTGAGCAGGCAGGGCGGGTCCTATGGAGCGGTACCTTGTGTTGCTGGAGGTGCTGCCGCAGACGGCTGATGCTGTTGGTCAGGAGGCTGGGATCCTGGTCCAGTCTGTCGCGGCCGCAGTCACACAAGGCGGCCAGTCCCTGCACCAGCTGCTCGCAGTGCCCTCTAGCGGCCAGGACGAGTGCCAGACCCTCTCGCCGGGCAGCCAGCTCCACACACACCCTGGCCAGCTCCTCCTTCAACACACACACAAGCTGCCATCACACCCTCTCTTCACACCCAGGAGAGCCAGCGAAGGCTGCCCCATCTTCTGCACATAACATCCACATAACAGAGGGGTGGGCGCCGAGGGGTGGGGGCCAGTGCCCGAGGTGGCGGTGGGGGGGGGGTGACGAGCGCTGGTCATGTGCCATCAGTACCTGCAGTTTGCTGATGTCCTGCCCCAGCGTGGAGCCCAGCAGCACATGGCTGGCCTCCCCGCTCAGTGCCAGCAGCTCCTCCTCCTGTGGCTCCAGCAACAGCTCCAGGTCAGCAACCACCTGCAGCCAATAGCCAACATCAGCCAACGTGGGCAGAGCAACCAGCGCCCACCCCCCACCCTCTGCCACCAACCCCCCACCCTTTCACAAACACCATCTCCCCCACCCACCCCTCATACCCGCCCCTCACACCCATCCTCTCCCCCACCCGCCCCTCACACCCACCCTCTTATAACCGCTTCACACTCCATACAGTGAACACTGAGCCGGGTGCAGCTGCTGGTTAGTTCTTAAGTGGGAGCAGGGGGCAGGATTACAGTGGTTAGGGTTAGTTACCTGTAGCTGCTCGGCAGGGCTCCAGCCACTCGCCTCCTGCAGCCGTTGCCGCTGACGGCACTTTGTCTCCATTAACAAGGCCCGTGCCTGCCCCAGCCTCGCCTGCGGAGTTACAGAGCCACACCATGGTACACGAGGGGTTAAAGACATGCTGAGCCATGCGGCGGGTCTCAGCTGATCACTGCCCGCCTGGCACGTCTAACATTCACTAAAGATACGGGACCAGCCATTCGGCACGGCATTCCAGCTGCCTGGAACACCACACGGACTCCATGGAACTCAAAAACAGATGGGCATCCAGACGGTGTTCCAGAGGCAGCCATGAGCCGGTGGGATTTGCCGGTTCCCTGTGTGTGGTAAATCTGACAGAGGTTATAACAACAACAACTTGCATTTATATAGCGTCCCCTCACGCAGGGCAGCGACCCAGAGCTTGAGTTACAGGAAAAGGGGTTACGGTGTTGTTTGTGGAGTCCTGTAGTTCAGTGGTTAGAGCGCTCGCCTTGCGAGAGGACCCGGGTTCAATTCCCGGGCAGGGGAAAACCGTAGATAAGTTTCCTTATTCCACAAACCTCTGTTTACCTAGCAGTCATTGGGAAACTGGTTGTTAGTCGATTGGCGGATCACTTTCCAGGGGCAATAATCCCTCAAATAATAAAAACAATATTTTGGTCAATCAATCTGTAACTCAATCCACAACTGTTGGTGGGACGCTGCTGTACGCAATTGGCTGCCGAGTTTCACCCACAAATATACAGTCAATTCACTTTACAGTGTATCCTGTGAAGTGCTTTGAGACATCTAGAAGATGTGATAAGGCACTGTATCAAATGCAAAGATTATTATTATAGGACAGGGATACAGGACAGGAATCAGCATTTCATGGAACATTCATGGAATTAAAACCTGGCATGCAAGTCCAAGGGAGCCGTGCAGTGGGGGAACGCGTGGGACAGATACATGTAGCTGTGGGTGGGGACAGATACCTGTAGCTGTGGGTGGGGACAGATACCTGTAGCTGTGAGTTGTGGGTGGCTCTGGCCCGCAGAGACTGACACCTGGTCTGCAGGATGGAGTGGAGTCGCTGTAGCCTCCTGTGCAGGCTGGCCAGGTAGAGGGATGGCGGCCCTTGGTTCCGCACTGACAGTAGCTCCCTGGTCCTCTCCAGCTCACAGCACAGGCTGCCCAGCACCGGCACCTCGCTCTGCAACACACAACACACAGGGTAACAGCGAGGCCTATCCATCACCCTCCTAGACTAACCCCCTAACACCTGGAATAATGCCCAGCCTCCAACTCACTCCCAGGGGTTTTATTCTGTATGTTTCTCCCGGCCCCCTCCCCTCGCCACACCCACCCCCACGCCCTGAGAACCTGTAACTCACTCCCAGGGGATTTCCATGCGTAGGTGGGAGAATACATGGAAACCTCAGTTGGGTTTGGAAACTCTTAAGCACTGTGATGGATTTCCGCACATGTCAGACACTCAGCTGAGCAAACAAACTCCCAGGGGGCGAGTCATTTAGCATATAATAGCCTGTAATTCGCCCCCGGGGGTTGTTATTCTATATAAAACTCTCTTCCCCCCCTGAACCCCATGATTAGATTTGAAGGTGGGGGTGGGGGTTCACCTCCTGATATGACAGTTGTGCTTCTGTCTCCTGAACAGACATCACAGAGCTGGAGCTCAGGGCCTCCTCTGCCCCCTCCAGCCATCGGTTCACCCTGAGCATCACACACTGCAGGTCTCTCTCCATCAGCAGCTCCACAGCCTCACCCTGACCAGCACCAGCCTGGAGCAGAGAGCACACAACAAGTTACATTTACCCAGGCCTTTCACATAGGGGAGGGTGACTGTATCTGGGGGAGGGTGTGAGCTGTACCTGGTGGGTGGTGCGTGACTGTACCTGGGGTGGGGGTGTGACTGTACTTAGGGAGGAGCTATGACTGTACCTGGCGGAGGGTGTGTGAGCTGTACCTGGGGGAGGTGGTGTGACTGTACCTGGGGGAGGTGGTGTGACTGTACCTGGGGCAGGGCTTGTGTCTGTACCTGGAAAAGAGGGTGTGATTATACCTGGGGGAGGGGGTGGGTGTGATTATACCTGGGAGAGGGGGTGGGTGTGACTATACCTGGGAAGGGTGTGCAACTCTACCTGGGGGAGGTGTGTGAATGAACCTGGGGAAGGGTGTGTGACTGTACCTGGGGGGGGGTATATGACTGTACCAAGGGGAGAGTCTGTGACTGTAGATGGGGGAGGTAGCTGTGAGCTGGTACCTGGGGGAGGATTTGTGACTGTACCTGGAAGGGGTGTGTGACTGTATCTGGGGGAGGGGGTGTCAACTGTACCTGGGGGAGGGGGGTGCGTGACTATACCTGGAGAAAGGGGTGTGAAAGTACCTAGGGGAGGTGTATGACTGTACCTGGGGGAGGGCATGTGAGTGTACATGGGGGAAGGGGTGTGACTGTGCCAGGGAAGGGTGTGTGACTGTACCCGGGGGAGGCGGTGTGACTGTACCCGGGGGAGGCGGTGTGACTGTACCCGGGGGAGGCGGTGTGACTGTACCCGGGGGAGGCGGTGTGACTGTACCCGGGGGAGGCGGTGTGACTGTACCCGGGGGAGGCGGTGTGACTGTACCCGGGGGATGGGTTGTGAGCTGTTCCTGGGGGAGGTGTGGGACTGCACCTGGGGAAGGGGTGTCAATGTACCTGGGGGAGGGCATGTGACTGTACCTGGGGGAGGGCTGTGACTGTACCTGGGGGAGGGCTTGTGACTGTACCTGGGGGAGGGCTTGTGACTGTACCTGGGGGAGGGCTTGTGACTGTACCTGGGGGAGGGCTTGTGACTGTACCTGGGGGAGGGCTTGTGACTGTACCTGGGGGAGGGCTTGTGACTGTACCTGGGGGAGGTGGTGTGACTGTACCTGGGGGAGGTGGTGTGACTGTACCTGGATGAGTGTGTGTGACTGTACCTGGATGAGTGTGTGTGACTGTACCTGGCGGAGGTGTCTGACTGTACCCTGGGGAGTGTCAGTGACTGTACCTGGGGGAGGTGTGTGAGCTGCCTGAGCCACCCCCGCAGTTCCTCCTGTGCTGGGGCCGTTGCTGTCCTCACTCTCCACACATTGGGCTCACGGTCCGTCACAGTAACCTGCAACACACAGACTCGCAACACACAGTGACCTCAACAGCTCCCGCTGCACTCTCCCTGTGCATCACCCCAAATGACCCTCCCCTGGCTGCCCCTCCGCCCAACACGCCCTTCCCCCTGTGCTGCCCCTCCCAACCCTGACCTGTCCGCCCCCCCCGGCCAGACACAGATCCACTGGAGAGAATCACTGGGGAAAACTTTCATCCTCGTTGAAGATTATTAGGAAAGAGGGAGTTGTTCATCTCATGGCTGTTTGCGGGACATTCCTGGGTTCCAAGTGGGTAAAGTTGGGCCCCGGACAGCAGTTCCCTGGGAGGTTCCAGCACCGATCGAACACACAAATGAAACCCACCACAGGCTGCCCTCCCCCCCCACCCCTCCCCGACACCCACCACAGGCTGCCCTCCCCCCCCACCCCTCCCCGACACCCACCACAGGCTGCCCTCCCCCCCCACCCCTCCCCGACACCCACCACAGGCTGCCCCCCCCCCCACCCCTCCCCCGACACCCACCACAGGCTGCCCTCCCCCCCCACCCCTCCCCGACACCCACCACAGGCTGCCCTCCCCCCCCACCCCTCCCCGACACCCACCACAGGCTGCCCTCCCCCCCCCACCCCTCCCTGACACCCACCACAGGCTGCCCTCCCCACCTCTCCCCTCCCTGACACCCACCACAGGGCTGCCCTCCCCACCTCTCCCCTCCCTGACACCCCATGGGCTGCCCTCCCTCCCCCCCACCTCTCCCCTCCCTGACACCCCATGGGCTGCCCTCCCCTCCCCACCCCTCCCCTCCCTGACACCCCATGGGCTGCCCTCCCCACCTCTCCCCTCCCTGACACCCCATGGGCTGCCCTCCCTCCCCCCCACCTCTCCCCTCCCTGACACCCCATGGGCTGCCCCCCCCCTCTGGCTGGCAGAGGAACAGACGTGATGTTACACTGACCTGCAACTTGTGATCTGGTAGCACAGAATCTTCCAGGAGCTTGAGTCTGGCCACCGATGCTCTGTGCATTCGCTGCCAGTTCAGGGCCAACTGCTCAGGGCTCTGGGCCCCAGTGGTCAGCACGTCCCACCTCAGCAACACTTCATCTACAGGACCACAGACCCTCCCGGACTCCCTGCAACACATACAACGTTCAACTGGAAACACTCCAACCCACTGGGTCAGCTCCCACCTGTCCCCACATGCTGAGATCAGCCACTATGCATGTGTGGAGCTGAGGATAAAGTAGAGAGCTCCAGTGGGGGAGCGAGCCCCAGCACAGACACCATGGGGAGAGAGAGAGAGCAGGGAATGGAGTTAGAGTAGAGAGTCCCAGCACAGACACCATGGGGAGAGAGAGAGAGCAGGGAATGGGGTTAGAGTAGAGAGCTCCAGCACAGACACCATGGGGAGAGAGAGAGAGCAGGGAATGGGGTTAGAGTAGAGAGCTCCAGCACAGACACCATGGGAGAGAGGGAGCAGGGAATGGGGTTAGAGTAGAGAGCTCCAGTGGGGGAGCGAGCCCCAGCACAGACACGATGGGAGAGAGAGAGCAGGGAATGGGGTTAGAGTAGAGAGCTCCAGTGGGGGTTCGAGCCCCAGCACAGACACCATGGGGAGAGAGCAGGAATGGGGTTAGAGTAGAGAGCTCCAGTGGGGAGCGAGCCCCAGCACAGACACCATGGGGAGAGAGAGAGAGCAGGGAATGGAGTTAGAGTAGAGAGCTCCAGTGGGGGTGCGAGCCCCAGCACAGACACCATGGGCGGATTGGATCCCTCCTTTGTTGTAAACTCTGATCCATTCCCAGATCTGGGAGCTGATATTTCCCACAGATGTGCCATTAATTGGGGTGAGAGCCCAGAGCACTTGTAACTGTAAAGCGCTCTGAGACGCTGTCCGGCGCGGAGGGCGCTACATAAATCCAAGTTGTTGTTGTAACCTCACAGGAGCAATGCAAGCCTTCCCGTTCACTCAAACCCACCACATCCTTGCCTAACCATTCTGAAGCCTGTAAGTTTCCCGTCCGGATCAGCCATGATCGTACAGAACAGCGGAACAGGCTCGAGGGACTGAATGGCCTACTCCTGTTTCCATGTTTCTTCTCTGAGTTGGTTTGGGCGACAGCCAGTCAGTCAGTGTGGCAATACGGCTCGAAACCCACCCGTACCCACTTTGAAACCCGCCACCCTGCGTGACTCCCTACCCCCAGGCGCCCCCCATGCTCCCTGACCCCCCGGCCCGCCTCACTGCCCTCTGCCCGCCTGCCGGTGGTGGCCACAGTTACTTTTGACAGGATTACACAGCGCTGGACCTGCCAACCCCAGGAGCAGTTCAGTGTGAGACGTATGGGTGTTACACCGCTTCAGAATACCTTTCTATTTCCTGCCCGGTGTCACTCTCCTCCATTTCCCATCCACGGTCGTGCTCTCCAGTTCCCTGTCCGGGGTCACGCTCCAGCGTTCCCTGTCCGGGGTCACGCTCCAGCGTTCCCTGTCCGGGGTCACGCTCCAGCGTTCCCTGTCCGGGGTCACGCTCCAGCGTTCCCTGTCCGGGGTCACGCTCCAGCGTTCCCTTCCGGGTCACGCTCCAGCGTTCCCTGTCCGGGGTCACGCTCCAGCGTTCCCTGTCCGGGTCACGCTCCAGCGTTCCCTGTCCGGGGTCACGCTCCAGTGCTTCCTGTCCGGGTCACGCTCCAGCGTTCCCTGTCCGGGGTCACTCCGGGGTCGCGCTCCAGCGTTCCCTGTCCGGGGTCACGCTCCAGCGTTCCCTGTCCGGGGTCACTCTCCAGTGCTTCCTGTCCCGGGTCACTCTCTAGTGCTTCCTGTCCGGGGTCACTCTCCAGTGCTTCCTGTCCGGGGTCACGCTCCAGCGTTCCCTGTCCGGGGTCACTCTCCAGTGCTTCCGGTCCCGGGTCATTCTCCAGCGTTTCCTGTCCGGGGTCGCGCTCCAGCGTTTCCTGTCCGGGGTCGCGCTCCAGCGTTTCCTGTCCGGGGTCGCGCTCCAGCGTTCCCTGTCCGGGGTCACAGTCCAGCGTTCCCTGTCCGGGGTCGCGCTCCGGCGTTCCCTGTCCGGGGTCGCGCTCCAGTGCTTCCTGTCCGGGGTCACGCTCCAGCGTTCCCTGTCCGGGGTCACTCTCCAGTGCTTCCTGTCTGGGGTCATGCTCCAGCGTTCCCTGTCTGGGGTCACGCTCCAGCGTTCCCTGTCTGGGGTCGCGCTCCAGCGTTCCCTGTCCGGGGTCACGCTCCAGCGTTCCCTGTCCGGGGTCACTCTCCAGTGCTTCCTGTCCCGGGTCACTCTCCAGCGCTTCCTGTCCGGGGTCACGCTCCAGCGTTCCCTGTCCGGGGTCAAGCTCCAGCGTTCCCTGTCCGGGGTCACGCTCCAGTGCTTCCTGTCCGGGGTCACTCTCCAGTGCTTCCTGTCCGGGGTCACTCTCCAGTGCTTCCTGTCCGGGGTCACGCTCCAGTGCTTCCTGTCCGGGGTCACTCTCCAGTGCTTCCTGTCCGGGGTCACGCTCCAGCGTTCCCTGTCCGGGGTCACTCTGCAGTGCTTCCTGTCCCGGGTCATTCTCCAGCGTTTCCTGTCCGGGGTCGCGCTCCAGCGTTCCCTGTCCGGGGTCACTCTCCAGTGCTTCCTGTCCGGGGTCACGCTCCAGCGTTCCCTGTCCGGGGTCACTCTCCAGTGCTTCCTGTCCGGGGTCACGCTCCAGCGTTCCCTGTCCGGGGTCACTCTCCAGTGCTTCCTGTCCGGGGTCACTCTCCAGTGCTTCCTGTCCGGGGTCACGCTCCAGCGTTCCCTGTCCGGGGTCACGCTCCAGCGTTCCCTGTCCGGGGTCACGCTCCAGCGTTCCCTGTCCGGGGTCACGCTCCAGCGTTCCCTGTCCGGGGTCACTCTCCAGTGCTTCCTGTCCGGGGTCACGCTCCAGCGTTCCCTGTCCGGGGTCACTCTCCAGTGCTTCCTGTCCGGGGTCACTCTCCAGTGCTTCCTGTCCGGGGTCACGCTCCAGCGTTCCCTGTCCGGGGTCACGCTCCAGCGTTCCCTGTCCGGGGTCACGCTCCAGCGTTCCCTGTCCGGGGTCACTCTCCAGTGCTTCCTGTCCGGGGTCACTCTCCAGTGCTTCCTGTCCGGGGTCACGCTCCAGCGTTCCCTGTCCGGGGTCACGCTCCAGCGTTCCCCGTCCGGGGTCACGCTCCAGCGTTTCCTGTCCGGGGTCGCGCTCCAGTGTTTCCTGTCCGGGGTCACAGTTCAGTGCTTCCTGTCCGGGGTCGCGCTCCAGCGTTCCCTGTCCGGGGTCGCGCTCCCGTGTTTCCTGTTCGGGGTCACTCTCCAGTGCTTCCTGTCCGGGGTCACGCTCCAGTGTTCCCTGTCCGGGGTCGCGCTCCAGCGTTTCCTGTCCGGGGTCACGCTCCAGCGTTTCCTGTCCCGGGTCAGGCTCCAGTGCTTCCTGTCCGGGGTCGCGCTCTAGTGCTTCCTGTCCGGGGTCGTGCTCTAGTGCTTCCTGTCCGGGGTCACAGTTCAGTGCTTCCTGTCCGGGGTCACTCTCCAGCGCTTCCTGTCCGGGGTCACTCTCCAGGGTTCCCTGTCCGGGGTCACGCTCCAGCGTTCCCTGTCCGGGGTCGCGCTCCAGCGTTTCCTGTCCGGGGTCGCGCTCCCGTGTTTCCTGTTCGGCGTCATGCTCCGGTGTTCCCTGTCCGGGGTCGCGCTCCGGTGTTCCCTGTCCGGGGTCACGCTCCAGCGTTTCCTGTCCGGGGTCGCGCTCCGGTGTTCCCTGTCCGGGGTCACGCTCCAGCGTTTCCTGTCCGGGGTCACTCTCCAGCGTTTCCTGTCCGGGGTCGCGCTCCAGTGCTTCCTGTCCGGGGTCGCGCTCCAGCGTTCCCTGTCCGGGGTCGCGCTCCAGCGTTCCCTGTCCGGGGTCGCGCTCCAGCGTTTCCTGTCCGGGGTCGCGCTCCCGTGTTTCCTGTTCGGCGTCACGCTCCGGTGTTCCCTGTCCGGGGTCACGCTCCAGCGTTTCCTGTCCGGGGTCACTCTCCAGCGTTCCCTGTCCGGGGTCGCGCTCCAGTGCTTCCTGTCCGGGGTCGCGCTCCAGCGTTCCCTGTCCGGGGTCGCGCTCCAGCGTTCCCTGTCCGGGGTCGCGCTCCAGCGTTCCCTGTCCGGGGTCGCGCTCCAGCGTTCCCTGTCCGGGGTCACTCTCCAGCGTTCCCTGTCCGGGGTCACTCTCCAGCGTTCCCTGTCCGGGGTCGCGCTCCAGCGTTTCCGCTCCGCAGTGGGTGATGGCTTGGATCAGATCAGTTTGTTCGATGATCTCGGGTTCCTGCAAAATACACCGCGAGAGAGAGCGTTACACTGACCGTGACAGCGACGGCCGTGGAGAGTGTACCCCCCCCTCGCCCCCCCCCCCCCGGCGGGTACCGCACCTCGTGCAGTGTGGTCTGCAGGCGGACGAGGCTGGTCTTTATGGTGCTCAGCCGTGTGTGAAGAGCCTCCACCTCGTGTCGTGCAGCTGTGCCGACCTGCGCTCCGCTCACCACCTGACACACCTTCTCCTCAATCTCCAGCAGCAAACTCTGTGTGTGAGAGCAACAGTGTGTGTGAGAGTGAATGACAGACAGACAGAGTGTGTAGGAACGCGAGGGTGTGAGAGTGAGAATGTGAGAAAAAGTGGAAGAATAAGTGCGTGAATGAGTGAGAGTGGGAGCGGAAATCTCAGGAATTACAACTAAGCAGAAAACATTCTTATAGTGCCGGTAACTTCAAAATGACTCAAAGTGCCTGAAAGTGATTTGCCATCAAATCGAGTGACTACGCCACTGATTTGTGTAGTGACTAACTCACACCAACAAGGCAGCGCTCCCCAGTCCCACAGTGAGTGGAAGTCTGCACTGTCGGGACAGGGCGTTCTGTGGCTTAGCCTCGGTTTGTGGGACCTTTGCGGTGTATCACTTGGCTGACAAGTTGACAGACAGGAATTCTGTGTGAAGCGCTTAAAGAGATGTTTGGATGTTAAAGGCACCGGATCAAATGGGATGATTCTTATTATTATTATCATAGCCTCCACTCATAGGCTCCAAAGAGGCAAGCAGTCAGCTGGAGAGAGAGACGGAGAGAGACTGAGAGGCAGACAGAGAGAGTGAGAGAGACGGAGAGAGACAGAGAGGCAGAGAGACAGACAGAGAGAGCGAGAGAGAGACACAGAGAGGCAGACAGAGAGCGAGAGAGACGGAGAGAGACTGAGAGGCAGAGAGACAGACAGAGAGAGCGAGAGAGAGACACAGAGAGGCAGACAGAGAGAGCGAGAGAGACGGAGAGAGACTGAGAGGCAGACAGAGAGAGCGAGAGAGAGACGGAGAGACACAGAGAGGCAGAGAGACAGACAGAGAGAGCGAGAGAGACGGAGAGAGACTGGAGAGGCAGAGAGACAGAGAGGCAGGCGGAGAGACAGAGAGGCAGACAGAGAGAGCGAGAGAGAGACAGAGAGACACAGAGAGGCAGAGAGACAGGCGGAGAGAGACAGAGAGGCAGACAGAGAGAGAGAGAGAGAGACGGAGAAACACAGAGAGGCAGAGAGACAGAGAGGCAGACAGAGAGAGCGAGAGAGAGAGAGAGAGAGACGGAGAGACACAGAGAGGCAGAGAGGCAGGCGGATAGAGAGGCAGGCGGAGAGAGACAGAGAGGCAGACAGACAGAGAGAGAGAGAGACAGAGAGGCAGACAGACAGAGAGGCAGGTGGAGAGAGAGGCAGGCGGAGAGGGACAGAGAGGCAGACAGAGAGAGCGAGAGAGAGAGAGAGAGACGGAGAGACACAGAGAGGCAGAGAGACAGAGAAGAGAGGCAGACAGAGAGAGATGGAGATAGAGAGAGTCAGAGACAGAAAGAGATAGAGACACAGCCAGCCAGCCAGCCAGGCGGAGACGCAATGTTCTGACATGTGTTTTTACCGTTGGCGCAGGCCCTCCCCCACCCCAGGTGAATATTCTGCACCTAAAAACAAGGCTGTAAATAGCCGGGATGTCGCCCTGCATTTTATCCGGCTGATTAGCTTTGGGCTGGTTGCTCTGTGAGGGAGGCAGAGCTGCTTCAGGCCCAGACGCTCAGTAATTGAATCAGTACATTGTGTTCCTTGTCTCATTCATTAAAGTTCCTGCATTTTCCCCGAATCCATTACCCTCAGTGCTGCCGTCTCCAGAGCATATTAAATGGCTTTCATTATGGTTTGTTTTTAAAAGCTACTTCATGATATTACATCCTCTTGGTTCATGTGCCAGCGATAGGGGTAGGAGCGACCAGTGCTTGATACAGCCCCGCTAGTGAACACAGCCTGGCACCCACCCACACACCCCGAGCCCCAGACACAACAACAAATTACATTTGTCTACCACCTTTCACGCAGGGAGGTCATCCCAAGGCACTCACTTCCCAGCCCGAGACACACACACAGCTTAAACCCACCGGCTAAAGTGATATCTAGTTTTTCCTTAAGCTTTCCAGCGCTGCAAAAGAAAGTAGACATAGAGCAGACACTAGAGAGAGACAGAACAGACGATAGGGGGAAAGACAGACAGAAATACAAAGTGTGTGTGTGCGAGAGATGAGACACAGACAAACTGATAGACACAGACAGAGTGAGAGAGAGACAGACGGAGTGAAAGAGAGAGAGACAGAGAGAGAAGCGATTATGGTCTGGGACAGGTAGCACGAGTTTACAGGAACCAGAGAGAGTTGTTATTACCAGACACCCTGACCCTATTACAGGAGAGAGCTGTACCTGGAACTCCTTTCCCCATTCCATGTGCACTTGCACACTTGCCAGCTCACACTAGGTTTACACGCCGCTGCTGTGAGAAGACGCCGGCGGAGTTTCTGTGCGGTTCCAATCGGGGCCGGCGCTGGGCTCCCAGACTCCGTGTCGCTGTCTCCTCTGAACCTGACCTCAGGGCCTCGAACTGACTGACTGTGTCTGTGTATTTACCTGTGTGTGTGGTGTGTGTGTGTGTGTGTCAGGCACCTGCTGAACCAGTTTGTTCAAATTATTAACTCAGGGTCTATGCTCCGCAGCACAGCCCAGCACAGGAGGGAGGGAGGGAGCAAGGCTGCCCACAGCCAGGGGACCGCAGGTGCCTGTCAGCAGCCCGCCTGCCCGCCTGCCCGCCCGCCTGCCCACCAGCCGCCCACAGGCCCACACGCTCGCTGCCCGGAGCAGGAGGTGTGGCCCAGGTGCTGATACCACACACCAATGGGATTCCCAGCGTCTGGATTACGAGGGCTCGGCTGACAGGTGCTGTGACCTTTGGCAGGCAGTCAACACCTGAGTTCCCGCCTCGGCTCAGACAGACAGACACACATATACACACACAACGCAGACAGACAGACAGGGGATCACTCCCCCCCACCCCCCCCCCCCCGGCCTCTTACATGCCCCACTCCACCCCCGGCCACTCACAGATGCCGTTAGGTGTTTGCGGGCGGGTGAGGTCAGATGCTGCGCTGAGAGAATGTGACGGGTACCTGTGGGGGGGCTGGGGAGCTGCCACCTTCCTCTTTCTCCTCCTCCTCCTCCTCCTCCCGCTCCAGGACACAGTAAAGACCCACATTAGAGCTCAGCACAGGGTCCAGGGCCTGGTATGACATCTATAACAATAATCCTCCCTTTAATCTAATATTAATCATAGAATCATAGGATTATACAGTACAGAAGGAGGCCATTCGGCCCATCGTGTCTGTGCCACTCGTTTAAAAGAGCTTCCAATTAATCCCACTCCCCCGCGCTCTCCCCGTAGCCCTGCAAACTTGTCCTCCCATTAATCTAACAATAATTCTCATATTGGTTGCTTCCCACCCACTGCACCAACTCCCATCCTCCCGCTCAAACCATCTCAAATCCACTCTCTTCCTCCCCAGGCTTCATCATCTGCCCCATCACCTGGGCCCCACTCTCCCCCCATCCACAGCCCCCCTCTCCCCCATCCCACCCCCCACCCTGCCCCCCACTCCCCTCCCTGCCCCCCACTTCCGCCCACCCCATACACTGTAGCTCACCACTGGAGCCGGCCCCTGGCTGATGCTCAGCTCTGGGATATGGGAGGGGCAGACGTCAGGGTCCTCGCCATTCAGCGTTTGCTGTTTACTCAACAGCAGCAGCTCCCGGTGCTTCAGCACAATGTCCAGCTCCTCCCCAGCAGCACCTTCCTGAAGGCAGGAACACACAGCATTACACGCAGCTCCCTCTGCACTGGCCCTGACTGGCCCAGGTCAGGGTTAGAGACACAGTAAAGCTCCTCTACACTGTGCGTCCACACTCCCAGGTCAGGGTTAGAGACACAGTAACGCTCCCTCTACACTGTGCGTCCACACTCCCAGGTCAGGGTTAGAGACACAGTAAAGCTACACTGTCCGTCCACAATCCCAGGTCAATGCCAGCGCTTCCACAGTAGTCCCACTATAAGCCACACCACTGAGATCGGTAAATGCAGAGAATCTCACCTTAGTTCCAGAGGTGAAAAGGCAGAAGTTCCCAAATTCAGTCCATCAGGCCACCATTGCCATCTCTATAATACTGGCCCAGGTCAGGGGTAGAAACACAGTAAAGCTCCCTCTACACTGTCCGTCCACACTCCCAGGTCAGGGTTAGAGACACAGTAAAGCTCCTCTACACTGTGTGTCCACACTCCCAGGTCAGGGTTAGAGACACAGTAAAGCTCCCTCTACACTGTGCGTCCATACTCCCAGGTCAGTGACAGTGACGGGTTAGAGACACAGTAAAGCTGAATGCGTGTGCAGTTTTCTCACCTGCTGTAGTCTTTCTATTTTTCTGTCATACTCTTGTAAATTTGCTGACAGTGACTGGAAAACAAAATAAAGAGGTTTAAGGCGGGACGTGAGGTGAATGAGGCGAGGTGATGGGGAGGGAGGGGAACGGGTGATGGCTGAGTTACACACCTCCAGGACTCTGCTCTGCTGGGCTGTCACCTCCTGCAGTGCTTCCAGGTCCCCAGAGATATCCCGAACTTGGACGAACACAGCAATAGTGGAAATGATATGTTGAGGAAGCCCCAACGAGGCTCGACACTGCTCCATTTCCTCAACAATCTGCCTCATCTCCTCCACGTTCTCCAGAATAATCTGCAACAGCAAACAGGGGGTCACCATCTTACTCACCCTCCCACAAGCTCTCCACTATAATCCCAACCATCGTGTCTGTGCTGGTGCTCGCTCACCCACTGGAGCTCTTTCCAGGTTTCAATCACAAAAACGATAAACACCCACTTTTCCTGAGAAAAATAATGCAGCCGTGATTGTTATCGAGGGCAGTTACTGGGGCAAGAATCATCACATGAAGTCCTCCTGTTACTGCTTGTACTCAGTGGGGATAGTCCCTCTCTAATCACCTAATGAAATCTACTCTTGTATTGGAAACCTCAATCAGATTCCTTTAACAGTCTCTGGCGTGAGGACACCATGCCAGCCGGGCAGGGCTGGCCGGGGGGCTGTGAGCGGTGCTGGGCTGACCTCTCACCTGTGTGTTCAGGAGGTGCTCAGACACAGGCGTGTCAAACAGATCGGTAGCAGAGAGGATGGCGCGCACTTTGGAAATCTTTTTCTCAATGATTTTCACTTCGGCCTCGACAGCCTCGATCTCCTACAGCAATGGAAAAGGCAGTTATCAGAGCAGCCAACAGCTCGGGGGGCATTCAGGGGAGGGGAAATGCTCGGGGGGGAGGGGAAATGCTCGGGGGGGGAGGGGAAATGCTCGGGGGGGAGGGGAAATGCTTGGGGGGGGGAGGGAAATGCTCGGGGGGGGAGGGGAATGCTCGGGGGGGAGGGGAATGCTCGGGGGGGAGGGGAATGCTCGGGGGGGAGGGAATGCTCGGGGGGAGGGGAATGCTCGGGGGAGGGGAATGCTCGGGGGGAGGGGAATGCTCGGGGGGAGGGAATGCTCGGGGGAGGGAGGGGAATGCTCGGGGGAGGGAGGGGAATGCTCGGGGGGGAGGGAATGCTCGGAGGGGAGGGGAATGCTCGGAGGGGGGAGGGGAATGCTCAGGGGAGATGGGGGGTACCATGGCCACATGCTCCAGGGATGGCAGAGTCAGGCTCAGCCGCTGTTGTAAAGCAGCCAATTCCTCTCGCTGGCTGCTGGCCGCCGCCTCGAAGCCCTCACTCTCGTAGATCTCGGAAACTTCCCTCAGTTTGACCCCCACATCGTGCAGCATGGCCTCGCCCTGCCGGCATCGCTGCAGTGCTGACTGCGGAGCACAGGGGGAGAGAGAATACGCTCGTTATAATTCCAGTTCTCAGCTCCACCTCCCCACCTGCACCAGGCAGCTCTCCTCCTGACACAGTCGCTCTTCCAGAATCATACCAGGGCTTACAGGGTTAAATCCTCAGGACCGGTTGGCAACACTTGGTCTGTAACCCCTCGAGTTCAGGAGGTTGAGGCGGATGTGATTGAGGTGTTTAGAACACTAAAGGGGTTTGATCGGCAGCTCCGGAGAAACTGTTTCCTCTGGTGGGGAATCCAGAACAACGGCCATCACCTGAACATTAGAGCCCATTAGAGGCCATTTAGGAGTAAATCAGGGGCAGGTTTTCACCCAAAGGGGAGTGGAAATCTGGAACTCTCTCCCTCCCCCAAAAGGCTGTGGATTATGGCCGGATCCAGTCACATTGTCAATGTGAGGTGGACAGACATTTGTTGGGTCAGGACATCAGGGGATATGGGCAAAGGCGGGTAATTGGAGTTGAGGTACAGATCAGCCATGATCTTATAGAATGGTGGAACAGGCTCGAGGGGCTGAATGGCCTCCTCCTGTTCCTATGTACCTCCTCTCTACATCCCGACTGTGCCTAAATCCACACACCTCCTAACTCAGCATTCCCAGGATCTCCAGACTGGAATACCTCCCTCCCTCATTCTTCCCTTCCTCCTACACTCTACACCCCTCACCCTCCCTTTTCCCTTCCTCCTAACTCTACAGGACTTCTCCATCTCAGTCCCTTTCTGTACAGAGGTTAGTGTATGTACCTGTACAGGTCAGTCAGTGTGTGCACAGGTCGGTCAGTGTGTGCACAGGTCGGTCAGTGTGTGCACAGGTCGGTCAGTGTGTGCACAGGTCGGTCAGTGTGTGCACAGGGTCAGTGTGTGCACAGGTCGGTCAGTGTGTGCACAGGTCGGTCAGTGTGTGTACAGAGGTCAGTGTGTGTACAGGTCGGTCAGTGTGTGTACGCTGTACAGAGGTCAGTGTGTAAAAGCCTGTGCCACTTTTGTTAGCACAGACATCAGTGCTCCTCCAGCAGCAGCTGACCTGCAGTGTGAGGAGCCGTGTCTGCAGACACCGGGCCGAGCTGTAGTCAATGTCCTGGGACAGGAGGGTCTCTGTGTTCTTGATCCAAGACTTGGCACAGTTTGTGACCTGCTCGTACTGCTCCAGGTAGCCTGGTATCTGTATACACACACAGCAACCATGGATTACAACAACTTGTATTTATATAGCACCTTCACGCAGGGTAGCTTACCGGAGAGCTCGACAACACTCCATCAACCGGAGGGATGGGGAGGAGGTGACAGAGCAGTGTGTGTATGGTGGTGAGAGGGCAGGTGATGGAGCAGTGCGTGTGTGTGTGGGAGGAGCGATGGACCGTGGGGGTGGGGGTGATGGAGTTCTGTGTGTGTGGGGGTTGATGGAGCGTGGTGGGGGGGGGGGTGATGGAGCGTGGTGATGGAGTGGTGTGTGTGTGTGTTGGGTGTGATGGAGTGTGGGGGGGGTAGTGACGGAGCGTGGGGGGGGAGTGATGGAGCAGTGTGTGTGGGGTGGGGGGAGGTGATGGAGCACTGTGTGTGGGGTGGGGTGGTGTGACAGCGGAGGAGGGCATGTGTGGGGGTGTGTAGTGTGATGGTGAAGGGTGCTGGGAGTGACCTTGTTGAGCAGGGAGGTTCGCTGCTCGGCTTGCCGGGCCACTCGCTGGTGGAGCTGGAGAGGGTGGATCAGCCGATCCATGAGCTGCTGGGCGGCCTGGGGTCCTGCTCCGCCATGTCCTGTACCTCAGCATCCAACCGGGACAGCATCGCCTGCCACTGCTCCACCTCAGCCCACACTCTCTGCAACAGCACACACAGCAGTGAGGTCAGCCATCACCAACAACCTGTCCTCGTCCAGCACCTCTCTCCAACAGCAACATCTCTAACTGCTTCACTGAAATTGCTGGCCCTGACTGGCCCAGGTCAGGGTTACAGACACAGTAAAGCTCCTCTACACTGTGCGTCCACACTCCCAGGTCAGGGTTAGAGACACAGTAACGCTCCCTCTACACTGTGCGTCCACACTCCCAGGTCAGGGTTAGAGACACAGTAAAGCTACACTGTCCGTCCACAATCCCAGGTCAATGCCAGCGCTTCCACAGTAGTCCCACTATAAGCCACACCACTGAGATCGGTAAATGCAGAGAATCTCACCTTAGTTCCAGAGGTGAAAAGGCAGAAGTTCCAAATTCAGTCCATCAGGCCACCATTGCCATCTCTATAATACTGGCCCAGGTCAGGGGTAGAAACACAGTAAAGCTCCCTCTACACTGTCCGTCCACACTCCCAGGTCAGGGTTAGAGACACAGTAAAGCTCCTCTACACTGTGTGTCCACACTCCCAGGTCAGGGTTAGAGACACAGTAAAGCTCCCTCTACACTGTGCGTCCACACTCCCAGGTCAGTGACAGTGACGGGTTAGAGACACAGTAAAGCTGAATGCGTGTGCACAGTTTTCTCACCTGCTGTAGTCTTTCTATTTTTCTGTCATACTCTTGTAAATTTGCTGACAGTGACTGGAAAACAAAATAAAGAGGTTTAAGGCGGGACGTGAGGTGAATGAGGCGAGGTGATGGGGAGGGAGGGGAACGGGTGATGGCTGAGTTACACACCTCCAGGACTCTGCTCTGCTGGGCTGTCACCTCCTGCAGTGCTTCCAGGTCCCCAGAGATATCCCGAACTTGGACGAACACAGCAATAGTGGAAATGATATGTTGAGGAAGCCCCAACGAGGCTCGACACTGCTCCATTTCCTCAACAATCTGCCTCATCTCCTCCACGTTCTCCAGAATAATCTGCAACAGCAAACAGGGGGTCACCATCTTACTCACCCTCCCACAAGCTCTCCACTATAATCCCAACCATCGTGTCTGTGCTGGTGCTCGCTCACCCACTGGAGCTCTTTCCAGGTTTCAATCACAAAAACGATAAACACCCACTTTTCCTGAGAAAAATAATGCAGCCGTGATTGTTATCGAGGGCAGTTACTGGGGCAAGAATCATCACATGAAGTCCTCCTGTTACTGCTTTGTACTCAGTGGGGATAGTCCCTCTCTAATCACCTAATGAAATCTACTCTTGTATTGGAAACCTCAATCAGATTCCTTTAACAGTCTCTGGCGTGAGGACACCATGCCAGCCGGCCAGGGCTGGCCGGGGGCTGTGAGCGGTGCTGGGCTGACCTCTCACCTGTGTGTTCAGGAGGTGCTCAGACACAGGCGTGTCAAACAGATCGGTAGCAGAGAGGATGGCGCGCACTTTGGAAATCTTTTTCTCAATGATTTTCACTTCGGCCTCGACAGCCTCGATCTCCTACAGCAATGGAAAAGGCAGTTACCAGAGCAGCCAACAGCTCGGGGGGCATTCAGGGGAGGGGAAATGCTCGGGGGGGAGGGGAATGCTCAGGGGGGAGGGGAATGCTCGGGGGGGAGGGGAATGCTCGGGGGGGAGGGGAAATGCTCGGGGGGGAGGGGAAATGCTCGGGGGGAGGGGAATGCTCGGGGGGAGGGGAATGCTCGGGGGGAGGGGAAATGCTCGGGGGGAGGGGAATGCTCGGGGGGAGGGGAAATGCTCAGGGGGGAGGGGAATGCTCGGGGGGAGGGGAATGCTCGGGGGGAGGGGAATGCTCGGGGGGAGGGGAATGCTCGGGGGGGAGGGGAATGCTCGGGGGGAGGGGAATGCTCGGGGGAGGGAGGGGAATGCTCGGGGGGGGAGGGGAATGCTCAGGGGAGATGGGGGGTACCATGGCCACATGCTCCAGGGATGGCAGAGTCAGGCTCAGCCGCTGTTGTAAAGCAGCCAATTCCTCCCGCTGGCTGCTGGCCGCCGCCTCGAAGCCCTCACTCTCGTAGATCTCGGAAACTTCCCTCAGTTTGACCCCCACATCGTGCAGCATGGCCTCGCCCTGCCGGCATCGCTGCAGTGCTGACTGCGGAGCACAGGGGGAGAGAGAATACGCTCGTTACAATTCCAGTTCTCAGCTCCACCTCCCCACCTGCACCAGGCAGCTCTCCTCCTGACACAGTCGCTCTTCCAGAATGATACCAGGGCTTCCAGGGTTAAATCCTCAGGACCGGTTGGCAACACTTGGTCTGTAACCCCTCGAGTTCAGGAGGTTGAGGCGGATGTGATTGAGGTGTTTAGAACACTAAAGGGGTTTGATCGGCAGCTCCAGAGAAACTGTTTCCTCTGGTGGGGAATCCAGAACAACGGCCATCACCTGAACATTAGAGCCCATTAGAGGCCATTTAGGAGTAAATCAGGGGCAGGTTTTCACCCAAAGGGGAGTGGAAATCTGGAACTCTCTCCTTCCCCCAAAAGGCTGTGGATTATGGCCGGATCCAGTCACATTGTCAATGTGAGGTGGACAGACATTTGTTGGGTCAGGACATCAGGGGATATGGGGCAAAGGCGGGTAATTGGAGTTGAGGTACAGATCAGCCATGATCTTATAGAATGGTGGAACAGGCTCGAGGAGCTGAATGGCCTCCTCCTGTTCCTATGTACCTCCTCTCTACATCCCGACTGTGCCTAAATCCACACACCTCCTAACTC
The DNA here is from genome assembly GCF_018977255.1 of Callorhinchus milii. NCBI lineage: Eukaryota > Metazoa > Chordata > Chondrichthyes > Chimaeriformes > Callorhinchidae > Callorhinchus > Callorhinchus milii. The sequence continues at coordinate 23,269,631 of NW_024704750.1, read as the reverse complement.
AGCATTCCCAGGATCTCCAGACTGGAATACCTCCCTCCCTCATTCTTCCCTTCCTCCTACACTCTACACCCCTCACCCTCCCTTTTCCCTTCCTCCTAACTCTACAGGACTTCTCCATCTCAGTCCCTTTCTGTACAGAGGTTAGTGTATGTACCTGTACAGGTCAGTCAGTGTGTGCACAGGTCGGTCAGTGTGTGCACAGGTCGGTCAGTGTGTGCACAGGTCGGTCAGTGTGTGCACAGGTCGGTCAGTGTGTGCACAGGTCGGTCAGTGTGTGCACAGGTCGGTCAGTGTGTGCACAGGTCGGTCAGTGTGTGTACAGAGGTCAGTGTGTGTACAGGTCGGTCAGTGTGTGTACGCTGTACAGAGGTCAGTGTGTAAAAGCCTGTGCCACTTTTGTTAGCACAGACATCAGTGCTCCTCCAGCAGCAGCTGACCTGCAGTGTGAGGAGCCGTGTCTGCAGACACCGGGCCGAGCTGTAGTCAATGTCCTGGGACAGGAGGGTCTCTGTGTTTCTTGATCCAAGACTTGGCACAGTTTGTGACCTGCTCGTACTGCTCCAGGTAGCCTGGTATCTGTATACACACACAGCAACCATGGATTACAACAACTTGTATTTATATAGCACCTTCACGCAGGGTAGCTTACCGGAGAGCTCGACAACACTCCATCAACCGGAGGGATGGGGAGGAGGTGACAGAGCAGTGTGTGTATGGTGGTGAGAGGGCAGGTGATGGAGCAGTGTGTGTGTGTGTGGGAGGAGCGATGGACCGTGGGGGTGGGGGGTGATGGAGTTCTGTGTGTGTGGGGGTTGATGGAGCGTGGTGGGGGGGGGGGTGATGGAGCGTGGTGATGGAGTGGTGTGTGTGTGTGTTGGGTGTGATGGAGTGTGGGGGGGGTAGTGACGGAGCGTGGGGGGGGGAGTGATGGAGCAGTGTGTGTGGGGTGGGGGGAGGTGATGGAGCACTGTGTGTGGGGTGGGGTGGTGTGACAGCGGAGGAGGGCATGTGTGGGGGTGTGTAGTGTGATGGTGAAGGGTGCTGGGAGTGACCTTGTTGAGCAGGGAGGTTCGCTGCTCGGCTTGCCGGGCCACTCGCTGGTGGAGCTGGAGAGGGTGGATCAGCCGATCCATGAGCTGCTGGGCGGCCTGGGGGTCCTGCTCCGCCATGTCCTGTACCTCAGCATCCAACCGGGACAGCATCGCCTGCCACTGCTCCACCTCAGCCCACACTCTCTGCAACAGCACACACAGCAGTGAGGTCAGCCATCACCAACAACCTGTCCTCGTCCAGCACCTCTCTCCAACAGCAACATCTCTAACTGCTTCACTGAAATGGGGAGAAAAGCCAGCAAGGTGGGAAGTGGATCAAACCTGCAGTCAAAGAGGATTATCAGCAGGAGGCCACGACACAGGAGAGGGTTCAGGGGATTTTCTTTTTTGTGTGGTCAATTATCTGACACATGTGGAAACCCAACACCACGCTTAAGAGTCTCCAAACCAAGCTGAGAATTCCATGACTCCCACGTGCACATGAAAATTTCCGAGAGATTGCTTTAATGGAGTGTGCTCTCTCTCCCTGGAGGGACACGTCCTGTGTACCTAATCCCGGGAAGTACAAGGCGGAGGTTGGCAGGAGCCGAGGCTTGGGGACTCCAGAGTGTGTGTTGCGGTAACGCTGGAGGCTAACCAGCTAAAACCGCAAAGTTTGTTATTGATATTGCTGTCTGACAAGCTTTCCCACTGATATTCCGGCTAGGACCACCCTACCCGTTAGAGCTTTGGCTTACAGGATTAACAGGAGCTGAGTTAACTGGAGACTTAAGTGAGGGTGTGTGAGAGGGAGGAGAGCGGTGTGTGAGAGGGTGTGAGGGGGGGGAAGAGTGGTGGGTGAGAGGGTGGGAGAGGGAGGCGAGCGGTGGGTGAGAGGTGTGAGGGGAGGCGAGCGGTGGGTGAGAGGGTGTGAGGGGGAGGCGAGCGTTGGGTGAGAGGGTGTGAGGGGGAGGCGAGCGTTGGGTGAGAGGGTGTGAGGGGGAGGCGAGCGGTGGGTGAGAGGGTGTGAGGGGGAGGCGAGCGGTGGGTGAGAGGGTGTGAGAGTGTGAGGGGGAGGTAAGCGGTGTGTGAGAGGGTGTGAGGAGGAGGCGAGCGGTGGGTGAGAGGGTGTGAGGAGGAGGCGAGCGGTGGGTGAGAGGGTGTGAGTGTGAGGGGGAGGTAAGCGGTGTGTGAGAGGGTGTGAGGAGGAGGCGAGCGGTGGGTGAGAGGGTGTGAGGGGGAGGCGAGCGGTGGGTGAGCGGGTGTGAGTGTGAGCGGGTGTGAGTGTGAGCGGGTGTGAGCGGGAGGAGTGAGCGCAGGGGTGAGCGGGTGTGAGCGGGTGTGAGTGTGAGCGGGTGTGAGCGGGAGGAGTGAGCGCAGGGGTGAGCGGGTGTGAGTGTGAGCGGGTGTGAGCGGGAGGAGTGAGCGCAGGTGTGAGCGGGTGTGAGTGTGAGCGCAGGGGTGAGCGGGTGTGAGCGGGTGTGAGTGTGAGCGCAGGGGTGAGCGGGTGTGAGCGGGTGTGAGTGTGAGCGCAGGGGTGAGCGGGTGTGAGCGGGTGTGAGTGTGAGCGGGTGTGAGCGGGTGTGAGCGGGTGTGAGTGTGAGCGGGTGTGAGCGGGTGTGAGTGTGAGCGGGTGTGAGTGTGAGCGCAGGGGTGAGCGGGTGTGAGCGGGTGTGAGTGTGAGCGCAGGGGTGAGCGGGTGTGAGCGGGAGGTGATCTCCGGTATGTCCGGTTGCACATTGCCGGGAAATAGCTTTTTCCCCACAACTTCTCGCTCCAGATCCTTACGTGGCACAGCTGTGCCCTCTAGTGGTGGTCTGGGCCAGTACAGGCAGTCAGCCTGGGGCACACACAACACACACCCCCTGGGGCACACACACCCCCTGGGGCACACACAACCCCTGGGGCACACACACCCCTGGGGCACACACAACACACACCCCCTGGGGCACACACACCCCCTGGGGCACACACAACACACACCCCCTGGGGCACACACACCCCCTGGGGCACACACAACACACACCCCCTGGGGCACACACAAACACACACCCTGGGGCCACACCACACACACCCCTGGGGCACACACACACCCTGGGCACACACAACACACACACCCCTGGGGCACACACACCCCTGGGGCACACACAACACACACCCCCTGGGGCACACACAACACACACACACCCTGGGGCACACACACCCCCTGGGGCACACACAACACACACCCCCTGGGGCACACACAACCACACACCCCCTGGGGCACACACAACACACACACACCCTGGGGCACACACACACCCTGGGGCACACACACCCCCTGGGGCACACACACCCCCTGGGGCACACACAACACACACACCCCCTGGGGCACACACACCCCCTGGGGCACACACACCCCCTGGGGCACACACAACACACACCCCCTGGGGCACACACAACACACACACCCCCTGGGGCACACACAACACACACCCCCTGGGGCATACACACCCCCTGGGGCACACGGAGACACACACACTCCCTGGGGCACACGGAGACACACACGCTCCCTGGGGCACACGGAGACACACAGCTCCCTGGGGCACACGGAGACACACACACTCCCTGGGGCACACACAACACACACACTCCCTGGGGGCACACGGAGACACACACACACAAGGCCAACAGGAGGCTGAAATAGCACTGGGCTCTGTCAGGTTGAAAAGTGCCCGACCAGCTCCTCAGTAAGGGAATAACAATAATCCTCGCATGTGGTAGAGCGCCTTATCAAGTCTTCTAGACGTCTCAAAGCCCTTTACAAAGTAAAGTGAATTGACTGTATTTTTGTGGGCGAAACACAGCTGCCAATTGCGCACAGCAGCGTCCCCACAAACAGTCGCGGATTGAAGTGACCAATTTTTTTTAAAGGATTATTACCCCCCGGAAACACTATCCGCCAATCAACTAACAACTGGGTTCCTGCTTACTGCTGGGTAGTAACAGAGACGTGTGAAGTAAGGAAACTTGTCCAACGTTTCGCCCTTTGCCGGGAATTAAACCCGGGTTTCTCACTTGCGAGTGCTCTAACCACTGAGCTACAGGACTCTACAGGAATGGGTGGGTCGGGAGCCATCAGACAAATCTGAGGATTCGCCCTCAAAATACAAAGTCCCCAATGTGGAGCTTCAAACTACAACCACTGAGCCCAATCAGTGTTACTGACTAAACCAGGCTCCCCCCGACCCTCCCCCCACCCCGCGCAGCACGTGGGACCCACCTTGTGTTGTGCTTGTGCTTGACTCAGGCTCTGGCTCCGCTGCTGTAAGACCATCTCCACTGCCCTGAGCCCAATGCCCACCGCACTGATGCTGTTGCTCAGACCCTGGCACCGTCTGCTCCGCAGGCCCTGCAGCTTACACTGAGTCAGTGAGGGAGTATTTAACAGGCAGAAACCACACACAGCCCTGGCCAACGCCGCACACAGCCCTGGCCAACGCCGCACACAGCCCTGGCCAACGCCGCACACAGCCCTGGCCAACGCCGCACACAGCCCTGGCCAACGCCGCACACAGCCCTGGGCAACGCCGCACACAGCCCTGGCCAACGCCGCACACAGCCCTGGCCAACGCCGCACACAGCCCTGGCCAACGCCGCACACAGCCCTGGCCAACGCCGCACACAGCCCTGGGCAACGCCGCACACAGCCCTGGGCAGGCACTCACCACACACACAGTCAAACAGACACAGTCTCACCGCACGGATACCCACAGACAGACTTAATTCACCGTGTCCAGATTTGTCACATTCTCACCTCCTCCTGCACTGTCTCCAGCTCACTGGCTGTGCCCTCGATGCTGATCTCCAGCTCAGGGGCAAGTGGCTCCGAGACGCTGCTGTGGACACGCGCCCTCATAGCATCCAGCACTTCCCACTGCCGCCCCACTCCAGCCTGAAGCTCCTGTCAGCAAAGCCAACCAGAGGGTTGAGGGGCAGCACCAGCACAATAGCCCAGTGGCTCCCCTCCCACTGTGTGGACAATGCCCAGATTGGAGGGCGTGACCCGAGGCTTATTATAAAAATAATAATAATCCCTGCATTTGATACAGCGCCTTTTCATGTCTTCGAGACATCTCAAAGCGCTTCACAGGATACACTGTAAAGTGTAGTGACTGCATACTTTGTAGGCGAAACTTTATATTTATATAGGGCCCATCACTCGGGGGTAGTGTCTCGGAGTGTTATATAAACGCAAGTTGTTTCTAACCACTGCATCCCGTCTCTATGCAGACCCTCTCCCAGCAACAACAACAACAAGATTCCATTTATAAAGCGCCTTTCACGTCAGGAGGACGTCCCAAGGCAGGTGGGCGGACGGGGGTATATTCTGCTCAGAGCTGTGCTGTTGTGGGAAAGTACCTCCTGGTGTTTGAGTTGATCTCCCGGATCCTCCCAAGCCGGGGCTTGCAGCTCAGCCCTGGTGTCTCGCAGCCATTCCCCGACACTGTCCAGCTCCTGCTCCGGAGGCTCCCCACGGACACTCTCCCCAATAGCACCGGCCTCCTCCCCAAGCCTGACACACACAGAGCGGAGCAACAGAGAGACAGAGTCAGCCAACATTGACGGGCGCCCATCTCACACTCTGCTCAGGCACCTCAGCAGTGCACTCCAGCAGCCACTGGGATGGCAGCATGAGTTTGGCAGAGTCTGATCACTCGGTGGTCCCTGCCCCAGTCCCCACCACCAGCCCGCACCACCTGCCCCCACCACTGTCCTCCACCACCAGCCCCCACCACCGTCCTCCACCACCAGCCCCCACCACCAGCCCCTACCACCTGCCCCAGCCCAGCCAGCACCACCGTCCCCCACCTCCAGCCCCCACCACCGTCCTCCATCACCAGCCCCCACCACCGTCCTCCACCATCAGCCCCTACCACCATCCCCCACCACCTGCCCCAGCCCAGCCAGCACCACCATCCTCCATCACCAGCCCCCACCACCTGCCCCAGCCTAGCCCATCCCAGCGTCCCCTACCACCGGCCCAAGTTCCAACCACCAGCCCCCACCACCAGCTCTCATCTCAGCCCCAGCCTCCAGCCAGGCCCCCCCTGCCCTAAACTCACAATTGGGTGGGCTCCAACGCTGGTTGCTGGACGGAGGGTTGTTTTCTGAGATAATCCTGAACCTCCCGCAACTGCTCTCGCCGTCTCCCTCTCACCGCCAGCACCGCTTCCTCCAGCCGGGCCCAGCGATTCAGCAGCTTCCTGGCCTCGGGGCATGTGAGTGACATTCCCTTTGCTCTGCTGTGTGTCAGTGACATTCCCTCTGCTCCACTGTGTGTCAGTGACATTCCCTCTGCTCCGCTGTGTGTCAGTGACATTCCCTCTGCTCCGCTGTGTGTCAGTGACATTCCCTCTGCTCCACTGTGTGTCAGTGACATTCCCTCTGCTCTAGGCTGTGCGCTGGGCTCCAGTGCGTGTCTGATGATCTCCAGTTCTGTATAGAGAGCCTGTGGAAGGTCCCAGTGAGGCAGACATTAAGGATTGGGGTGGTGGTGGTGGGGTCACGCACAGCCTCTGGCACTTGCCTCCTTGTCTCTCCACACCACCATTAGCGGTTGAGCCTTCAGATTCTGTGTCCCTAACTTGTTAACAAGTTGCCTCTCCATCTCACCTCCTCTCCATCTGTCTTCAAGTCCTGCCTTAAAACCTACCTGTTTGACTGCGCCTCCAGCCTGCTCCTGCTCCTGCTCCTGCTCCGAGGCACTATCCTATGTGACAGTCACTGTTCATTACTGGTTGGTTGTGTGATAGCCCACACACTGTCCACATTGGACCATGGGGGCCAGGCTTGATCCCGTGATCACTGAATGTTTATAAGTACATCTCCCCTTCCCACACACACCCCACACTGTGAACGGAACAGTAACCCACCCAAAACACCAGGGTCTCCCTTCACAGGTCCCTCACTATGGCAGCATCTATGGAGAGTGAGAAGTGAGTTAAGTTGACCTTTTGTCTGAACTGGGCTCTGCGACTCTCAAATGCTCTCTCGGTCTCTCTCTCTCTCTCTCTCTCTGTGACTCATCGACCTGAAACATTTACCCACTTTCCTCTCTCTATAGATGCTGTCTGACCTGCTGAGCTCCCAGCGACTTCTGTTTTTATTTCAGGTTTCCAGCATCTGCAGTATTTGCCTGTTGTTCCCTCACTGGTCTGCTTGTCTTTCTCTCCGGTGCCAGGGAGCCTCACCTCCAGTGCCTGTAGCTGCTCCTGCAGCTCCCGGGGCTCCAGCTCTGAGCCTTGCTCCTCCAGCAGCTGGACCTCACCTTCCATCACCGTCATCCTGCTGTGAACCCCCGGCCACAGACGCTCACACTCACTGCCCACAGCAACATCTGAAACCTGCAAAACCTGCGTCAATCTCCCTCTCCCCCACTCACTCACTCACTCACTCTCTCTCGCTCGCTCTGGGACTCTCTCGCAAACTGTCTCTTTCTCTCTTTCTCTCTGTGACTCTCTCTTGCTCTCTCTCACTCTGTTACATTTGCACAAACTGTCTCTCTCTATCTGTGTGTGACTCTCTCTCTGTGACTCTTTCACTACAGATAGTGCAAGTTTTCCTCCTTACCATACACACTCAGTCCAGCTGTGAAGGTTGTGTAGCCCTGAGCTGATGGAGGGAGGGAAGTAGTCAGGTTCAGGCTATGCCTTGCACTCTTGGGATGTGTTGTGTCTAACTCTGGCTCCCAAGGCCAGATAGTGGTTGCACAGGTCCCCACAAGCCTGCGTTATCAACACAGCAGCTCCAGCTCCACCACTGTTCACAAAGCCCGGCATGCGGGCGTGCAGTCTAGTCGGGAGACTGGCAGAGGTGATGGGGAGGGTAGGATTACTCTTACCTCAGGTCTGGCTGGACGGTCTGAAATAAGTTGTGCATTATTTTCAAACTAAACCCTATAGCCCTGCAATTTTTTTCCTTTTTTAAGTACCTATCAAATTCCCTTTTGAAAGTGGTTATAGAATCTGCTTCCACCACTCTTTCAGGCTGTGTATTCCAGACCAAAACAACTCTGGGTAAAAAATTTCTTCTGAACTACCCTCTGGTTCTTTTACCAATTATCTTAAATCTGTGTTCTCTGGTTACCAACCCACCTGCCAGTAAAAACAGTCTCTTCCCCTCTACTCTTATCAAAATCCCTCATAATTTTGAACACCTCTATTAAATTTCCCACTCATATACACATGCATTCACACACATACATATACTCATACACAGCGCTATGAGGTAAGAGTGGGGGAGTGGGACTGATTGAGCAGCTCTTTCAAAGAGCTGGCACAGGTATGATGGGCCAAATGGCCTTCTTCTGTGCTGTAAAATTCTAGTGTGTGTGTGTGTATGTATGAATGTGTGTGTGTGCATGCATGTGTGGCTGTTTGTGTGTCTGTGTGTATGAGCGCCTTTGTTTGTGTGTCTGTGTGTGAGTGTGTGTGTGTGGCTGTGTGTGTGTATAAGTGTGGGAGTACTTGTGCTGTGTGTGTGTACGTGTGGCTATGTGTGTGTGTGTACGTGTGGGGTGGGGGAGAGAGTAGAGTGAATGTGAGCTCTCTTGGGGACACTGTGATTCCTGTTCTCATTGCTGCCTGGTGTGGTACGGAGGGTGCAATGGGAACAGGAACATAGTGTCCCCGAGAGCTCTCAGGAGGCAAGAATAACATTCAGTCCCAGTACCTGCAGGTCACCAGGAGGCACCACGAGGGGACAGCTGTGGGAGGGTCCAGGGGTCTCCAGCCCAGCCTGACTTGGTCCCACAGCTCCGTTACTCATCTCCACACCCTGTGTGGGGGACCCAGTCATTAGCTCCTCCAGCCTCAGTCTGAGACACGTCTCCAGGACCTCGAGAGTAAGAGAGGAATGAGAAAGTTTCAGCCATTCATCACACCCACAGGGGGGTCAATAACTCACAACATGAGGTGCCAAGTCTCACTGAGGGTAACCAATTCACAAATCAGACAGACAGACTGAGAGACACACACGCACAGTGAGTGAGTGAGAGAGAGTCAGAGAGGAAAAGAGAGAGAGAGAGAGAGAGTGTGAGAGAGTCAGAAAGAGAGAGCAAAACAGAAACAGAGACAAAGAGTGCAAAGTGTGGGTGGTAACTGAGGATGATACAGAGGGAGTGAAATGGTGAGAGAAAAGGAGAATGAGCTAGTTATGAAATAGAGATAGACAACACCACGGAGAGTGAGGGAGAGAGAGGATGAGGGGAGAACCGGACAAGAGAGAAAAAGAAAAATGAGAGAGAAGTGGAAGAAAGCGAATGAGAGGTAGAGAGAGGTCGTGGATTGAGCTGCGGAGTGGCATTTTGCCATGGAAACCTTACCTGTAATTCCTCTGGTGTGTCCTGCCACTGCAGCAGCTCCTGAATTTCACCAGTTTTTTCCCGTAAGTTTTCAATCTTCTGTTCCTGGCATTGAATTTCACCCTGTGAGGATAAACACAGTGAGTGTTGCTCTGTATCTAACCCATGCTGTGGCTGACCTGTTATGGGAGCCTGCATCTCAAAATATAAATTTCACCTAAAACCTCATGTTGAGCTGTTGATGGGCAAAAGCGAGTGATCTACACAAACAGTGAGAAAATAGTGAACCTGTGGAATAGGCTCCCTAGGGAGACGGTTGAAGCAGGAAGTGTTTCAAACACAGATTAGATAGTTTTTGTTTAGGAAATAACATTGAGATAAGGTACGTAAGGAGTTCAGGACACATGTCCACACGCCTGATAATAATCCATCAAGAAAAGAAACATTAATAAATTGGTCACTTCAATCCATAACTGTTTGTGGGACACTGCTGTGCGCAATTGGCTGCAATGTTTTGCCCACAAATATACAGTTAATTCACTTTACAGTCTATTCTGCGAAGCGCTTTGACACGTCTAGAAGACATGAAAAGCACTATATCAAATACAAGGATGATAATAATAATACTAATAATAATATGTGCGTGCCACTGCCAGGAAGGTGGAAGACCAACTAGTCTTTTTTCGTCTAGCTGTTCTTATGTTATCCGTGTTAGTCACTGTATTGACATCTTAGGAATGTTGCGTGAGGAAAGGTGAACATGCCTGCTAGCGAGAGCACCCCACCCAGCACAGGAACGTGAGAGTGAAGCCAGCATCTGCTAAGGTAGACTCTGCTGTATTTCGCCCACAAAATACAGTCACTTCACTTTATAGTATATTGTGTGAAGCGCTTTCAGATGTCTCAATGACGTGATAAGGCGCTGTATCAAATGCAAAGATTATTATTATTATCATGTTCACAGAACAACACAGGTAGGAGTCTATCATACACCATGTGTAAACCGTGTGCAAACACTGTAAAGCATGTGAGTGTATATTTACAAAGGGAATTATAGGCTTCCTTAATTATTGTAAATTACATTAAAATTAAAGGGTAAGTGTAATTCCCTCTATAATTGTTTACACAAGGTTTACAAAACGTGCACTCCATGGCTGCGGGGTGGGAAAGGGGAGGAGAAGGTGAGACAAGTAATGGAGTATGCGACAACAACAATCTACATTTAGATCACACCTCACACATTAGGAGGACTTCACACAGCTGACTGGGAGCGCGGGTGCAGGGTTGGGTTGGGGGCACGAGGAGGGGGAAAGATGGCTGAACAAGCTGACTGTTAAGTTATTTTTTGAAGATGGGGAGGGACTGTGGGGTTGCAGGGTTGGCCATTGAGGGTGGAAGTAGAGCGGTGTTTGCTGGCCAGAGGGAGTAGGAGTTCAGGTGAATCCTCACACTCGTGTTCAAATCCCTTCATTCCCTGGCACCTCCCTACCTCTCCGACCTCCTTACTCCCCAATCCACCACCCGGCGCCTCCGCTCCTGCTCATCCCTCACACCCTCCAACCCACCATCGGAGGTTGCAATTTCAGCAACTACGCCCAGAAACTCTGGAACACTCTCCCTCAATCCCTCCGCCTTCCCCCCTTCTCCCCTTTTTCAAGTCCCGCCTGAAAACCTTCCTCTTCGACCGTTCTTACAGCCACCTCCCCCACCCTGGCTCAGAGTCAGGCTCCACCACTGTTAAGCACTCTGAGATGCTATATAAGTGCAAGTTGTTGTTGGCTGGCGACTGGCGCAAAGCTGCGGAGAGATATCAAACTGAGGACAAGGATCTTGAAATCGATCCACTGGGGATGGTGGGGGAAGCTCACAACGTCCCGTTCCCACCTCACTTTACGCCTTCTACTAATTTATTCCAAACATTGTATGTACAGCACAGCCGATCACTGGATGAACTCACTGAGCTGTTGGGTTGGGGGGAGTGCTGGGGGATGGGTTCCGGTGAGGCGGGGGGTAACTGAAAATCAAAACAGAGGACGCCTTTACTGAGAGACAAGCAATGTGTCTCTGCTGCGGAGACAGACTCGCTCGTCCCATGGCACCCCAGCTCACTTTGTGAACCGAACAGCCCAGTTTGTGTAGAGATGGTGGCTGATTCTCTCAGTCAGTGACAGGGTGCCTCTGCTCAATGTCAGTGACTGCAATCAAGCCATTACCTTGTGAGAACCCGTCAGAGTTGGAGAGGTCGTGTCCCAACCGAGCCAGGGCCAAAGCAAGCCAATTAACCCAACCCACTTGCAGTTAGCCATCGGCAAGACACGTTCCTGGACAATGAGGGGTGCTTGGCTCCTGGCAGAGCACTCTCCTGGCTTTGCTACAACCACAAGCTGCTTTCCTTCTATCTGAGGGGAATGAAAGGGAGGGAATAATGCAGGGTGGGGATGCAGGGTGCCCCAGGGCCCAGTGTATGTGAGACAGCAGCAGAGGGAAAGGGAAAGGAGCAGGTTACAGCAGGCTGGAGAGGAAGGCCAAGGCTGTTGCAAGAGGTAGACTCCCTACAGTTGAGACATTCTAATTATTCATCCTGAGAGTGTCAGGCCTCTGTGGCTCCACCAGGGTTTCTCTGTAGCTCACTGCTAGAGGCTGCGCAGGGGGTGGGGGAAGAGATGTTCCCTCTATCCCTGGATATGTTTGCCTGCCAGGATCTCCCCCCCGAGTCTCCCCCAGGGAGGATGCCCCCCCACTCTCCCAGGTTGTTGGCTGACAGCCCTGATGTGCAGTGACTGCCTTCCCCATGACTGAATGAACCTGGAATGCTGATCTCACCTGTAACAACTCCAGACTGCTGTCCCGCGCTCTCACAATCTCACACTTCACTGCCTCTGACTTCTCCCCCTCGGTGGCTGAGCTGCTCAGTTGCTCCCACAGGGACAGCCCTGCCTTCAGTCGGGCTGTGCTGCTGTCCAGCGTTTCCATCACCTGCCAATAAACACAGGGGAGAAATCAAGACACCGCTGAGAGGAGCAACCATCACCCTGTGTCCGACATCCACCGCCTGTTACATTCATGGCATGAGAAGCCGTTAATAATAATAATCTTTGTATTTGATATATCAAGTTTTCCAGACGTCTCAAAGTGCTTCGCAGAATATACTGTAATGTGGAGTGACTGTATTTTGGGGGGCAAAACACAGCAGCCAATTGCGCACAGCAGTGTTCCACAAATAATAGTAGTTTATCTGAGGGCATTATTACCCACAGAAAAGTCCGCCAGTTGACTAACACCGGGTTCCTACTTACAGCTGGTAAACAAGAGGCGTGTGGAGTAAGCAAACTTGCCTAAGGTTTCACCCTGCCCGGGAATCAAACCTAGGTCTGTCCTCTCGCTTGCAAGTTGAGTGCTCAAACTACTGAGCTACAGGACTGGACAGGCGGGTTTTCAGTGAGTGACAGACAATGGAGGGAGTGACACACCTTGCGCCAGCGCTGCACCAAGCACTGAGCTTCACTCCCGAACAGCTCAGAGTCACAGCCCAATCTGCTCAGTTCCAACTCCAGCTGCTGACCCAGGCTCCGCAGGTCCATCACGTTAGTTTCCTGGTCAGTGCAGTCGCGTTTCACTACCTCCAGCTGTGTGAGAAGATATGTCAGCACTTTCATAACTCCAGGGCACTGGTGTGGAGCTCTGCCCCAGGACAACTCTGTGCAGTCTGAGCAGAGATTTACAAAGTACTCCAGGTGTGGTGTGCGCAGGTGTACACAGTCCTCCAGGTATGGTGTGTGCAGGTGTACACAGTACTCCAGGTATGGTGTGCCCAGGTGTACACAGTACTCCAGGTATGGTGTGTGCAGGTGTACACAGTACTCCTGGTATGGTGTGCACAGGTGTACACAGTACTCCAGGTATGTTGTACGAAGATGTACACAGTAATGCAGATATGGTGTGCGCACGTGTACACAGTAATGCAGGTGTGGTCTGACCAGCGGTTCAGTGGATCTAAACTCACTGATTTGGCATCAGCCCAGTTTATAAATGAACCATGACTGTACTGATCTGAAACACGATTGAGGGCAACTTCCAAACTGACATAATGCTCGAGCCCCCTGCATCTCACTCGCTCAGTGAATCTTCACACACTCACTCTGGTTATTGCCACCTGCAGAATATCTCTCCGCTCCCAGTGCCCCTGAGCTGCCATTGCCTCCTCTGCTTCCTGCACTGTGCTCACAAGATCCTTTGTAATCTTCTGGGTCTCTCGGAGAAGCACCACCAGGACACAGCAATGGTCATGCCTGCGGAGACAAACCATATCCTCACCCAGTCCCACAAGCTATCCTCTCAACAAGTCACTTCCAAACACAACAGCACTTCACAGCAAACACTGGCAAGTGTAGGAAAGGGCAGCCACTGTACAGGTCATACAGAACCAAGGCTCACGGTGTGAGTAAGAGTCAGGGGCAGCAGCAAACAGTGTGAGTGAGAGTCAGGGGCAGCACCACACAGTGTGAGTGAGAGTCAGGGGCAGCAGCACACAGTGTGTGTGTGTGCTTGTGGGGGGGGGGGGGGTGGGTGGGAGGGAGGGAGCGAGCGAGTGAGTGAATGAGCGAGTGAGCACAGCAGTGCATTTAGGCAATAACTATGAGCTGGTGTACATAGTGGGATGAGCTAACCTGAGCTCCTGACCCAGGAGAGCTGAGGACAGACAGGAGCAGTGAGTACCTACCACTCCTGGATATGTTTCTTAGTGTCTTCCCATCTCGTGTCCACCTCCTCCAGCTTCCGTGTGGCTTGGCCTGCGTGGGCACCGCTCATCGCCACGATCTGGTTACTAAGATGCCGCAGGTTGTCCAGCTCCGGGCTCCGGCTCTGCAGCTCGTAATCCAGCTCATTCAGACACTGCAGCCTGGGAAAGGAGTGGCTCACTACACAGCCAACACTCAATAATGCAGCACCACTCCACTCCATCCACACTCCCAGGTCAGCAACAGTGCAAGTTAGAGACACAGTAAAGCTCCCTCTACACTGTGCGTCCACACTCCCAGGTCAGGGTTAGAGACACAGTAAAGCTCCCTCTACACTGTGCGTCCACACTCCCAGGTCAGGGTTAGAGACACAGTAACGCTCCCTCTACACTGTGCGTCCACACTCCCAGGTCAGGGTTAGAGACACAGTAATGCTCCTCTACACTGTGCGTCCACACTCCCAGGTCAGGGTTAGAGACACAGTAACGCTCCCTCTACACTGTGCGTCCACACTCCCAGGTCAGGGTTAGAGACACAGTAAAGCTACACTATCCGTCCACAATCCCAGGTCAATGCCAGCGCTTCCACAGTAGTCCCACTATAAGCCACACCACTGAGATCGGTAAATGTAGAGAATCTCACCTCTTTGGTTCCAGAGGTGAAAAGGCAGAAGTTCCCAAATTCAATCCATCAGGCCACCATTGCCATCTCTATAACATTGTGTCTATTTATCTAACATCAAATGCAGCGTAAGCGGTTTCCTCAGACAAAAACAGTGCAATGCAACCAGACACCAACCTGTGCTGCACTGCAGCCAGAGAGCCTTCCCTCAGCCCAATCACCTCCAGACTTCCCTCAGTGGCCTGCAAACTGCTCAGAAGCTGCTGTTCTTTAGTGTTGAAGGCCTCCAGTAATGACTGTAAAGCGACACTCTCCTCCACCCCAGTCAGCCATGGCGATGCAGGTGGGTAACTTTCCCCGGAAACCTGGGTCTGCAGGGAACGCCGAGCAGCGGTCTGCCTGGGCTCAGGATCCACTGACCCCCATGCCTTGTCCCAATCACAGTCATCTAACTCCTGATTCAATAGGAAAACAAATTAAACTCAAGTTACTATAATACAAGCCAAGGCATCAGCACAGGAGGCCATGCACGCCAGCGGGGAGGACATCATTGGACACAAACGTACAACAAAGAAAATCCAAGAAACAGTTGCCTGCTGTGCTATGGGATGGTGCGCTGGGGATTGAAGAAATATGAGATCAAATAGGCCAAAGGGCCTTCTTCACCCAAACCTCTCTTGGGATCAGTTATCAGGAGAGGTAGAGAAGCTCGGATTATTCTCCTTGGACAGAGAAGGTTAAGAGGAGACTTAATAGAAGTTTTCAAAATTATGAGGGGATTCAATAGGGTGAACAAGGAGAAACTATTCCCACTGGCGGGTGGGTCAGTAACCCGAGGGCACCGAGTTAAAATAGTTATTAATCGAAACAAAGGGGAGGTAAGGAGAAATGTTCTCACAAAGTGAGTTGTTGGGATCTGGAATGCATTGTCTGAGAGGCCGGTGGAAGCCGATTCGATAACAAATTTTAAGAGAGTAGATAATTATTTAGGGAGGACAAGTTTGCAGAGCTATGGGGAGAGAGCGGGGAGTGGGGTTGAATTGGAAGCTCTTTTCAAAGAGCAGTACAGACAAGATGGGCCGTAATGGCCTCCTTCTGCGGTGTATAATTCTATAATGTTATGATTCCATGTTATAATAATAATCCTTGCATTTGTCTTCGAGACGTCTCAAAGAGTTCCACAGAATATACTGTAAAGTGAATTGACTGTATATTTTGTGGGAAAATGCAGGAGCGAAAGATTGAACACAATAGTGTCCCACAAACAGTCGTAGATTATTTATGAACATATTTTTTTAAAAGAAGGAATTATTAGCCCCAGAACATGATGCACCAATCGACTAACAACCAGATTCCTGCTTACTGCTAGATGAACAGAGGCGTAAGAAAATTTTCCTAAGGTTTTGCCCCGTCCAGAGATCAAGCCCAGGCCCTCTCACTTGAGGCGAGTGTCCTAAACGACTGAGCTACATGATCAGAGATGTGCAGCTAATTACTGGGTGGGTAGATTTCACACTGAACACATTAATGCAGGCTATCTTTCACCTTTTCCTATTGTATCTCAGTCACTTGACAGTGTTGCTGCTGTACCTGCTCCACACTGTGAGTTGACTGCCCCGAGTCCTCGTTGATGGGCCCATCGCCCTCCTCGGTGGTGCTGAGAGGCTGAGAGGAAGCTTCATTCGGTGGCTCACGCTTGTCTTTCCCGGCCACCTGCTGCTGCCGCAATGCCACACAACCATCTGCTACCTTCATGTCTACCCACTCATCATCTCCATTCTGAGCCACTGTCATTGACTGATCCTCTCTCTCTCTGTCAATAATCTGCTCTCCTTCAGGTTCGTCAGTCACTGTGTGAGCAGTGTGCTCTCTCTCTCTGTCAATGATCTGCTCTCCCCCAGGTACATCAGTCACGGTGTGAGCAGTGTCCTCTCTCTCTGTGTCAGTGATCTGCTCTCCCCCAGGTACCTCAGTTACTCTGTGAGCAGTGTCCTCTCTCTCTCTGTCAGTGATCTGCTCTCCCTCAGGTAAGTCAGTCACTGTGTGAACAGTGTCCTCTCTCTCTCTGTCAGTGATCTGCTCTCCCTCAGGTAAGTCAGTCACTGTGTGAACAGTGTCCTCTCTCTCTCTGTCAGTGATCTGCTCTCCCCCAGGTAAGTCAGTCACTGTGTGAGCAGTGTCCTCTCTCTCTCTGTCAGTTATCTGCTCTTCCCCAGGTACATCAGTCACTGTGTGAGCAGTGTCCTCTCTCTCTCTGTCAGTGATCTGCTCTCCCTCAGGTAAGTCAGTCACTGTGTGAGCAGTGTCCTCTCTCTTTCTGTCAGTGATCTGCTCTCCCCCAGGTACCTCAGTTACTCTGTAAGCAGTGTCCTCTCTCTCTCTGTCAGTGATCTGCTCTCCCTCAGGTAAGTCAGTCACTATGTGAACAGTGTCCTCTCTCTCTCTGTCAATGATCTGCTCTCCCCCAGGTACATCAGTCACGGTGTGAGCAGTGTCCTCTCTCTCTCTGTCAGTGATCTGCTCTCCCCCAGGTACCTCAGTTACTCTGTGAGCAGTGTCCTCTCTCTCTCTGTCAGTGATCTGCTCTCCCCCAGGTACATCAGTCACTGTGTGAGCAGTGTCCTCTCTCTCTCTGTCAGTGATCTGCTCTTCCCCAGGTACATCAGTCATGGTGTGAGCAGTGTCCTCTCTCTCTCTGTCAGTGATCTGCTCTTCCCCAGGTACCTCAGTCACGGTGTGAGCAGTGTGCTCTCTCTCTCTCTCTATGTCAATGATCTGCTCTTCCCCAGGTACATCAGTCACTCTGTCAACTAACTGCTCTCTTACTGGGCTGTGACCCAGGTCTGGTCCAGTCAAAGCCACTGATACCAACGGACGAACGCCCTGGTTGTCTGAATGGTCAGCATGGACATGTCCCCGTGGAGAATCCGTCACCGGCTGACCACAATCTCCTGCTTGCTTATCAATAAGGTCTTCTTCAATCCTCTTCATTGGAGTAAAATCCTCCTCAGTGAGCTCAGCAGCCTGTTCTTCTGCTATAATCGTGATGACGCTTTGAGCAGATTCCTCTGTTCCTGATCTATCAGTCCTGTCTGCTTCATTCACAGACACAGCTATCATTTGAGCAATGTTCTCCCTCAGTAGATCACTCCGCTGCTCTTCCCCACTTAAGATCATGGCTTTGTTTTGAGCAGATTTCTCTCCATCAGTCACTGGCCCTTGCCCTGGTTCTGCTCCTTTGGCCTTAGCCTGGTCCTTTCTAAGCTGAATCTCTGTTGCTAGTTCTGTGGTGCCATCAGGGTCCTCTCCAAGGGGAGAGACTTGTGTGGATTGTCTATAATTTATATAAACACATGATTATCATCCTGTACAACAACCTCTCAAACTCTCAAGTAAACACACACACTACAACATAAGGCTGGAGCTTCTACACACAGTATAACAAGGCTGGAGTGTTCTATACACAGTATAATACACAGTATAACACAAACTGGAGTGTTACCCTGATCAGGTGTCCCTAACAGACAGGTCAAGACGGTTAGTTCCCTGTTGAGTGTTGCTAACCTGTGCCCACAGCGCTGCAGCAGCTTGTTGTAGACACTATCCGCCAGCCCCTCCAGTACCTCCTGACGCTCCTCACAGGACAGAAGCTGAGCCTTTATGTCCAGCTCCACATTGTGCTCTCTCAAGGCCTCATACAACTCCCTCATAGCCACCAAATGCTGCTGGGCTCCAGCCAGAGAATTCTTTTCACAAAAGTACAGCTAGAGAGAACCACAGTAAAAGTGTAAGTCACGTTTCCACGCTCCTCGTCCAGGACATCAACTCGTCTCGTCCACACTGTCTGTACCTGCGCCAGTGAGTATTAGCAAGAGATTCAACACAGTTATAACAGCCCCAAGGTTATTGTTTCATGTCAGGTATCATAGAATCATTGGCACATCTTGTCTGTACCAGCTTTTTGAAAAAAGCTTCCAATTCAACCCCACTCCCCCGCTCACTCCCGATAGCCCTGATCAACCCCACTCCCCTGCTCTCTCCCCATAGCCCTGATCAACCCCACTCCCCTGCTCTCTCCCCATAGCCCTGATCAACCCCACTCCCCCACTCTCTCCCCATAGCCCTGATCAACCCCACTCCCCCGTTCTCTCCCCATAGCCCTGATCAACCCCACTCCCCCGCTCTTTCCCCATAGCTCTGATCAACCCCACTCCCCCGCTCACTCCCCATAGCCCTGATCAACCCCACTCCCCCACTCTCTCCCCATAGCCCTGATCAACCCCACTCCCCCGCTCTCTCCCCATAGCCCTGATCAACCCCACTCCCCCGCGCTCTCCCCATAGCGCTGATCAACCCCACTCCCTCGCACTCTCCCCATAGCCCTGCAAACTTGTCCTCCCCAAATAATGATCTGTTTCTCTCTTAAAAGTTGTTATTGAATCGGCTTCCACCGGCCTTTCAGGCAATGCATTCCAGATCCCAACAACTCGCTGTGTGAAAACATTTCTCCTCACATCCCCTCTGTTTCTTTTAACACCTGTTTTAACTCGGTGCCCTCGGGTTACCGACCCACCCGCCAGTGGGAATAGTGTCTCCTTGTTCACCCTATCGAATCCCCTCATCAATTTGAAAACTTCTATTAAGTCTCCTCTTAACCTTCTCTGCTCCAAGGAGAATAATCCGAGCTTCTCGAGCCTCTCCTGATAACTGAAGTCCCTCATTCCTGGTACTATCCTGGTAAATCTCCTTTGCACACCATCTCTCTGTTACTTGTCACCCTGTTTAAGATTGTACCATTTTACAGACAGGAGATTATTGATGAAGTCAGGTAGTGTGTAGGTACCTGATGCTCCTCCAGCAGCTCCTCTGTACAGAGTGAGTAGAGTACGCTCTCCTTGCCCAGCTGGATCTCACATTCCTGGGCCGCCTTTTGGAAGTTGTCGTGTTCCACCTCAAACCGGAGCCGGTACAGCTGGGAGGTCACTGTGCAGCGAACAGTCTGAGAGAGAACAAACCCTGTGTTAGCCCTGTGTTTACTGTGCATTAACCCGGCGTTTACTGTACGCTTAACCTGGTGTTTACCGTGCACACCTTAACCCGGCATTTACTGCACTTGTTAACCCGGTGTTTACCGTGCGCATGAACCCTGTATTTACCGTGCCTTTTAACCCTGTATTTACTCTGTGTTAAACCGGTATTTACTCTACATTAACCCTGCATTTATTGTGTGTTAACCCTATATTTACTCTGTGTTAACCCTGTATTTACTCTGTATTAGCCCTGTATTCACTGTGTTTAACCTTGTATTTACTCTGCGTTAATGGATGAACACAATGATCTCCTGTGACTGTCCTGCTCACCTCCCATTTGCTGCATATCACCTCTCTCATCTCCTCCACCGACGGCCTCCTGTCCACAGGTATGATACCTTTGATTTTGTCTGTGGCTTCGAGAAAGCTTTGTAGGATCCAAGGATTGAAACTGCTGAATACTTCCTGTAATGCAGGTCACAGCTCAGCAAAGCCATCAGCAACGCTTACCAAATCCAATCTTCAAACACCCACACCTCAGCCCCAGTGTAAAGAGCGACGGGTCGTGAGCAAAGGCTCTTCAAACTTTGAGTTGAAACCTGAGAGGGGACTTACCCAGGTACAGTATATAAAAGGTCAATCTCATTGAGAAAATAAACCCAGAAAAACCCTTTCAGATTTGCCAAGACAACAGGACAAGACGGCAGAGAACAATTCCAGGACAGACAGCTGGAAGAACTTCTTAAAACAGATAGAATCAACAGCTGGAAGTGTATCTGAGGTCAGGTCATTTAATAAACAGCTTGAAGCAGCATGGGGAGCCAGCAGGGTGCGGAGGTCCATTTGGAGATGGAATGAATTAACTAATTAATCACTTCCTCAATAATTTACATGATCAGCCCAGCGGCCCTCAGTGGTATAATATTGCACATAATATTTTAATTAATTTCACTGGTCCAAAAGGCTGAGATTATCCACATCCTTGACCTATCCCCTTCTCCCCCTCCACAGGCCCCACAACAAACATAAGTATCAGAGAGTGCAAATTGCTTTCCAATGAAACAATATTTTTGAACTCCAGCCAGTTTATTTTCAGTCCAAATCCAGGAATCACGGTCAAATCAGATTTTACCATTAAGCTTTAAATTCAATTCTCCATTTTAGAGAGGAAATTAAAAGCAGGTGATGAGCGAGTTCAGGCCCTTGTCTCTGAGAGCAAAGAGCTGACAAGCAGGGCTGCATCTGGGGGCTTGGAGAAGGATGAGAAGGTCACTCAAACATTATATTGATAATAATAACAATAATAATCCGTGCATTGATACAACGCCTTATCACGTCTTCGAGACGTCTCAAAGCGCTTCACAGAATATACTGTAAAGTGAATTGACTGTATATTTTGTGGGCGAAACGCAGCAGCCAATTGTACACAGCAGCGTCCCACAAACAGCCATGGACTGAGTGACCAAATTACCATTATTTTTTTTTAAATTTGAAGGGATTATTACCCCTGGAAAGTGATCCGCCAATCAACTAACAAGCAGGTTCCTACTTACTGCTGGTAAACAGAGCTGTGTGGAGTAAGGAAATTTGCCTAACGTTTCCCGGGAAGCAAGCCAAGGTCCTCTCGCCTGTGAGAGGCAAGTGCTCTAACCACTGAGCTACAGGACTCCACATTTGAGTGACTCACACAACCCGGGTGCAGATCAAGGAGAGGAAGAAGGACAGTGGGCTTTGGCAGGGAAATTACAACAAATTACAGAAAGTTTACAATGACAGAGACAAGGCTGAGCGCCTGCCCGCTGCGCTCGGGCCGGGTACCTGGTGCTTGGCCAGCAGGGTTCTCGGCAGCCCTTTGTCCTGGAGGAAGTACACAGCCCCTTGAATGCTCGCTTCCACACGCTGACGGCAGGCCTCGAAGTTGCTTCTTACATCGGCTTCCGAAGTTCGCTCCAGCTCTGCTGAGCATGGCCCGGAGTCCGGAATATCCTAGACACAAGGGCAAGACAGGGGACTCTCAACAATCTACAGCAACAGGCAGAACATCCTTAGGGGGAGGGAGGGAGGGGACCGGCAGGCGGGAGTGTGTAGCACACTGAGCGGGATTTATTGATGCATTTACCATCACTCTCTGCACTGGATCCTGCTGCACGACGGGTGAGGCAGATATGGTGAGCGGCCGGGTCAGTGACCCTTCACCTTGACCAACAAGTAGCCCCATTGAACCCGTCTCCTCCGCTACATCAGAACACGACACCTGCACAGCAGAGGGTAGACTGGAGTGAAATTCATTGTC
Organism: Callorhinchus milii; assembly: GCF_018977255.1. NCBI lineage: Eukaryota > Metazoa > Chordata > Chondrichthyes > Chimaeriformes > Callorhinchidae > Callorhinchus > Callorhinchus milii. The sequence goes on along the minus strand of NW_024704750.1, from coordinate 23,247,573 downwards.
AGAGTGAGAGCAAGAAAGAGAAGATAATAATTATAATCTCTCTGTATGATACAGTGCCTTATCATGCGGCCGAGATGCAACAAAGCAGTTCACAGGATGTACAGCTGTGTGTTTTGTGGGTGAAAAGAGTATGAGGAGGGAAAGGATGGTGAATGATAATAATAATGCTTGCATTTGATACTGCGCCTAATTAGGTTTTTGCAACGTCCCAAAGCACTTCACAGATTACACTGTAAATTTGTGGGCAAATTGACAGAAAGGGAGAGGATAAACAGAAAGGCAGGGGAGGAGAAAGCCTCAATGGTTTTGAGAAGAAATGAACACAAAGTAAACGTACACATTTCCACTTCACCATCAGCTCAGCCCACGTGGTGTTCAGTTCTCCCAGCTCCGCCGAGATCTCACAGGCCCGCGTCTCATCGCTCACTTCCATCAGGAAGTTTCCAGCAGAGTTCAGCAACTGGTGCACAGGACGCCACCGAGGCAGATCTGGTACAGGAGTCTGCAAAATAATAATAATAATCCTTGCATTTGATATAGCGCCTTATCACGTCTTCGAGATGTCTCAAAGCGCTTCACAGACTATATTGTGAATATACAGTGCCTTATCATGCGGCCATAGTATATTACACTAAATATTGTAAAGTGAAGTGACTGTATATTTTGTGGGCGAAACGCGGCAGCCAATTGCGCACAGCAGTGCCCCACAAACAGTCGTGGATTGAGTGACTAAATGATATATATTTTTTAATTTTTCTTCTTTTTGGAAAGGATTATTACAATTTAAACACTTTTTTTTAATTTAGCACAACTGTGCTATACCATAGTGCGGCAAAGGTGTGCGACACAAAGAGACACAGACAGAGAAAAGAGAGAACTGCATGGAAATTAGAGGGTCCTGTTGCAAAAGCAATTCGAGGACACTTTTGTGAACTTCTTTCTGATCAGAAAGGAACTAATATAGTACCTCTGAAGGGATGGGCATCTTGTGTGCTTCAGAGAACCATCCCCACAGTGAGCGGCCAGCCTCCCGGTACAGCCCCCAGGTGGTAATCACGCGCTCCAAAACCTCCTTCACATCCCACAGGAACTTGCTGCGCTCACTCCATTCCGATTCAGCCTCCCTCAAGCAATTGGTAACATGCTCGTGGTCACCGGCTGTCGCACCACAGCGCAGAATGGAGAGAAGAACTTGCAGTTTTACAGTTTGTCACATCAATAAGTCTCACACTTCAGAGTAATAAGTGGCAAATGTAGGCACTGATTTTATAGGCAAACGCAGCAGCCAATTTGCTCACCGCAAAGTCCTACAAATGTCCACAAAGTGAGTGACCAATTTCTCCAGACATAAACTGGCCAGGATGTCAAGTTACAAGTTACCCCAATGAGACACAGACAGGATCTCAGGTTAATGTCTCTTCTGAAGGATGGCACCTCCGCATGCTCTCCCTCCCCCACCTCCCCTTGGACCTGAAGCATCTGACTGCCCCACAGATCAGAGAGCTACTGAATGAGCCAGAGTGACTCCTGAAAGGCACTCAGTCAAAAGTGCCATGGGAACACTGGCTGGGCAGCAGAGAGTTAATGAACCACATGCTGCTCTGCATCCTACAGAGAAGGTCCTAAACATCCTTGTCAACCTGGGAAACAGGGCCACCCGCACACCCGTCCATGGTTTGAATCACCAGTCAATGGCTTGGTTCACGTGCAATACTCTGTGTGTGTGTGTCTGTGTGTGTGTGCGGGGAGGGGGAGCGGGAGTGTGTGTGTCTGGGGGGGTCTGTGGTGCTGATTGAGTGCAGTGGATTCTCACACACGTGACCAGATGGAGGCCTGTGGCAGCCTCCCTCACGCCCTGCGTACCCAGTGCTGCTCGGCTCACACACTCGCCGACAGCCTTCCGCAGTCTGTCAAGTGCTGCCTCCACCCGCGCTGGAAACCGCTCGCCCTCCACAAAGCCCTGCAACACAACAAGAACTTCAGGGAGCGAGCAGTGAGGCGGCGGACACCACCACAACTCACCCACACAGCACTCCACTGTCCAACAACTGCCTTTGTGATGAGTTTAACACTCCCCACACCGGCTCCCCTCCCCACACCGGCTCCCCTCCCCACACCGGCTCCCCTCCCCACACCGGCTCCCCTCCCCACACCGGCTCCCCTCCCCACACCGGCTCCCCTCCCCACACCGGCTCCCCACACCAAGACGGCCTCACTAGTATCTAGTAAAATCCAGGAATGTCTCTCCAACACACTCTGACCCGGAGGCCAGATCACAACTGACTGAATCACGCTGAAGCCTGTGTGGCGACAACCCTGAGCTGGGGGTGACTCACTTTCCAGTCCAGCAACAGGTGCTCCACCTTGTCCTGGTCTGTATACGGCCCACGCCAGGAGTCCAGCCTCACCGTGGACGAGGAAAGCAGGGCCAGGACAGAGTACCGGCTGGCACGGAACTCCAGCCTGACCCCATGGTGCTTGGCAGTTACTCGCACACCCATAAACCTGTTATAAATTGTAATATTACACACAGCTCATTACAGCACAAGGCAGCAGAGAGAAAGCGAGCGATAGACAGACACAGACAGACACACAGAGAGGGGGGGGGGCAGGATGGAGATGCACTGCATTGTGCTGTGATAATCATCATTATAATAATAATCCTTACATTTGGTTTAGCGCCTTATCACATCAGAAGGATGTCACAAAGCGCATTACAGGATTTACTGTGTATTTGTAGGCAAACGCATCAGCATAATTGCGCAAAGCAATGTCCCACAAACAGCCATTGGAGCGAGTGACCATTTTTATTTGGGGGATTGTTGGCCAGGTCAACGGGCGAGAAACTCCCTTCTCTTTTCGTCGCGGCCTGGGATCTTCAGTGTCCACCACAGGGAGCTTGGTTTAACGTCTCATCCGAAAGACGGCGTCTCTGACAAAGCAACACACCCCCAGAGCGTCAGCCTAGACTGCGTGATGTCAGCCACATCCCCAGGTATCAAGCAGAATCTTACAGCAAAGACCCTCGGGCCTGCTCTCTGTCAGCCCTCCATTCAATCCCCTCCCCACTCCCCCCCGTTTCATATTCTTACTTTATTTTCAAATATTTGACTATTTCCTTTTCAAAATCTGACATGAATTCTGTTTCAACCTGTGATTGGGAGCTCGGAGGCAACAGGAGACAGACCATCATTTAGAGAAAGACAAGGAGTGTTGCAATGGAGAGAAATTCTGATTAACAGTAATAATAATCATCCTGACATTTAAAATAGCTCCTTATCATGTCTTTAGGATACACTGTAAAGTGAGTTGACTGTATGTTTTGTGGGCAAAACGTGGAGTAACAAAAGAAGCCACAGAAAGAAAGGCATTGGCAGAACAACCTCCTTAGCAGCTCCTCCATCTTCTGCTGTGGGACGGTCTGAGCCACACCTCCGGCTCCCGCCTGGGCCGCAAAGTCCTGCAGGATTCCCAGATGCACTTTGTTTTCTTCCATCAGGGCCTAGGAACACAAATTACCCCAGTGAGGAGCAACAACAAGTCTGCAGAGACGTCCTGATATATCCACTGACTGCCCTCACCCACCCCACTGACTGCCCTAACCCCCCCACTGACTGCCCTCACCCCTCCCCCACTGATTGCCTCACCCCCACATTGACTGCCTCACCCCCCACTGACTGCCTCACCCCCCAGCCCTATACCCATTGACAAACCTGGGACACATTATCTGACAACATTATACAAACCTTAAACATCTGGAGGTTTGTGTGTGCCCGGCTCGCTGCCTCTTCATAGTCCAGTTCTTCTGTGCTGTCTTCTGTCAGGTGGCTCTCTACTGTACAAACCCAGGCTCCCACACTGTCCAGTGGCGGGGGAAGGCTATAGTCCAGGGCCACCTCCCACTCCTTCATCTACACAGACACAACAGACAATTTATAGTGAACCCGAGCTCCTCTCCAAGACTCCGCACACCATACAGACCCACACACCAGGGCTTCACAAGCCATCAGATCAGGGCTTCACGGTCAGCACAACTGCTGCAACCTCCAGTCCATCAACCTCTGTCTTCCACAGTGCTCCACCATACTCTAGTCGCAGAAAGATGTGTTCTAGGTGATTGTCTCCCCATCACTCCTGATCCCACAGACAGGCAGCCCAAAGCAATGGCTTCTCTGGTTACCGTGGCTCGCAGCTTGGTCCAGGTCTGTTTCAGCCGCACTCGGTCCCCAGGAGGTGACGATGCCTTCTTCAGAGCAGAGAGGACAGCCATGATGGATTTCTTCCTGTCATTTATGGCAGCATCGTATCTCTGGAACATCTACAGTGAGGGAATACAATCAGCAAAGGACAAGAGGGGTAAACAGTAACAAACAGCAGGATTCACACAAGGTCACCCTCCACACTATTTCCATTGTAAGAGAATCTATCTTGTGCCCAACACTGTGCCAGCCACCCACCCAACCACCAATACCTTGTGCCCATCACTGTGCCACCCATCGACCCACCAATACCCCGCCACAGAATGCCTACACAATTATCAAGCTTTGGCCACACAGACGGGGGCAGCAGGTGAATACCAGATGTCCATCACAGAGCCATAGTGGGAGAGTCCTCACCTGGTATTTCTCCTCGTACCGTACACCCACTGCCTGAACTAAGGCTTCAGACAACTCCTTCTCATTCTGGCTCAGCCATTCTGTGATCTCCTCAGCCTTTCGGGTCAGATCCTCCTGGAAGGCGAGAGACAAAGTTACACAATGGATGGTCCCCCACACACTCACCCCCCCCCCAGACATTTCACACACACCCTCCCCCAGTCGAGGGGCACCTATGAAGGCCGGGGACCAGTTGCCAGACCTGCCCTCTCTGCTGGAGACAGTGGAGGAGAGAAGTACAACAACAACAAAAAACTTACATGTATGTAGCAGCCTTCACACCACGCAGGGTAGCGTCCTGGAGCGAATGAGTGAAAACAGAAATAAAAAGAGAAAGGCAGAAACATTTCATCCCAAGAAGAGCCACAAAGTGTTGAAGAGTGAGAGATCGTAGATTACCTGGTCTCTGTGGAAAGGGCGGAGTTTGTTTCTGAAGAGAGCAGAGGGTTGGGCCAAAGGAGCCAGCTCCTGTTACAATAGACAGGACACAGATCAAAGAGAGAGACTAAAAAATGGGATGCTTACATCAGTCGCTGGACACATGAGGGGAGGGAGAGAGAGAGAGACATAGTGGATGTAAGAGAGGGACAGAGAGAGACAGACAGAAAGAATGTAAGACCATGTAGCTTGCTGGGAGGGCCTAAGACTCCACCATCAGCCTTCCCTTTAACCTGTGCCCCATCACAGAGATGATGTCCATTGGCCCTCTAATGCCTTCTCTCTCTCTCTCACCACTCTCTCACCTGAATCTGGGCTCCTTCTCCTCAAGTGTTTATTCTCTTTTAAATATTATTAGGATCTTTGCTTCAACAGCCACTCATAGCAAACTATTGCATGCTCTAACCTCCCCCTTCGCTGTGACAATCCTCAGCTTGCACCCCCTTATTTCTAAGTTACCAAGCGGGGGGAATAACCTTACTCTAAGGATAGAGACGGGATGGCAGAAAAAGGATGAAACTGGGATGCAAGGTGTCTTCGAGCTGTACCATACTTAGGAAGGAAATTGACAGAATATCCTGAGGAGCTTGCAGAGGGGCTGAAAGGTTACTTGTCTATTATTTACTTTGGGGCCGGCTGGCAGGAAAGTGAAACTGTTTATGGCAATGTCCGTTCATGTTTGTGAAGAATTTCACTAACAAACCTTTCGAGTAAAAGAACGGGCCAGGTTGCAGGGAGACAATGGAAATAATACAATAGACCAACGCAGAGAGACCCCAGGCTGGGCTGGGCGAGAGCTTCTGACTGCAGCACTCTGTACCTCAGACTCCCACTCCCCCGTGGCTGGCTGCTTGGAGAACTGAAGAAACTGTGAGACGTAGGTTATAATCGACTTCTCATCGGGATTTACCACATCCACATCTAGGGAAAAAAACACCATCAACAGAACAATTCACTTCTCATTACATCCCAGCCTGGAACTCACTCCCAGGGCTGTTAATCTATATATAAACCCTCGAATCCCTGGATTAGATCCCAGTCTGGAACTGACTGCTGGTGTTTAGTACCTTGTGCCTCCAGGAGCCGGGCGATATTGAAATGCTGCTCTGCAATGCGGAATGCCTCCTCCAGGTTCTCCCTGTTTGTCCGGTTCCTTAGCTTCTCCATATCCACTAGGCCAGGCTGCAGGGCTCGGATAATGGCCAGGAAGGCAAGGCCACTCCTCCAGCTGGTATTAAAGTTGTGAATCTCAATCCCCACCTTCCTGTGAGCAACAAACAAATTGATTTACATTAGCACTCAACTTAATTATGTGCTGTTGCCCCAACTCCCACCCCGCTCCTGACCCGCGCTCCCCTCACAGCCAGACAGGAGGAGGAAAGGAATTCATTGGGGAAAGCACAGCCGGAAGGTCTTTCAATATCAAATAAAGTCAGCGTCTCACTTGGCCTTGTCCTGAGCCCAGAGTAAGAGTGCTTTGCGTGCGGACACCTTCCACTTGGTATGCAGGGACGGACTGTGTCTCCGAGGTGGGCTCCATGAGGATTCGGAATCTAAGCTGCACAGCGACTCCACTGAGGGTGGGCGGGAGAACTCCAGGCTGCCAGCCAGCTCCTCTAGCTGTAGGGAGAAATAGGACAGCGTTACTTACCCCGACACAACGGCTCACCCCACAGCAGGGCAAACAGTTTAAAAATCATAGAATCATAGAATTATACAGCACAGAAGGAGGCCATTCAGCTCATCGTGTCTGTGCCGCTCTTTGAAAGAGCTATCCAATTCAATCCCACTCCCCCGCTCTCTCCCCATAGCCTTGCAAATTTGTCCTCCCCAAATATCAATCCACTTTTCTCTTGAAAGTTGTTATTGAATCGGTTTCAACCACCCTTTCAGGCAATGCATTCCAGATCTGAACAACACTCGCTATGTGAAATAAATTCTCCTCATCTCCCCTCCGGTTCATTCGAAAACTATCTTAAATCTGAGTCCACTGGTCACTGACCCACCCGTCAGTGGAAATAGTTTCTCCTTGTTCACTCTATCAAATCCCCTCATAATTTTGAATATCTCTATTAAATCTCCCCTTAACCTTCTCTGCTCCAAGAAGAATAATCCGAGCTTCTCGAGCCTCTCCTGATAACTGAAGCCCCTCATTCCTGGTACCATTCTGGTCAATCTCCTTTGCACCCTCTCCAATGCCTTGACATCCTTCCTAAAGTGTGGGGCCCAGAACTGAGCACAGTCTGTAACTGAGGCCCTAACCAGTGTTATATATAAAGGCTCTTCATAACTTCCTGACTGTTGTATTCTATGCCCCTATTTATAAAGCCCAGTATCCCGTATGCTTTTTTAACAGCTTTATCTACCTGTCCGGCCACCTTCAAAGATTTCCTTATACAAATCCCCAGGTCCCTCTGTTCCTTCACCCCCTTTAAGACTGTACCATAAGCGTATATTGCTTCTCCTCATTCTTCCTCCCAAAATGCATTCTCATTTCTCTGCATTAAATTTCATCTGCCATATGTCTGCCCATTTCAACAGTCTGTCTAAGTCTTCCTGCAGTCTGTTACTATCCTCGCCGTTTACTACTTTTCCTAGCTGCAAGTTGGAAATTGTACTCTCTATACTGTAGCTCATTTATATAGAAAAAAGAGCAGTGGTCCTAACCCCTGGGAACACCACTGTATACTTGTATATCCTCCAGTCAGAAAAACATTCACCACTACTCACTGCTTTCTGTCTCCCAGTCAATTTTGTATCCATGCTACCACTGTCCTTTTAATACTTCTTTTTTGCTGATAGGGGAGTGGGATTATTTTGGGAAGCTCTTTCAAAGAGCCGGCACGGACACAATGGGCCGAATGGCTTCCTTCTGTGCTGTATAATTCTATGATTCTATGAACTCTATTATGCGGCACTTTATCAAATGCCTTTCGAAAATCCATACATACAACATCAACTGCACTACCTTCATCCGTTAATTCATCGAAAAACTCTATCATGTTTGTCAGACAATAATAATAATCCTTGCATTTGATATAGTGCCTCATCGGTCTTCGAGACATCTCAAAGTGCTTCACATGATATACTGTAAAGTGGAGTGACTGTGTATTTTGTGAGAGAAACCCTGCAGCCAATTGTGCACAGCAGCGTCCCACAAACAGTCGTGTATTGTGTGACCAATTTTTTTTAAAAAGGATTATTATCCCTGGAAAAGCGACCAATCAACTAACAACCAGGTTCCTACTTACTGCTAGGAAAACAGAGGGGTGTGGAGTAAGTAAACTCACCTAATGTTTCGCCCTTCCCGGGAATCAAACCCAGGTCCTCCCGTTTGCAAGGCGAGTGCTCTAACAACTGAGCAACAGGACTGCACAGGTTTAAAGTTTTGCAGACTGTACAGACTGAGGGAGAGTAAGAGACACGAACGAGACAATCAGCACCAGACAGGAGTGAAGCCCGGCGGGTAGTGTACCCAGGAGCCGGCATTGAGACTCAGGGGAAAGTACTCACATGGAAATGTAATATGATGGACCAGATCAGTCCCAGGATGATGGTAGGCCTCCCTTCAACAATATCAGGAACATTGATGTTCACCAGTTTGATCTGAAAGATAGTAACAACATGTAGAGAACAGGCCTGGTCAGCAACACCTGTTTTTTACACTATTGGTTTATTATTCCCAGACCAGTAACTGGGGCAGGGAGTCATCCCACTCAGCTTCTGTTAATACTGCAAGCCAAAGCCCTAATGGGAAGAGTGGTCCCAGCTGGACAAACAGCAAGAAAACTTGTCATACAGCGATATCAATGGCAAACTGTGTGGTTTTAGCTTGTTAGATTTCAGCATTTACACCAACACACACTATGGGGTCTCCAAGCCTTGGCTCTTGCTAACCTGCGCCTAACATTTTCCGGAATTAAGTAAGCAGGATGCATCCCTCCAGGGAGAGAGAGCACATTCCATTTCAACAATCTATCTCTGGGATTTCCATGCGTAGATGGGATGCATGGAAATCTCAGCTTGGTTTGGATACTCTTAATAATAATAATAATAATCCTTACATTTGATATAGCGCTTTTCACGTCGGGAGGACGTCCCAAAGCGCTTCACAGAATATACTGTAAAGTGAATTGACTGTATATTTGTGGGCGAACGCGGCAGCCAATTGCGCACAGCAATGTCCCACAAACAGTCGTGGATTGAAAATGACCAATTTATTATTGTTTTGTTTTGGAGGGATTATTATTAGGCTCTGTGTGGAGAAAGGAAACTTGCCCAAGGTTTCGCCCTCTGCCTGGAATTGAACTCAGGTCTCTCGCTTGCAAAGCGAGCGCTCTAACCACTGAGCTACAGGACTCCACAAGCACGGTGATGGGTTTCCGTGTGTGTCAGTCACCCAGCTGAGCAAAAAAAAAGTTTATTATTCCAACTCTCTAGCTCTCCCCCAAATTGCTTTGGCTTTTCCGGCTTAGGTACTTAACAAGTTCCTTTTTGAATCAATGTAGAGACAGAGCCTCAGCAGTTGAGGCAGACAGAGCTATAGCAGTGACAGGATACACCATCTCACAAACCAGCAACTCGGTCGGTCACTTCCTCTACTCACCGATTTTTTCCTTAAAAATTTCAAAGCTGTCTCGATGTTGCTCCTCCATTGAATGGGATTTCTCAGCCCTCTTTCCCGGGGCTGGAGGAAGACCAAGGAAAATGAATGTTACTCCCAGGGCAGGCCCAGACACAGGCACGCACAGCATGAGTGGCCATCACAATGCCCAGCTGCTCAGCCCCACGCCAGCCCATCCGCCTGCCCTCCAGCTCTGCCAGTCCAACCCCTCCCCACCCAACCCCACCCTCCAGCCCAAACCTTGCCCCCTCGCACCTGGGCCACGCCCATCCTGCCTGCCCTCACCCCTCCCATCCCAGCACCAACTCTCACAACCATTTCATCCACAGAGTCCTCTCTATTCCCTCCAGCTCAAGCCCACATACACATGAAATTTCACCCTCTTTCTGGGTTGTCTTGAAACGTGACCCTTTAAATTTAAGATTGTTCACAAACTATGTAAAATCCTTGAATTCATCTTCATTTGGAACCCAGATCCTAAAAAAACAGAGTGAGCTTGCAATGTGTGGCAGATGGAAAGGCACCCGGGCGTGGGGGGGGGGGGGGGGAGCTGGGAGTCAGTGCTTTTCGCCTGAGGAAAGTTGAGTAGATATAATACAGGACTGAACAATGGGGTCCTTCCTCACCAGCTGCTGACCGGAGAGCACCTCCAGCAGGTCCAGGAGTCGGTGTCCGTTCTGCAGGTCAGTGAAGAGATCATTTACAGTGGACGGAGTCTGGTGCTGTCAACATAAAGAGAGAGACATGAGCATATCCGTCAAAGTGCACATCATCGGCCCACGTAGAGGCTGCTATTCTTTTCCCAACTCCCCCAGACTTGCTCCCTCCCTCGTTTACAAGCTACACCTCAAAATATACCTCTTTGATGCGCTATTGATCACCTTCACCCTCCTCACTACCAGCTGTGGTGCCAGACCACAACTGTCAAGCGGGTGTGGAGGGGCTGTGTGTGTGGAGGAGCTGTGTGTGTGGAGGAGCTGTGCGTGAAAGGCTGCGCATGTGGAGGAGCTGCGCGTGCGGTGGGGCTGCGCGTGCGGAGGGTCTGCGCGTGCGGAGGGGCTGCGCGTGCGGAGGGTCTGCGCGTGCGGAGGGGCTGCGCTTGCGGAGGGGACTGTGTGTGTGGCAAGGGCTGCGCATGCTGATGAGCTGCATGTGCGGAGGGTCTGCGCGAGAGGAGGGGATGCGTGTGTGGAGGGGGCTGCGTGTCAGGAGGAACTGTGCATGTGGAGGGAGCTGTGCGTGTGGAGGGGGCTGTGCGTGTGGAGGGGCTGCGTGTGCGGAGGGGCTGCGTGTGCGGAGGGGCTGGGCGTGTGGTCCCAAGCTCAGCGCTTTGGGACGTCCTCCTGACGTGAAAGGCACTCTATAAATATAATTTGGTAGTTGTTGTGGAGTGGTTGTGCGTGTGCACGGAGGGGCTACACGCGTGTGTGGAGGGGCCGTGCGTTCGCGCGAGTGTCCGTCCATGTGCACGTGTGGCTGTGTTTGGGCGAGGGCTGTGTGTGAGGGGCTGTGTGTGAGGGGCGGTGTGTGATGGGCTGTGTGGAGTGTAAACGATACTCTCTCAAGGACACGCGGTCCCTCTCGGTACCTTAGCGAGCTGCGTGTTCATCCAGTTTGTAAAGGTTCGGTTCTGAACCTGATCATGTTCAGCTGTAACACAAGACACTCAGTGTGAGCACACACCCCCCAGCACCCTCACCCCCCCCACCCCCAGCACCCTCACCCCCAGCACCCTCACCCCCCCACCCCCTGCACCCTCACACCCCCCACCCCCAGCACCCTCACCCCCCCCACCCCCAGCACCCTCACCCCCCCACCCCCAGCACCCTCACACCCCCAGCACCCTCACCCCCCCCACCCCCAGCACCCTCACCCCCCCCACCCCCAGCACCCTCACCCCCCACCCCCAGCACCTCACTCCCCAGCACCCTCACCCCTCCACCCCCAGCACCCTCACCCCCAGCACCCTCCCCACCCCCAGCACCCTCACCCCCCCCACCCCCAGCACCCTCACCCCCAGCACCCTCACCCCCCACCCCCAGCACCCCCCACCCCCAGCACCCTCCCCACCCCCAGCACCCTCACCCCCCCCACCCCCAGCACCCTCACCCCCCACCCCCAGCACCCTCACCCCCCCCACCCCCCAACCCCCAGCACCCTCACCCCCCCCACCCCCCAGCACCCTCGCACACCCCATCCCCCATTACCCTCACGCACATCCCACCCCCAGCACCCTCGCGCACCCCCCACTCCCCAGCACCCTCGCGCACCCCCCACTCCCCAGCACCCTCACGCACACCCCACCCCCCCAGCACCCTGCGCACCCCCCAACCCCAAGAAACCCTCGTGCACCCCCCACCCCCCAGCACCCTCGTGCACCCCCCAACCCCCATTACCCTCACGTACATCCCGCCCCCCAGCACCCTCGCGCACACCCCACTACCCAGCATCCTCGCGCACTTCCCAGCACCCTCATGCGCACACCCCCAGCATCCTCACGCACCCCTCTAGCACCCTCACACACCCCCCCCAGCACCCTCGCGCACACCCCCCCAGCAGCCTCGCGAACACCCCCCAGCACCCTCGCACCCCCCAGCACCCTCGCGCACGCCCCAACCCCCAGCAACCTCGCGCACCCCCCACCCCCCAGCATCCTCGCGCATACCCCTCCAGCACCCTCGCACACACCCCCCCCAGCACCCTCGCACGCATACACCCCCAGCACCCTCTCGCACCCCCCAGCACCCTCGTGCACCCCACAGCACCCTCGCACACCCCCCAGCACTCTCGCGCTCCCCCCAGCACATTGGCGCACCCCCCAGCAGCTTGGTGCACCCCCCAGCACCCTCGTGCACCCCCCAGCACCCTCGTGTACCCCCCAGCACACACGCGCACGCCCCAGCATCCTCGCACACCCCTCACCCCCCTCGCTCACACCCTCAGCACCCTCGTGCACACCCACCCCTCAGAACCCTCAAGCAGCCCTTCAGCACCCTTGCTCACACCGCCAGGAACCTCGCACACACCCCACGCTCCAGCACCCTCGCTCACATCCTCAGCACCCTCATGTACACCCCATCCCCAAGCACCCTCAAGCACCACCCCAGCACCCTCGCTCACACCCAGCACTCTCGTGCACACCCCACCCCTCAGCACCCTCACCCAACCCCCCAGCACCCTGGCTCACACCCCCAGCACCCTGGCTCACACCCCCAGCACCCTCGCTCACACCCCCAGCACCCTCGCTCACACCCCCAGCACCCTCGCTCACACCCCCAGCACCCTCGCTCACACCCCCAGCACCCTCGCTCACACCCCCAGCACCCTCGCTCACACCCCCAGCACCCTCGCACAATATGCATGCAGCAAAAATGCCTTTTTGCCTTTCACCGCACTGATTGAAACCTACCCCGGTGAAACTGCACGAAGCTGGTCACCAGGTGAACATATTTAAGAATGTGAAGACTCAGTATCTCGACCATCCTCGCGCTACCCCACCGAAATACTCGCAGATTTAATTCAACTTAATTAACAAAACCCAGCCTGAGACAGGAGCAGGAAGGACAGAGCTGGGGCCGAGGCTCATGCTCCCCCTGCCCCAAGTTCGCTCGCTCACTCGCTCTCTCTCACTCATTCCCTCACTAACTCCCTCCCTCGCTCGCTCGCTCCCACCCTCGCTCCCTCCCGCCCTCGCTTGCTCTTTCCCTCCCTCGCTCGCTCCCTCCCTCGCTCCCACCCTCCCTCCCTCGCTCGCTCCCTCGCTCCCACCCTTCCTCCCTCCCACCCTCCCTCCCTCGCTCTGTCGCTCCCTCCCTCACTCGCTCACTCCCTCGCTCACTCTCTCTCTCCCTCACTCATTCTCCCTCCCTCGCTTGCTCGCTCACTCCCACCCTCGCTCCCTCCCACCCTCCCTCCCTCGCTCGCTCTCTCCCTCCCTTGCTCTCTCCCTCCCTTGCTCTCTCCCTCCCTCGCTTGCTCCCTCCTTCGCTCGCTCCCTCCCTCGCTCCCACCCTCCCTCCCTCGCTCCCACCCTCCCTCGCTCGATCCCACCTTTCCTCCCTTCCACCCTCCCTCCCTCCCTCGCTCCCTCACTCGCTCCCTCACTCGCTCTCTCCCTCCCTTGCTCTCTCCCTCCCTTGCTCTCTCCCTCCCGCCCTCGCTCGCTCTCTCCCTCCCTCGCTCACTTGCTCATTCCCTCCCTCATTCCCTCGCTCGCTGACTCCCTGGCTTGCTCACTCAGGTTCCATGGTTTTGTGCCACTTCAAACTCTGAAGGGGATGACTTTGAAAGGCAGAGCTCCCTGTGATTGACACTGTTAGCTGGAGTTGAGTCCAAGCAGGTCAGCTCCTGTGCCATTGTCAGATGTTTCGCACTCTGTCCCAAAATACCCTTCATCTTTTCATGTCACAACACACAACACCTCTCGGCAAATCTCCTCCTTCTCCTCCCCTATACTGGGGTCGATTCCATCTGTTCCCTGCCCGAGAGACCATTCTGAATGTGTGAGCGGTGACTGTGAGCGCTGGCAGGGGATAGACCCCAGGGGCACCTCACCCTGATACTACCCCACACAACACACAATCTGTCCAGCGAAGGCTACTGCATACTGAGGTCAGCCACTCAGCACAGAGCGAGGCTGAGATTAGTAACACACAGAGCGAGGCTGAGATTAGTAACACACAGAGTGAGGCTGAGATTAGTAACACACAGAGTGAGGCTGAGATTAGTAACACACAGAGTGAGGCTGAGATTAGTAACACACAGAGTGAGGCTGAGATTAGTAACACACAGAGTGAGGCTGAGATTAGTAACACACAGAACGAGGCTGAGATTAGTAACACACAGAGCGAGGCTGAGATTAGTAACACACAGAGTGAGGCTGAGATTAGTAACACACAGAGTGAGGCTGAGATTAGTAACACACAGAACGAGGCTGAGATTAGTAACACACAGAGCGAGGCTGAGATTAGTAACACACAGAGTGAGGCTGAGATTAGTAACACACAGAGCGAGGCTGAGATTAGTAACACACAGAACGAGGCTGAGATTAGTAACACACAGAGCGAGGCTGAGATTAGTAACACACAGAGTGAGGCTGAGATTAGTAACACACAGAGCGAGGCTGAGATTAGTAACACACAGAGTGAGGCTGAGATTAGTAACACACAGAACGAGGCTGAGATTAGTAACACACAGAACGAGGCTGAGATTAGTAACACACAGAACGAGGCTGAGATTAGTAACACACACAGTGAGGCTGAGATTAGTAACACACAGAACGAGGCTGAGATTAGTAACACACACAGAACGAGGCTGAGATTAGTAACACACAGAGTGAGGCTGAGATCAGTAACTCACAGAGTGGTTCAGTGCTTCACCGGGTAGTGTCGGCATTAGTATCAATGATGGAGATACAGTACAACACATTCTGTGCTGAGTTACTGATCTCATCCTTCCCAAATTCTCACCCTAAGACTATAGCATTGAACTGTTTCTTAATAAATCCTGCGTTAACCACTCTCATTGGTAATGTTTCCCATTGTTAATGACCCTCTGGGCTGAGCCCTGACTTGGATAGAAACCGAGGTTGCTGCGCCCACATTATTAATCTCTTGCTCCTCACCCATCATCCCCACAGACCAACCAAGATATGCACAGTATCAGTGCTCGGCTGTGACCGTACCCCAAGAGAGAGAGAGAGAGAGAGACAAAGGGACAGAGAAGTGCAGGAGGCAGACATAACTGATGTTTTATGTGCACAGCGAAACCACAACTTATACAGCGTTGTTCACACAAGATAATATCTCCAAGCTCTTCACAGAGAGGGGACACAAAGGGCATATTATAACCCCCTTCCCTCCCCCCCCAGTGATTTTATATCCCGCCACCTCCTCTGTGTTGAACAGAAGTGAAGAGTAATTAGGTTGGCCGTTGGTGGAATAGAATCTAGTCTGGAGCGCCTGTACTCTATGCAGTGTCGCTCACAGCACATCCACCAGCCAACAAACACAGGCATCCAGAAATGGGTCACAGGACAAAGGAGCCTTGTTTCCAGCACTAGCTCAGTCACACATTGCAGCACCACATAAAACCCCCGAACTGTCACCTACGCTCCCCAGTGTGGGGGGAGCATTATTCTTTCTCTAATCCATACTATTTCTGACCTGTGAACGTGGACAGATAATGTAGAACTTTACTCCCTCTCTAACTCATGCTGTCAATGATTTCAGAATATGGATGGCAGGTGTAAAGGGACTGTGGATGGGCAATGTAAACGGAGCCTTATTCTGACTCTAACCAGTGATGTTGCTGACTTGGGAGTGTGGACAGACAGCGTGGAGGGTGCTTTTCTCTGTATCTAACCCGTGCTTTCTTTGACCTAGGAGTCTGGTTGGGCAGTATAAAGGAAGCTGTACCGTGTCCGTAACCCATGCTGAGAGTGCAGACGGACAGCGTAGAGGGAGCTGTATTCTGTATGTAAGATATACTGATTAAGATTACTGCAGTTGCTTATTTTGGACAGTAATTACAACAACAAATTACATTTGTATAGCGCCTTTCACATCAGGGGGATGTCCCAAGTTGCTGGACAGTCAGGGATCCACACCTGAGCTAGTGGTTGGGATCAGGAAGGGTGGAGATCGGGGAGGATAGGGGGCTGACCAAAGGCATGGTTGAAGAGGAGAGTCTTGAGGGAGGTAAGGGAGAGGGCGAGGCGGAGGGACTGTGGGATGGAGTTCCAGAGGGTGGGGACAGAGAGACTGAAGGCTCGCCCGCTAGCAAGGTGGGTACATGAAGCAGGCCGGAGCCCGCTGAGCGGAGGGAACAAACAGGTTGGTAGGGGGTTAGGAGGTCAGAGCGATAGGGAGGAGCAAGGCCATGGAGGGCTTTGAAGGCAAGGACAAGGATCTCGAACTGTATCTCTGAGTGATGGAGTTCCAGTAATCAGAGTTAATGCAGTACTTTATACAGTATTTCATTCAGCTGTTCAGAGTCTAAACCAAGTACTGTATAAAGTAACAGATATGTCCTCTGGTGGGGGTTGGGGACACTGTCACTTGACGGCCGCGTGTTGTCCGTGTGCTGTGTGCTAGAGTATCTCCGCAGTGGGATTACAATTCCTGCCATGCATGGCCTTTACGTTGCACTGTGAACAATGTCAGGTATGCAGTCCCTACAGTGACCTTCACAGGCCCACACAGATGATGGAGATGGAGACACCTGCACAGAGCAATCGGTTTCCATTACAAACTGCCTGAGCGAGGCTGCAGGAAAGGCAGACAGTGGCGGCAGGGGGGCACTCTGCTGAGAATGAGGCTGGTTAGAGGATGTGCAATAAACCAGGTACCAGCGATTGTGCAGGATGGTAACAGTGTACAGGCAACTACATCCCTGTGTGCCAATTTGATGCCAGACACTTCAATAGGGAAGGGAGAGAGGAGGAGGGGAGAGGGAACAGCGGGAGGGGAGAGGGAGCAGGGGGAAGAGTGTAGAGGGGCGTCCTCTTGGGACGTCCTTCCGACGTGAAAGGCACTCTATAAATGTCATTTTTATGTTGTTGTAGAGGAAACAGGGGAGTGGAGAAATTGGGAGGAGGGAGAGCAGGGGGAGGAGGGGAGGGAGGGGAGCAGGGGGAGGAGGGGAGCAGGGGGAGGGAGGGGAGCAGGGGGAGGGAGGGGGAAGAGGGAGAGGGAGCAGGGTTGGGATAGGGGAGAGGGAGCAGGGGGTCAGGAATAGGCGGGAGGAGGGAGCAGGGGGAAGAGTGGGGGAGGGGGAGAAGTGGGGGAGGGGAGCAGGGGAGAGGGAGCAGGGGGAGGAGGGGAGCAGGGGGAGGAGGGAAGAGGGGGAGCGAGCACCAGCACAGACACAATGGGGAGAGAGCAGGGAATGGGGTTAGAGTAGAGAGCTCCAGAGGGGAGTCATGGGCCAAATGCCCCCTTGTGTGACTCTATGACTGTAATCTGGCGAGAAGTTCAGACCAGGTCCTTGCTGGGAGAGCATATTCACTGGGAGCTGGGCTGAGACCACCCCACAGGTCACTGACTGTAGGTAGTGAGGGCCATGTTTGAGCCCTGACCCCGGTGAGGGTAGGCTGGCACCTCGCCTTTCTGTACTGCCCCTTTAAGTGCACAGATGCAAATGATATTTCTTCCTGGATTTGGGTATAGTCTAATAAACAAACTATGGTAAGTAATGATGTGCTGCCTGACCAACTCACAAACAGTGGCCTGACCAAGGAGGAGGCTCAGTACTACATCACACTGCTGCGAGCAGCATTCTCTCCCCTGGCACTGTCCTGCATTGGTCACTATATTATAGAATGGTCACCCCACTTTAGAAATGATGTCAAGAGCAGAGAGGGAATGAGAGGAGATTTACTAGGATGACACCGGCAATGAGCAGTTTGGACTGTGAGCAGAGACTAGAGGAACTGAGGCTTCGTCCATTGGAACAAAGAAGGTTGAGGGGTGACTTGATAGAAATCTTTAAAATCATGAGGGGTTTTGATAAGAGTCAATAGGGAGAAATTATTCCCATTTGTCAGTGAGTCAGTGACGAGAGGGCATCAATTAAGTTAATCAACAAAACAACAAATGTCCTGCTGGAGTGGTTGAGGCAGAATCCATACTAACATTCAAAAGGGAACTACATAAATAACTAAAGAGATGTAAACTACAGGGGTAACAATAACAGAGCGAGCTGGGAAAACGCAGCAGGTCAGGCAGCATCTCTGGACAAAGGAAAGTGAGTCAACATTTCGGGTCCACGACCCTTCGTCAGAACAGTCGTGGTCGTGGACCCGAAATATTGACTCACTTTTCTTTCTCCATAGACGCTGCCTGACCTGCTGAGTTTTCCCAGTTCGCTCCGGTTTTGTTTCAGATTTCCAGCATCTGCAGTATTTTGTGTTTTGTTAAACTACAGGGCTGTGTGAAGGGCAGGTGAATAGGATGGAACGATTGCTCTTAAAAGAGCAGCACAGACACGTTAGCTGAATGGTCTTCCCCTGGCTGTAAATCTCCCTAGTTCTATGATTAGACTGTGTGGGCACTGTCTCCTGTTCTTGCACACGCCTAATAATAATCCCTCCAAAACCAAAAACTATAATAAAAATTAGTCATTTTCAATCTACGACTGTTTGTGGGACATTGCTGTGCGCAATTGGCTGCCGCGTTCGCCCACAAATATACAGTCAATTCACTTTACAGTGTGTTCTGTGAAGCGCTTTGGGACGTCCTCCCGACGTGAAAAGCGCTATATCAAATGCAAAGATTATTATTATTATGCTTCCCTCTCACATTGCACCCAGTACTGCTCACTGATACACCAACACGCAGCTCAACACATAGTTCACAGGCACTGCACTTATCCAGCAGAGCAAGCGGGGAGTGTGTGTGTGATGTATCCGTATGTATGTGTGTGTGTGTGTGTGCGGGGGGCTGGGTTGGGGCTGCCCATGTATATATAAACACTGCTCTGTTGGTTGATAGGGAGGTTCCTACCTTGCAGCATCAGCTTCACATGGTCTATGTTCATCCCTGTGCCCTCGTCCCCCTCCGGGACCGAACTCTCCATAGATGCCATTATTCCGGGGCTGAAATGTCAGTCAGCAAAGCAGAGCCGGGAACTCACATCCAGCTGCACAGTTTATCCCTGTCACGGCACAAAGACCACATTTACACCAGAACGCGAGTCTGTTGCACCTCTTACCCACAGCCTCATAACCAAAAGTGAAACTCTGCAGCAAACAATCACAGGATTCAGTAACGAGCACCAACAAGACCGGGTCCACCCCACAGTACAGCACACCCGAGGAACTCACTCTCCCCTTCAACGCAATTACTTGGCTCACACCCAGAAGTACAGCGAGACAGAGAGAAAGAGAGAGACCAACCCAAAGGTGTAATTGGGGAGTGTGTTATGCTGTGACTGATTTATGACAAAAGGGCTTTGACAGAATTCCTTTGTTCAAATCTTTATTCATGTACAGTGGGTAATGTTCTGCTTCGCCTTTCAGACACAGACTCCTTCCAGCTCTTAACTAACCTCAGCAGCACACAGTTCGGTGGGGGGATGTTGGGGAGAGTGAGGAGATTGAAGTCCAAGTCATTAAAAGTACAGCACTCTATAGAAAACTGGAATTGAGTGTGGATTTCAGAGCTCAGTCTCTCCTCTCTGGCACTATTAGGCTCAATCTCTCCTTCTGACAGCGCTGTGTCACTGTCGGTACTTATACTGACAGCTGCTGTGCTGAGAAGGGACAGAGTGAGTGTAGTGCAGTTGTCACCCTACACCTCCTGAGCTACGACCGAGGGCAGCCTCGGAGTGTGCTGGCTGACTGGAGAAGAGAGGAAGAGTGGAACACAATAACCCTGTACATAAGGGGCACCTCACAGGACCAGACAACACAACTGCTCCCACATGTTCTGCATGTTATTACAGATCAGAGAAGGGCTGTGCTGGCAAGATCAGGCAATGTATGAGCATCTGTCAAAGAGAAATGTGTATAAACAGCTTTTATACAGCGAGGCAAGTAAAACCAGCCAAGCCTGTCCCAGGCATCTATGATCTGACAGCCTATTGACTCAAACAAGCAGAGCATTGATAGCCAGTATGGACCATTGAGCACATCGCTCCTGTGCTGTTTACTCACCCACTAGAGCTCTCGAAATATAATAATAATCATCAAATAGATTGTACATGTAGTGTTATTGATGTGGCTATTATCCAAAGTGATTACACTGTAAAAAATAAGGAACTAGAGAAAATCAGGATGCATATCATCTACAAATTGAATGTGGATGTATACGGCAATGTAAAACACATATAGATCCTACAATCATAGGTGCAACTGGGACTGTTAACAACAACAACAAGATTACATTTGTATAGCGCCTTTCACGTCGGGAGGACGTTCCAAGGCGCTGGACAGAGTACAGCATTTCAGACCCGAGCTGGGGTTGGGAGGGTAAGGGAGATAATAAGACTTTTATAAGAAGAAAATAAGAAGTTAATAAGGCTATTCAGAAGTAGCTCGACAATATACCTGGTGAACAAAGTATTAGCCTCCTGCAAAAGGTAGCTGTTTTAGGAAACTCAAATATACTGAAAGTAACATCCGTTCACATGTAACATAAATTAAAAAAAATAATCCTTGCATTTGATATACCGCTTTATCACGTCGAGGCGTCTCAAAGCGTTTCAGAGAATATACCGTAAAGTGAATTGGCTGTATTTTGTGAGAGAAACGCAGCAGCCAATTGCACACAGCAATGTCCTACAAACAGCCATCGAGTGAGTGACCAATTTTATTTGGGGGATTGTCGGCCCGGGCACCGGGAGAGAGAAACTCCCTTCTCTTTTCGAACAGTACCATGGGATCTTTACCGTCCACCTAAACAGGCAGACGGGACCTCGGTTTAACGACTCATCCCAAGTATGGTGCCTCCGACAATGCAACAGCTCCCCAGCGCTGCATTGGAACGTCAGCTTAGACTATGTGATTTAAAGCCCCGATGTAGGCTTGAACCAACCATATGACTCGGAGACGAAAGCGCTACCACTGAGCTTGACTCTACTCTAATCCCATTGCCTGCTCTCTCCCCATTGTCACTTGCAGTAGTGTTCAGTGTTCTGACAGTCTGCGTGCAAACATTTCTGGATTTACTAGCCATTCATTCCTGCATTGTGAATGACCGGCATATGGTAATAAGGGAGGAGAGCCTGAAAAAGACCCTGAGGTCCGTATAGGTTGTCTCCCAGTCTCGTCCCTGGCTGTGGGGTCGAGGGGTGGGGAGGGAAAGCTCCAAGACTTTTAACGGAGGTCGGTCTGTGCCTGTTCAGGTGGATGTTAAAGCACTATTCACAAAGCGGAGTTTCTCCTAGTATTCTGGCCAACAAACCTCACCTATCTTCAACATGCTGCGCCTCTCACTCTCCTAAAATACCTGTGTTAGATCAGCACACTGAGACATCCCAAACCCTTCATACAAATCAGTTACCTTGAGCTATAGTTACTGGCAGAAAAACATATCAGGTAAGGAGCCAGGATTCCGTGCCCACAGGAGCGTGAAGGGAACAGTAATAATGGACCTCAAACTTTCAAATTTACTCTCCTCTTCAGTGAGTGAGGAGTGAAGGAGAAAGAAAGCACAGACATCAAAAACCAGCAAGATGTAACCCACTAAGGTCCACCTCAAGAGAAGAGTAGCCATGCAGTAGAGGTTCCTGAGGGAGGGAAAGAAGCTGGAGAGTTGGCATGAGAAAGCTCTTACCTCCAGATTTTTCAGGAAAGCCTCCAGAGCTGTGCTCACCCTGTCCCACTTGCTTCTTTTCCAGACTTTGTTCCCCTTACTTGCTGATCCTTGCAGTTAATTAGGCAATTATGGTATTTCTCTTTCACTCCGGATGTACTTTCACTTTTCTGCTCGGCAGTGACTCACCAACCCTCAACCAGTCGAAGCTGAGAGGGAGAAGAAAAGTAAGCAGAGAATTCACTGTCAAGCTGTTCCTCTGCAGAGGAATCTCACCGTCCCAAGGACTGACTTCACTACAAAGTTCCTCAGCGACAGACAACACGATCAGAGGGAGCAGGGACAGCACACTGAAAGTCACCTTGTTGTGAGCTCAGTCTACAGCCTGCCATCCGTGCTACTGAGCCTTGAGAAATCCTTCGTTCAGCTGGCACAGTGAGAATCTGTCACCCTGAATCTGTGACGCTGGCCAGAAACAACATGTAACAATATAATCGAGGGCTTTGAGACATACTCCCAACGTGCAACCCACTTTTATCAAATGAATGGATTATTATTACTTTCAGAATGAGTAATAATAATAAATAATCCTTTCATTTGATATGGGCACTTTTCCCCCAAAGGGAGTAAAATCCCTCCCTTTCTCCTGTTTACACTGAAGGAATTCCCCGCAGAGTCGGAAACATCTCTGGAATCCAATTCCTTCCTCCAAAACTCTGACAGGAAGTGCAGAATTTTATATGTAATCTGTGCATTTTATCAGCCCCTGTAACAAATCTGTCAGTGCTTCCAAAGGGAACTGCTGGGTTTGTGATGAATACTTTATTTTGTGATGTCCAACATGCATCTGAAGCCACAGCAGCCATGTTCACCTCCCTGTGACCATGACATACAGGAATCATACATTGGCTCTCCTGTATCCCTGATAGCGAGAGAACTTCCTCACACATCTGGATACCTCAACTCCCACAGTATCTCCTCCACTTCCCATTGCGAAGAGATACTCAATACAACTTAATGAATTAGAGAATAACATACACAAGCAACTTCTTTTAATCCAGGCGTTCAACAACAAATCACATGCGTAAAGCACCTTTCACATCAGGAGGATGTCCCAAGGCGCTAGACAGACAGAGTTATGGGCCCGAGCTGGGGATCGGGGTCAGGGAGGATGGAGGGCAGGGGGGGAAGCAGGGAGATCGAACGGTTGAAGAGGAGGATCTTGAGATGAGTCTTGACGGTGGCAAGGGAGGGGGCGAGGTGGAGGAAGGCCAACAGTGGGGCGGGTCAGGCGGGGACGTGGGGCAGGCCAGAGGCCGCAGAGTGGACTTGGCGGCCAGGTTGATATGGCGTTACAGGTCACAGAGGTAGGAAGGAGCAAGGCCGTGGAGGGCCTTGAAGGCGAGGACGAGGATTTTGAGTTCTATCCTCTGGGGGATGGCAAGCCAGTGGAGCCGGGGGAGATGGGGTCACAAGCCTGGTACGGGAAAGGCCACAAGCTGCAGAGTTCTGGATGATGGTGCAGTTAGTGGAGGGAAGATTTATATGTGGAATAACGCCCTACTGGGAGTGAGTTACAGGCTGGAATCCAATCTAGGGATGCGGGGGTTATAGACAGAACATATCTCAGAGTGAATTACAGGCTGGATACTAAAGCAGAGGTTCACAGATTTATACACTGACTAACACACTCCCAGGAGTGAGTTACTGACTGGACTCTAATTCGGGGATTTAGACTGAGCTCCCTTGTTAAACGTAAGATGTTATATAATAATAATAATCCTTGCATTTGGTATAGCGCTTTTCACGTCGGGAGAATGTCCCCAAGCGCTTCACAGAATATACTGTAAAGTGAATTGACTGTATATTTGTGGGCGAACGCGGCAGCCAATTGCGCACAGCAATGTCCCACAAACAGTCGTAGATTGAAAATGACCAATTTATTACTGTTTTTTGTTTTGGAGGGATTATTATTAGGTGTGTGGAGTAAGGAAACTTGCCCGAGGTTTTGCCCTCTGCCTGGAATTGAACTCAGGTCTCTCGCTTGCAAAGCGAGTGCTCTAACCACTGAGCTACAGGACTCCAGAATAATGTAGAATTATATACTATATGTAGAATAACACAATCCAGGAGTGAGTTACAAGCTGCGCAGACTGCCACAGAAGGTTGCCTCGATTCAAACCTTGGGTTGGCAAGTACGTCCCCTCTAGCCAGCTCAGCTCGAAGGAGACCCCGCTTATCTTCACCCCCACTCCAGAATAGTAAACGCATATTCTGTTCATTACTGAAGCTTTGTGGAGGTGCTGAGCAACATGTGCAAACTGAGTTCCCTTGTTATGTGTGAGAGATGTTGCCAATCTGTAAAATTAGAATTTAGGATCAAAAATTAGGTTTGTGACAGGACCATACAGACAACAGTAGTCCAGGGTTTGTGTGTGTGTGAGTGCCATCACCAATAATGGATAAATGTGTTAACACCAATCACTTTAGCAGATTGATCTATAATGCTTTGTTGCAGTAGTAGGTTACTTGGAGTCACTTTGTCTGCCTCTATTAATAGATGCTACCTAGTGGTTGCCAGCCAACAGAAATAATATTTATAATCCTCTCTCCAGCTAGGAGGAAGGCAACTAAACACAGCTGCTGATCACAACACCGCACACAACCCTCTTATCACCACACAGCCCCCACATCACAACACAGCACACACCTCACTACACCATAATCCCATCTGATACTGTACAACTTCTTTAATGTGTGGCATCTTCTGTCCATGATATAGCAGAATTAACAAAATAATCAATGCATTTGGTACGCAAACATCGAGAACATCTTGAGTGATTCACAAAGTTTCTATGAAGTATAGTGACTGCATAGGTGTGAATTCCCAGGTTTCAAAGACTCTGTGTTGAAAGGTGACAATTTCCTGGACAATCTGGTGCTCACCTGGATGGTAGCTCTGGCCGCCAGCACATGACTGACTTAGCAGGGCACCAGGTGACAGGATTAGGCGCAAGAGGCCAGGATTCCAGTGGGGTAAGTGAGCAATGACCTGGTGGCACCCAGGATACTTTAGCCACAATTGTCAAGTGTAGTGACTGCCTTTATGTACACAAATACGGCTGTAGGATATCCCTTTTAAAAGTAAAAGGACACTGGGAGTGCAACGAAAGGTTGTGTGCTCAGTAACAAATAGTTACTGACACAGCCAGCCTTTGGATTGAGAATGATTACAATGACCATCAACGGCCTACTCTTTTCCAAAGGCAAGGTGGGAACTTTAATATCCACCTAAGACACCCACGAAAGGGAACCTCAGTTTAACACCTCATCTAAAGGAAAGTCCCACTGACCAATGTAAGGAATACATTGCTTCCTTCAGGTCTGTACTGGAACAACAACATGGATCCCAGTCTGGGCAATGGCCTGCCTCGGGAAGTGGCTACTGTAGTCTCCGATTATTAGACACTGGCGGAGCTTTCCTCTGTGGACTTGTGTCCAGGCGTGATATGTGCTGAATAGATTAAACATGAGCTCCCGTGTCTCTCCTGTAACCTTGCAATACAGGAAGAGAGCTATCAAATAATAAACCTTGTATCTGATATTGTGCCTTTCTTGTCAGGAGGGCATCCCAAAGGGTTGCACAGGATTTCTGTAAAGTGTAGTAAGTATATTTTGTAGGCAAACACAGCAGCATACAATAATGTCCAACAAACAGAAGTGAATGAGCAATTTTATCTGGTGAATTAGTGACCAAGACACAAGGAGAAACTCCTTTCCCTTTATGAATAGCGCCAGGGGATCTTTAATGTCCACCTGATCAGGCAGACAGGACCTCGATTTAACATCTCATCCAAAGCTACACTTAATATGAGAGCATTTTCCTCCTTTCCTCTATCCCTCATCCAGGGAAGACACTGGGAGACAACCTACTCCAGTCTTCAGTGATCACGCTCACAACACTTCTCCTATTAGACACTAGTCATTCACATCAGGAAATGACTGTGGGATGAGTAAGTGATACAATAATAATCTTTGTATTTGATATAGTACCTTATCGTGTCTTCGAGACGTCTCAAAGCCCTTCCCAGAATATACTGTAAAGTGAATTGACCGTATATTTTGTGGGTGAAATGCGGCAGCCAATTGCACACAGCAGCGTCCCACAAACACTCGTGGATTGAAGTGACCAATTTATTATATATCTTTTAAGGAATTATTACTGGAAAAGCGATCCGCCAATCAACTAACAACTGGGTTCTTACTTACTACTCGGTAAACAGAGTAAGGAAACTTGCTCAACATTTTGCCCTGCTGGGAATTGAATCCAAGTCTTTCGCTTGCGAGGCGAATGCTCTAATCACTGAGCTACAAGGTCCACGAGTGTCCCCTCACTTCACTGAACAGCAACCCTAGTTTGGTAGGAAATAGAATCAAAGACAGCACAGGAGGCTTTTCAGTATATCATGGCCGTTCCAGCTCTTTAGAGAGCTACTGTTTACTCTCACGCCCCCGCCCTTTCCTTACTTTATTTCCGTTTCAAATATTTCTGGCGGAGAAACTATTCCCACTGGCGGGTGGGTTGGTAAACCCGAGGACACCGATTTAAAATAGTTGTTAAAAGAAACAGAGGGGAGGTGAGAATTTTTTTTACATGGCGAGTTGTTTGGATCCAGAATGCGTTGCCTTAAACGCTGGTGCAAGCCGATTCAATAACAACTTTTAAGAGAGTAGATAATTATTTTGGGAGGACAATTTTGCAGGGCTATGGGAGAGCGCGGGGGAGTGAATTGGATAGCTCTTTTCAAAGAGCCGGCACAGACACGATTGGGCCGAATGCCTCCTTCTGTGCTGGATAATTCTATGATTCTATGACTCTGTTTCACTCAAATTCTGGAAACACAATAGAAGGGCAGGAACGTCATTCACTGTCCGTTCCAGGATGTTGCCTCTCAACAGTTTACTGAGCACTTACCAAAGGTCTACCTCAGTCAGGGTTAAACTGCACTAGCACTTCCTGACACTAGAGTGCATCTGTGACCAGGAGCCTATCCAAAGTGTAAGCATCCCGCTCCCTCTGGCGGCAGCTTTGATCCATCTCCTGGTTCCAGCTGGATCAGAAAGCATAAGCCACTGGAATGGTCTACTCTAGTCAGACAAATATAAAGAAAGATGTTGTTAAGTTCAGTGTGGTGGCTTGGTATATTGCAGCAATGTTGTGTATTGCAAGAGAGTGCTTAATCCAGCAATATGTCAGTTCCAGTCCTAGCCACACTCAGTTCATTTTTGTCTCAAGATTCTGGAGAGCCAAAACACGTTAAATTGGTGGCAAAGTGATACAATCACAGGATCGTTAGCTGAAGAAAATTGAAGATAGGTTGAGTGAACCTCTTCGTGAACTTTTTCACTCAGCGGCTTGCTAGGATGGAATTCACTTCAAATGACGGTTGAGGTTGGATAAATAAAAATCATTGCATTTGTCATCGAGATGTCTCAAAGTACATCACGGGATATACTGTACTGTAAAGTGGTGGGACTGTGTGTACTTTGTGAGTGAAATCAAAGAAATCAACAGAATCAAAGGGAGGAATGTAGATAACAACAACAAAATTACATTTTTATAGTGCCTTTCACGTCAGGAGGACATCCCAAGGTGCTGGCGAGACAGTCAGAATATCTGACTTGAGCTGGGGGTTGGAATTGGGGAAGGTAGAGGGCAGGAGGGAAGCAGTAAGATCGAAAGCACAGTCGAAGAGGGTCTTGAGATGGGTCTTGAAGGAGGGAGGGGAGGGAGTGAGGCGGAGGGACTGTGGGATGGAGTTCCAGAGGGCGGGGGCAGAGTGACAGAAGGCCCGCCGCCAATAGCGAGGTGGGGGAATGTGTAACAGGCCGGAACCCACTGAGCGGAGCGAGTGAGCAGGATGGTAGGAGGTTAGGAGGAAAACACCAGAAAAATAAAAACATTAAGGATACAGGGAAAGGGCCGGAAAGTGGGCTGATTGAAAAGAACATAACAAAAACAGAACTGGCAGCTGCTTAAGCCAAATGGCCTCCAGTGCTGAACATTTCTGTTCTCATGTTTCTCCACCTATCAATGCAAACACTGACCAGCCCAATACTGGACCGTAACAAAGCATGGGACGAGAAAACACCAATCACCCTATCGCACCCACTGCTCCCTTGGAGCACAAGTACCCCTCCCATCCAAACGAAAAGCGTTTACATGTTTTTCCTTACACATTTCACCCACAAAAATATAGTCAATCTATTTTAAAGTATATTCTGTGAAGCGTTTTAAGATATCTCAATGACGTGATAAGGCACTATATCAAATACAAGGATTATTATTATGTAACTGCATTAAAATCTCTTGCCCAACTGCTAATTAATCCAGACCTTCTTGCCTGTTGTTCGTCTTCTGTGCGTTCGAGACTTGACTAGATAGATAGTTAATATACCACAACTGCCATTACATACACACCACAATATAAAGGTACAGTAATTATTGTCACATATTAGTGATCCTTTATAGGCAAAGTTTCATCCAAAGAACGGCCCCCTCCAACATTGCAACAGAACTGCATGGGAGCGTTAATGTAGGCTGTGCGCTTAAGTCTAAAAGTGGGACTTGAACCTTGGACTTCTGACCCAGAAGCCTCCCAGAAGACGATCAGTGAGACAAAGCTGGTACCTGTTCAGAAGGTGGAGTAGGCATGGCACCTTAAGAATAATAATAATAATAATAATCCTTGCATTTGATATAGCGCTTTTCACGTCGGGAGGACGTCCCAAAGCGCTTCACAGAACACACTGTAAAGTGAATTGACTGTATATTTGTGGGCGAACGCGGCAGCCAATTGCGCACAGCAATGTCCCACAATCAGTCGTGGATTGAAAATGACCAATTTATTATTGTTTTGTTTTGGAGGGATTATTATTAGGCTCTGTGTGGAGTAAGGAAACTTGCCCAAGGTTTCACCCTCTGCCTGGAATTGAACTCAGGTCTCTCGCTTGCAAAGCGAGTGCTCTAACCACTGAGCTACAGGACTCCACGACTGCACGACTCCACCTTCTGTTCAGTGCTAGGATCAGAGATTCCCTGAACAAGTTAGCTGTTATCTGTTTGTCCGCAGAGACAACCCATCGTGTAAAGTAACAGACCTGCACTACACCTCGTCTCCAGTGAAACATTACACCACTGGAGCAGAAACTTTACACATGTATTTATTTACGTCTTGTCCCTCAAATAGCCATGAAGTGAACAACCAATTTTATGTGTGGGATTGTTGAACAGAACACCAGGAGAAACAACCTTAGGAATAATGCCTCAGGATCCTTAACGTCCACCTGAACAGGTGCAGACAGGACCCTGGATCAAAGAATCATTTGAAGGACAGCACCTCCGGCAATGTGGCACTCTCCCTGTACTGCATTAGAATGTCAACCTAGACTGGGAGTTTAAAGTCCTGAAGTGGGGCTTAAACCCACAACCTTCTGACTGGGAGGCAAGAGTGTTACCAACTGAGCCAGGCTAATATTCTGGCACAAGAAGTAGGCACTGCTCACACTGCCGTTGGCACTACATCTGCTCACAGCTGTGACCAAACCAATTCCAGGCCTCCCATAACATCAGCAACTGATCTGTCGAGCAATGATATGAAAGAATGTATATTTTTAATCACCTCGCTGTTATAAAAGATCAGGGGTTTAGGGAGAGAGCTGGAAAGTGGGATTAATAAGGAATCATAGCACAAGAAGCTGCAATACAGACATGTGAATGGCCTTGTGTTCCTGGGTCTCTGACCAGCTGGACACCCCTTCCCATTCTTAAGACACTTTAAACCTGCGCAAACCACAGCTCTCAAAAGCATTACACCTTGTGTTTTATTAGTTCAAAACAAGCTAAGAAATTCCAACATTAAAAACCAGGTAGGTAGTAGGTAAATCAGCTGGGAGAAAGAAGGCAAGTCAAAGTGCTTAATTCAGATTTCTAGTCAATTCGGCTTCTCTCATTATCCAATGTTGTGCGTGCTGTCGTCTTGGCTGGGTTTCCTTCCCGTATTTTTGTCTAAGACGCAATTGCCCACGGAGGAGATGGGGAGGCCTGGGCATCTGTGGTCACTCCCCCCACCACCACCACGCTTTGTATTATTCGGTTTGAAGTAAAAACTCATTCTGCCAAATCATCTCGCAGTCACACCGAAAATTACAAATTCACTTCATCGTGACAAGAGTTATGTACATCAGATAAAAGGCGTCCATCTCTATTTTTTCTCCTTGCCTTCTGCGTCTAGTAGTGCAGAACGAATCCCCAACTTGTTCAGCTCCTCTATCAGGTCACCGTTTTGGTGCATCTGTAGAAGGATGTCACAGCCACCTACAAATTCACCATTGAAGTAGATCTGAGGGATGGTCGGCCAATTAGAATAATCCTTGATACCTGGTGAAAGAAAGTCAAATTATAAACTATGAAGATAACGACAGCTTCAACCCTCGCTGGCACGTGGACCACTTAACCGTAACCTTCCCTTTGTCCAGGCTGCTGGGGAGTAGAAACAGATGGTAAGAGAAAGGGATTGCCATTATCACCTAGTAAATGAGGGAAAGTGGTCCTATTGCCCTTAACCTAGTGGCCAGTCTCTCAACTGCAGAAAGCAACACTAGAGCCAATCCAGTCACTGCCTAATGTCTGCACATGTGTATATTCCTGTGTGGCGAGCAGGAACACAGGCCTTTTCTCCAGGGACACAAAGCACAACAATGGTTCCCACAGGCACCTTAGCTCTACATATTTATCCAGCCACCAAAATTTCTGAGAGAAGTTTCAGAGGGTTTTTTTTGGCAATGAATCTGTCTACGCAAATGTCTTTGAAAAGGGGAAACCACCTCAATGTCAAGATAACTGGTTACACGGGATTATAGGGCCAGGATAACAGTAACTCAATTCATAACTGATTTAGATAACGGATGATTGATGGTCTTTCACAGACTGTTTAATATTAAGAGACTTATGAACAAAAACAAGATTACATTTGTTTAGCGCCTTTCACGTCGGGAGGATGTTCCAAGGTGCTGGATAGTGTACAGCATTTCAGACCCAAGCTGGGGTCAGTGAGGGGGGAGAAGGGAAGGGAGGGGAAGGGGGGTAACCGATGGCATGGTCAAAGAGGAGGGTTTTGAGGCAGGACTTGAAGGAGGCTAAGGAAGGGGTGAGGCAGAGTGATTAGGGAATGGAATTCCAGAGGTTGGGGGCAGAGTGGCTGAAGGCTTTTCCGCCAATTGTGGGTCAGGGGACGTGGAGTAGGCTGGAGCCGGCCGAGCGGAGAGAGTGGGCGGGTTAATAGGGGGTTAGGAGGTCACAGAGGTAGGGTGGGGCGAGGCCATGGAGGGCTTTGTAGGTGAGGACCTGGATCTTGAACTGGATCCTCTGAAGGATAGGGAGCCAATGGAGTCGGGTGAGAGTGGGGGAGATGGGGTCACGGAGTTTGGTGCGGGAGAGGACACGGGCTGCAGAGTTCTGGATTATCTGAGCCTGTGGAGGGAGGGGTTGGGAAGGCCGACAAGAGGGCGTTTGCATAGTCGAGCCTGGAGGTGATGAAGGCATGAACAAGAGTTTCAGCGGCCTGAGGTAGTGGCGGAGTTGGCTGATGTTACAGAGGTGAGGGAAGGCAGAGCGGGTCATGGCTTGGATGTGGGGAAGTAAAGACAGTTGAGGGTTGAACAAGACCCCCAGGTTCCTGACTGGCTGGTGAGTTGCTGAGCTGTAGTGTATAACCATGGAGGTTGATGCTCCCAGAGCCTGAGGTGCGGAGGCGCTGCGCGAACCAATCAGGAGGGCCTCAGTCTTGTTCACATTCAACTGTAAAAAATTTGCCCTCATCCAGGACTTGAAGACTTCCCTGCTCCCCTCTAGGGAAACCTCTGTCCCCTCCAACTCAATCTCTCTGGAAACTTAGGCAAGAATTCAACAATCTCCTTCACTTCCACTCTCCAATCTTGATAACTGTTGCTGCTCAACCAGATGGAAGGTCCAACAGACAGATAAGGACCTTATGGCACAGCCATTCCCTCTCACATCTCCACATGACATCTGTGGATGATGTTAGATTGCGTAAGGAGCTGAGCTATGTTCCAAACAGTTTGTTGCAAGCAATTACTGTCAGGAAACACTTACACAATCGGACTTAAAAGTTCCTTCAAGTGAACTTTTCCAATAGTGTTGCAGGATGTTTAACATCCACCGAATAGGCAAACAGGATTTTTGTTTAACATCTCATCCAAAGATTGGCAACTCTGACAACACAATCCTCTCAGTACTGCAAAGGAATTACTATTATATTATTATACTCCTAACACCCCCATATACCCCTAACACTAGTTTGTGAGCTCAAATCTCTATGAGAACTGAAAGCCACATCAGGATTAACCTTCTGGTCCAAAGGCCACTCTTCTACTGGGCACATCACTATAAATATAATAATCACTGCATTTGATATAGCGCTGTTCACGTCTTCTCGACGTCTCAAAGCGCTTCACAGAATAGACTATAAAGTGAATTGACTGTATATTGTGGGCATAGAATAAAACGGTGCACAGAGAGCTGAATGTAGAAAAATTCAGTGCATCAGCCTCGCCCTCCCCGCCACTCAGCCCCGCCCTCCCCGCCACTCAGCCCCGCCCTCCCCGCCACTCAGCCCCGCCCTCCCCGCCACTCAGCCCCGCCCTCCCCGCCACTCAGCCCCGCCCTCCCCGCCACTCAGCCCCGCCCTCCCCGCCACTCAGCCCCGCCCTCCCCGCCACTCAGCCCCGCCCTCCCGCCACTCAGCCCCGCCCTCCCCGCCACTCAGCCCCGCCCTCCCCGCCACTCAGCCCCGCCCTCCCCGCCACTCAGCCCCGCCCTCCCCGCCACTCAGCCCCGCCCTCCCCGCCACTCAGCCCCGCCCTCCCCGCCACTCAGCCCCGCCCTCCCCGCCACTCAGCCCCGCCCTCCCGCCACTCAGCCCCGCCCTCCCCGCCACTCAGCCCCGCCCTCCCCGCCACTCAGCCCCGCCCTCCCCGCCACTCAGCCCCGCCCTCCCCGCCACTCAGCCCCGCCCTCCCCGCCACTCAGCCCCGCCCTCCCCGCCACTCAGCCCCGCCCTCCCCGCCACTCAGCCCCGCCCTCCCCGCCACTCAGCCCCGCCCTCCCCGCCACTCAGCCCCGCCCTCCCCGCCACTCAGCCCCGCCCTCCCCGCCACTCAGCCCCGCCACTCAGCCCCGCCCTCCCCGCCACTCAGCCCCGCCCTCCCCGTCACTCAGCCCCGCCCTCCCCGCCACTCAGCCCCGCCCTCCCCGCCACTCAGCCCCGCCCTCCCCGCCACTCAGCCCCGCCCTCCCCGCCACTCAGCCCCTCGCTCCCCACGGAGGAGCCCCTCGCTCCCCTTCCCAGTTCACAGCCCTGACCTTGACGCAGGTCCTGATCCTCCAGCACGTTGTAGGCGCCATACTGGTCCACGCCGTGCATCCTGAGGATCTGCACCACAGCGTTGCTGAAGCCGCACTGCGGTTTGGCGGGAGTGCCCTTGATGAAGACCACCACCTTGTGCTGCCTCACCAAACTGTCCAGATGCTGGCGGCCGCCGCTGCCCTCCCCGACACCCCGCCTGCCGCTGCCGCTCCAGCCTGTGACCGGGAGCCTGGGTTCGCACAGCCGCGCCGACAGACGCCAAGACAACCTGAGGAGGGAGGCCATAGAGGTGGAGGACAACCGCACCACTAACCGTCACCCGCCGCCGCTCGCGCCGCCTCGCCTCGCCTCGCTCCGCCCCCTCGCTGACCATTGGCCTGCCGTCCCCGTCACTTACTGAATCCCGCCCTCTCATTGGTCTGGCTGCCAAGCTCCCGCCTCCTTCGCGGCTGCTGATTGGCTGTCGCCTCGCGTATACTCGCGAGCTGATGGACGCCTTCTCCCCGAGCTCCCGCCTCCCTGAGGCGCGCCGATTGGCCAACGACCTCCACTACGCCGAGACAGCTCGCCTCCTCATTGGCTTCCAGAGCCGCCATTCACCGAGCCCCGCCTATCCCAGTCCCGCCTCTTATTCCGCCATTGGTTTTGTAACCCTCGGTGATACCCCTGACGCCCCCACGTGGTGGAGTCCCGCAGCGCATTGGGTACAGCCCTGTGAGTGAGAGGCTCTGGGGTGGATTCCTGTGCGGGGCCCCCCCTCTGGCCTGTGTTTCCCGCCTGTCAGCCCAGTGGGGATCAGGTGTCCGGGGGTCCAAATAATTCCTTTAAAAAGACAATCGTAAATTGGTGACTTCAGTCCGTGACGGTTTGTGGGGACGGTGCTGTGCACGATCGGCGGCCGCGTTTCCCCCACAAAAATACAGTCAATTTGCTTTACGGTGTGTTCTGCGAAGCGCTTTGAGACGTCTGGAAGCTCTGAGGATGCAGAGGATAATTATACTATTATACTCCTAATGCCCCCGTGTACCCCTGACACCACAAGCTCCTCTCCCCATATACCCCAACCCCTCATCTCACACACACCCGTCCTAACCCCCTCCCACACATCCCAAACCCTCTCCCCCACACCCTCCAACCCCGACCCCTCACCAGGTAAACTCCCCCAACCCCCTCTCACCACCACAGCCCCTCACCGGGGAAAGGAACCCCTCAATTGTTAATTCCACTCAGTAAAACCTTCCTGGTGTCTGTCCTGAGATAGTCCTTTACACCTCTAAACCTGTATCCTTGTTCTACGCTAAAAGAATTTAGGAGGAACTACTGTAGTCTACGCAGAGGGTAGTGAGATTGTGGAACTCAGGAACAAATTGATGATTGAAGTACTCCAATATGCCAGCGATGGGGAAGGGTACTACATAAATGCTCATGGTCGATTCTATTAAAGGTCTGAAGCTTGGCTATAAGTCTGGGTGAGAAGGCAGGTCTGTTATCTCTCTTGGCCAGAGCCAGCACTACGCAGCGTGACTCAGCACTTTACGCAGGAACTCTCAGAAAGCTCAGCATCGCCCCTCTAAGCTATGTCAGTAGCTGGAGCAGAGGAGGTCCATTCAGGCAAGGAGGCTCCTCACAGCTCATTCTCCCAGAGCACCCACCTTGCCTACAGTCATACACAATACAGCATCGAGATGCTTCAGAATTCTGATTAAGGAGAGTCCTGTAGCGTGTAGTGGTTAGCACACTAGTCTCACAAGCGAGAGGACTTGGGTTAGGTTCCTGGGCAGGGCAAGTTTCCTTACTCTGCTGGATCCATTCAAGACTGAAGTGTACAGATATTTGTTAGGTCATTTGTTATCAAGGGTGGGTAATCGGAGGTAATTATCAGCCATGATTTTATAGAATGGCGGAACAGACTCAAGAAGCCGAATGGCCTCTTCCTGTTCTTATGTTTAGACTGTGAGGACAAAGTCCTTCTGATCTCAGGGTGAGCGTTCTCCCGGTTGAGCTGAGCCAGCATTTGTAACCTGTATTTATACAATGAAAAGATAAACTGTTACCCTGGATTAGGGAATGATAAACCCAGCACAGAGTAGCCCCACTTCTCTCCCAGCAACGTGAATGGAGATTCGCTAAGCCTGTTTGTGGGCCAGCACTTTGGGACACACCGGGATTGGTTGAAGACTCTGTGTACTTAGTTGCACAATTGCGTTCATATCCAACAGAGGGACTGACGGCCAGGAGCAGCGAGCAAGCTGAGGAGAGACCATGGCTTCAGGAGCTAAAGTCAGTCTGTAGGGCCCCAGCAACCCTGAACCCTGTCAGCACTTGCTTAAGAATGTGACCATCAGAAATCTGTATCTGATGTTTTTGCTTTGTTTTGCAGCCGGTGCTCTACACCTATTTCAGGAGCTCATGTTCGTGGAGAGTTCGAATCGGTGAGAACCTGATCTGCCCCTGAAGTACCTCCCATTGTTTGTGTCCTCGTACTGGCCAATCATTTCACATAAACTGCCAGAAATAGTGCTGGGGCTCGCTCCCCCACTGGAGCTCTCTACTCTAACCCCATTCCCTGCTCTCTCTCTCCCCATAGTGTCTGTGCTGGGGTTCGCTCCCCCACTGGAGCTCTCTACTCTAACCCCATTCCGTGCTCTCTCTCTCTCTCTCCCCATGATGTCTGTGCTGGGGCTCGCTCCCCCACTGGAGCTCTCTACTCGAACCCCATTCCCTGCTTCTCTCTCCCAATCGGATCTGTGCTGGGGCTCGCTCCCCCACTGGAGTTCAGGGTGGGGGGGGAACGGTGAGGAGCCTGAGGGGTGAGGGGTTGTGAGAAGCTGGGGTTGGGGGGTGGGGGAGGAGGCAGGTTTAGACCTGTGCAGATTGTTAAAACGGTTTCTCCTCTCAGCCCTGGCTCTGAAGGGGATTGAATATGAACAGGTCGCAGTTCATCTGGTCAAAGATGGGGGACAGCAGGTAGGTGACATTACCCTCGTGCCTGCGCCCCCGAATCTCGCCTCTCAGTGCACACACACCAGTGGGTTTTGTGTGTTAATGAGCTTTGCTGGTCTCTGCAGCACGCCGAGGAGTTTAAGGTTGTCAATCCCATGAGGCAGGTACCGGCTCTCCACATCGATGGCATCACTATCTCCCAGTCGGTGAGTGAGCAACGACCGGGCACGGCGGGGGAGTCCTGTAGCTCAGTGGCTAGCGCGCTCGGCTCGCAAATGAGGGGACCTGGGTTCGATTCCCAGGCAGGGCGAAATGTTGGGCAAGTTTCCTTACTCCATACACATGCCTCTGTTTACCTGTCAGTAAAAAGGAACCCGGTTGGTTGTTAGTTGACTGGCGGATCGCTTTTCCGGGGGTAATAACCCCTTCAAAAATAATAAATAATAGTAATTTGGTCACTCAATCCATGACTGTTTGCGGGACACTGCTGTAAGCACTTGGCTGCCATACTTTCACCCACAAAATATACAGTCAATTAACTTTACAGTATATCCTATGATGTGATAAGGCGAAATATCAACTGAAAGGATTATTATTATTGTTATTATTATAGGGCCACGGCGGGGAAGGGCATCAGGGGGAGGGGATATTCGATATTAGATTCCAGCCGGGAGCTCACTCCCATTGTCTCAGTGAATTGAATCAGAGCAGATTGATTGGGCTTAAAGTTGTGCTGTAGCTCCGAGTCAGCAAGTGCTTGGGTCGGTGCCTGAGTGCCAGGGGAGGGAGGAGGGGCTGAGCGCTGGCGTGGGGAGGGGGAATGAGTACCAAAGGCAGGGTGACTGGGTGCGGGGGCCGGGTGACTGGGTGCGGAGGCCGGGTGACTGGGTGCGGAGGCCGGGTGACTGGGTGCGGGGGCCGGGTGACTGGGTGCGGAGGCCGGGTGACTGGGTGCGGAGGCCGGGTGACTGGGTGCGGAGGCCGGGTGACTGGGTGCGGAGGCCGGGTGACTGGGTGCGGAGGCCGGGTGACTGGGTGCGGAGGCCGGGTGACTGGGTGCGGAGGCCGGGTGACTGGGTGCGGAGGCCGGGTGACTGGGTGCGGAGGCCGGGTGACTGGGTGCGGAGGCCGGGTGACTGGGTGCGGAGGCCGGGTGACTGGGTGCGGAGGCCGGGTGACTGGGTGCGGGGGCAGGGTGACTTGTGCGGGGGCCGGGTGACTGGGTGCGGAGGCCGGGTGACAGGGTGCGGAGGCAGGGTGACTTGTGCGGGGGCCTGGTGACTGGGTGCGGAGGCCGGGTGACTGGGTGCGGAAGCCGGGTGACTGGGTGCGGAGGCAGGGTGACTTGTGCGGGGGCCGGGTGATTGGGTGCGGAGGCCGGGTGACTGGGTGCGGAGGCCGGGTGACTGGGTGCGGAGGCAGGGTGACTGGGTGCGGAGGCAGGGTGACTGGGTGCGGAGGCAGGGTGACTGGGTGCGGAGGCCGGGTGACTGGGTGCGGGGGCCGGGTGACTGGGTGCGGGGGCAGGGTGACTGGGTGCGGGGGCAGGGTGACTAGGTGCGGAGGCCGGGTGACTGGGTGCGGAGGCCGGGTGACTGGGTGCGGGGCAGGGTGACTGGGTGCGGGGGCAGGGTGACTGGGTGCGGGGGCCCGGGTGACTGGGTGCGGGGGCCGGGTGACTGGGTGCGGGGCCGGGTGACTGGGTGCGGGGGCCGGGTGACTGGGTGCGGAGGCCGGGTGACTGGGTGCGGAGGCCGGTGACTGGGTGCGGAGGCCGGGTGACTGGGTGCGGAGGCCGGTGACTGGGTGCGGGGGCCGGGTGACTGGGTGCGGGGCCAGGTGACTGGGTGCGGGGGCAGGGTGACTGGGTGCGGAGGCCGGGTGACTGGGTGCGGAGGCCGGGTGACTGGGTGCGGAGGCCGGGTGACTGGGTGCGAAGGCCGGGTGACTGGGTGCGGAGGCCGGTGACTGGGTGCGGGGGCCGGGTGACTGGGTGAGGAGGCCGGTGACTGGGTGCGGGGGCCGGGTGACTGGGTGCGGAGGCCGGGTGCGGGGGCCGGGTGACTGGGTGCGGGGGCCGGGTGACTGGGTGCGGGGCAGGGTGACTGGGTGCGGGGGCAGGGTGACTGGGTGCGGGGGCCGGGTGACTGGGTGCGGGGGCCGGGTGACTGGGTGCGGGGGCCGGGTGATTGGGTGCGGAGGCCGGTGACTGGGTGCGGGGGCCGGGTGACTGGGTGCGGGGGCCGGGTGACTGGGTGCGGAGGCCGGTGACTGGGTGCGGGGGCAGGGTGACTGGGTGCGGAGGCCGGTGACTGGGTGCGGGGGCCGGTGACTGGGTGCGGAGGCAGGGTGACTGGGTGCGGAGGCCGGTGACTGGGTGCGGGGCAGGGTGACTGGGTGCGGAGGCCGGTGACTGGGTGCGGGGGCCGGTGACTGGGTGCGGAGGCCGGGTGACTGGGTGCGGAGGCCGGTGACTGGGTGCGGGGGCCGGGTGACTGGGTGCGGGGGCCGGGTGATTGGGTGCGGGGGCCGGGTGACTGGGTGCGGGGGCCGGGTGACTGGGTGCGGGGGCCGGGTGATTGGGTGCGGGGGCCGGGTGACTGGGTGCGGGGGCCGGGTGACTGGGTGCGGGGGCAGGGTGACTGGGTGCGGGGGCAGGGTGACTGGGTGCGGGGGCCGGGTGACTGGGTGCGGGGGCCGGGTGACTGGGTGCGGAGGCCGGTGACTGGGTGCGGGGGCAGGGTGACTGGGTGCGGTGGCCGGTGACTGGGTGCGGGGGCAGGGTGACTGGGTGCGGGGGCCGGGTGACTGGGTGCGGGGGCAGGGTGACTGGGTGCGGGGGCCGGGTGACTGGGTGCGGGGGCCGGGTGACTGGGTGCGGGGGCCGGGTGACTGGGTGCGGGGGCCGGGTGACTGGGTGCGGAGGCCGGTGACTGGGTGCGGAGGCCGGGTAACTGGGTGCGGGGGCCGGGTGACTGGGTGCGGGGGCCGGGTGACTGGGTGCGGGGGCCGGGTGACTGGGTGCGGGGGCCGGGTGACTGGGTGCGGAGGCCGGGTAACTGGGTGCTGGGCTCTGTACCACAGTTGGCTATAATCCAATACCTGGACGAAACCCGGCCTGGACCTCAGCTCCTCCCTCAGGACAGCAAGAAGAGGGCAGAGGTTCGCATGATATCTGACCTCATCGCCTCCGGCATCCAGCCCCTGCAGGTATACCCCCCAACCCCCTCCCCTCCATCGAGCTTCTGCAAATACAGCCCCCGCCTCACTGACTCCCACACCCCACCCCGCCACTCCCACTGACTCCCCCCCCCCCCCCCCACTGCCTCCCCCTCCCGACTCACCCCCCCCACTGGCTCACCTGCCCCCACTGACTCACCCACCCCCAGACTCACCCCCCCCACTGACTCACCACCCCCCCCACTCACCCCCACCACTGACTCAACACCCCCCACTGGCTCACCCCGCCCCCACTGGCTCACCCGCCCCACTGACTCACCCGCCCCACTGACTCACCCCCCCCCCCACTGACTCACCCCCCCCACTGACTTATCCCACCCCACTCACCCCCCCCCACCGACTCAACCCCCCCCACTGACTTACCCCCGCCCCACTCACCCCCCACTGACTCACCCCCCCACCGACTCACCCCCCCCACTGACTCACCCCCCCACCGACTCACCCCACCCCCCACTCACCCCCCCCCACTGACTCACCCCCCCACCGACTCCCCCCACTCACCCCCCACCGACCCACCCCCCCCCCCACTGACTCCCCCCACCCCCCCACTCACTCCCCCCCACCGACTCACCCCCCCCCCCCACTGACTCCCCCTCTCCCGCCGCTATTGACTCTCGCTCGCTGTACAAATGGAATCTGTTGTTTTTGTCCCCAGAACCTGGCTGTTTTGCACCGAGTTGGTGAGGAGCAGCAGGAGGCCTGGGCTCACGACTTCATTGTCCAGGGTTTTGCAGGTCAGTGTGGGCCCCACGCTGGCCCAGGCTCACAGCACAACTCGCTGCCGCAGGCCTCACTCTCCCGCTAACGCAGGTGTGTTTTTCAGCTCTGGAGAGAGTCCTGCAGGACACGGCCGGTCGCTGCTGTGTTGGGGATGAGGTAAGTTCACAGTGATCAGGGTTGGGCTGTGGCCTGTGGTCATTGATCATCTTGGACACAAGTTGGCTGGTTGGCGCTCAGGGCCGCTGGTGGATGTAGCCTGAGCTCCCAGCACCGGGAGTGCAGCTCAGTGAGTCAGGTGTGTGAGCCACGAAGCTGTCTGTCTCTGAACCTTGCTGTGTCCGTGTGTCTGTCTGTGAGCCGTGTGTCTGTCTGTCACTGAAGGTCACTGAGCTGTGCTGTGTCTACAGGTGACCATGGCTGACATGTGCCTGGTGCCACAGGTGTTCAACGCCACCAGGTGGGTAAGAGGTGCCTCACGCCAACCCACTTCCTCCTTCAGCTGCCAGAGGCCGAGGGGGTCACTGAGAGGGGAGGGTGGGGGCGGCATGCGTGGTTGGGTGGGCGAGGGCATGAGGTGGCGAGCGCGGTGGGGGTGGGCTAGCGAGAGCAGGTGTGGTGGATGAGAGCTTCTAACTTGTGCTCTTGCTGCAGGAGGTTTAAAGTGGACATGACTCCGTTTCCCACCATCGCGAGGATTAACAAAGCTCTGTTAGAGCTGAAGGCATTTAAAGTGAGTGAGCCGTCCTGCCAGCCCGACACCCCCGCCGAGCAGCGAGCCTGACTGGGGCCCGGGCTGGGGAGCGGAGGCCACGGAGAGGGAGCGGAGGACAGGGAGCTGACAGCAAACTCCCACCTCAGCATTAAGAGCTGCTGCTCAACAATACGGTGTTTATATAGCGTCCGTCACCCGAGGCCGAGGCTCATTCCCTCAGCCGCTAAGATGGTGGGATGTCAGGCGAGGAGCATCCTGGCCAATCACAAACATCCCACAGGAGACTCCTACCCGGTGGTTCTGTCTGTCCACACGCGGTGATTGAATCATTTGTTGCTGTGATTGACTTAAGAATAAAACAAAATTTTGAAACGAATCGGAGTGGAATCAGAGGCGCGCGCTCGCTCTTGCACACACAGAGTCCTGTCTTTCTCTCTCTCTCTCACACACGCACACAGAGCGCCGTCTCTCTCTCTCACACATACACACACACAGCGCCGTCTCTCTCGCGCGCGCACACAGAGCGCCGTCTCTCTCGCGCGCACACACAGAGCGCCGTCTCTCTCACGCGCACACACAGAGCGCCGTCTCTCTCTCACACACATACACACACACAGCGTCGTCCCGCGCGCGCACATAGAGCGCCGTCTCTCTCGCGCGCACACACAGAGCGCCGTCTCTCTCGCGCGCGCACACAGAGCGCCGTCTCTCTCGCGCGCACACACAGCACTGTCTTTTTCACACGCACACGCACAGCACTGTCTCTCACGCACACACAAGAGAGGGCTGTCTTTCCCGCACACGTGGGCAGAGCGC
This sequence comes from Callorhinchus milii, assembly GCF_018977255.1. Classification (NCBI taxonomy): domain Eukaryota; kingdom Metazoa; phylum Chordata; class Chondrichthyes; order Chimaeriformes; family Callorhinchidae; genus Callorhinchus; species Callorhinchus milii. The sequence goes on along the minus strand of NW_024704750.1, from coordinate 23,205,724 downwards.
TGGCACTAGCACACGCGCACACAGTGCCATCGCTCTCTCTCTCACACAAACCCAGAGCGGCTCAGTAATCAGCTGTTTAATGATGTCAGTGGATGGCCAGTGTGAGAGGCCACAGTGTACAATAACAGTGAATGTCAGAGTGACAGGGAGAGAGACTCTGAGTCACCAAGAGGGGAGGGGTAGGAGCAGGGCCAGGGCTGAGGGCACAGGGCGGGGGCACAAGGTGGGGGCTGAGGGCACAGCCACAGGGCGGGGGCACAGGGTGGGGGCTGAGGGCACAGCCACAGGGCGGGGGCTGAGGGCACAGAGCGGGGGCTAAGGGCACAGGCTGAGGGCAAAGGGCGGGGGCTGAGGGCACAAGGTGGGGGCTGAGGGCACAGGGCGGGGGCTGAGGGCACAGGGCGGGGGCTGAGGGCACAGAGCGGGGGCTGAAGGCACAGGGCGGGGGCTGAGGGCACAGGGCGGGGGCTATCAGGGGCTCTGGGGTTCGGGCAGCTCCAGCGTCACACGGATCGTGTCGTTGTAAAATGTCCCGTCGTTGTCAGAGCCGCCGAACAGCAGCAGCCGCCGCCCGTGTGTGTGAGCGCCGGTGTGAGCGAGGCGGGGGGGCAGCCTCACCACACTGTGACCGGCCCGCGGCACCACACACAGGCCCTCGGCACACACTCTGCTCCAGTTACACGTGTCTGTGAACACAACACAAACACTGTCAGATCATTGAGGGATCGCTTTCCTTGAAAATTGTGTGTGAGAGAGAGACGCAGCTCTGTGTGTGTGTGTGTGTGTGTGAGAGACACAGCTCTGTGTGTGTGTGTGTGAGAGAGAGACGCAGCTCTGTGTGTGTGTGAGACAGACGCAGCTCTGTGTGTGTGTGTGTGAGAGAGAGACGCAGCTCTGTGTGTGTGTGTGTGAGACAGACGCAGCTCTGTGTGTGTGTGTGAGAGAGAGACGCAGCTCTGTGTATGTGTGTGTGTGTGTGAGAGAGAGACGCAGCTCTGTGTGTGTGTGTGTGTGTGAGAGGCGCAGCTCTGTGTGTGTGTGTGAGAGGCGCAGCTCTGTGTGTGTGAGAGAGAGACTCAGCTCTGTGTGTGTGAGAGAGACGCAGCTCTGTGTATGTGTGTGTGTGTGTGAGAGAGAGACGCAGCTCTGTGTGTGTGTGTGTGTGTGTGTGTGAGAGGCGCAGCTCTGTGTGTGTGTGTGAGAGGCGCAGCTCTGTGTGTGTGAGAGAGAGACTCAGCTCTGTGTGTGTGAGAGAGACGCAGCTCTGTGTGTGTGTGTGTGAGAGAGAGACTCAGCTCTGTGTGTGTGTGTGTGAGACTCAGCTCTGTGTGTGTGTGTGTGTGTGTGAGAGAGAGACTCAGCTCTGTGTGTGTGTGTGTGTGAGAGAGACTCAGCTCTGTGTGTGTGTGTGTGTGAGAGAGAGACTCAGCTCTGTGTGTGAGAGAGACGCAGCTGTGTGTGTGTGTGAGAGAGAGAGACTCAGCTCTGTGTGTGTGTGAGAGAGAGAGACTCAGCTCTGTGTGTGTGTGAGAGACGCAGCTCTGTGTGTGTGTGTGAGAGACGCAGCTCTGTGTGTGTGTGTGAGAGACGCAGCTCTGTGTGTGTGTGTGAGAGACGCAGCTCTGTGTGTGTGTGTGAGAGACGCAGCTCTGTGTGTGTGTGTGTGCGCCCACGAGAGAGACGACACTTGAAAATTAAAAAAAAATTGATCATTCAATCCACGACTGTTTGAGCGCACAGTCCCTTGCTGTGTGCCGCGTTTCGCCCACAAAAATACAGTCAATTCACTTTACAATATATTCTGTGAAGGCGCTATATCAAATGCAAGGATTATTATTATAATTATTATAATTATTATTATTACACAACAGCTTGCATTTATAGTGCGCCCTTCATGTCGGATAGTGTCTCGGAGCTTAACAGTGGCGGAGCCCGATGCTGAGCCAGGGGGAGGGGGAAGGTGACCATAGGTTCGGTCGAAGAGGAAGGTCTTCAAGAGCGACCTGAAATGGGGAGGGGGGGGGAAGGCGAAGGGATTGAGGGAGAGAGTACCACAGCTTTGGGGCGTAGTGGCTGAAAGCACGGCTGCCAATGGTGGGGCGGAGGGTCCGGGGGACAAGGAGGCACTGGAGCCAGTCAAGTGGAGTAGTGTAGGGAGAGAGCAGGTTGGGGAGAGAGAGAGAGAGTGGGGGGTGGGGGGGGCTGTCAAGGCGTGAAGGGATTTAAATGCACGAGTGAGGATCTTGAAATCGATCCGCTCTGTGACTGGGAGCCAATGGAGTTTGACAAGGACTGGGGTATCGGAGGTACGGAGTTTAGTTTGGGTGAGAATGTGGGCGCGGAGTTTTGAATGAGTTAATAGTGGAGCAGGGGAGACCCGCGAGGAAGGTGTTTCAATAGGCAAGGCAGGAAGTGACAAAGGCGGGGACGAGGGTTTCAGCAGCTTATGGAGTGAGGTATGGATGGAGGTGGGCAGGAAATGTGGCAGAGGTGGAGGAAAGTGGTCCTGTTGTGGGGTATGAAGGACAGCTGGGGGTCGAACCTGACCCTACGTTGCTCACGGGTTCGGTGAGTCAGGGAGGGGGCAGGTGGGGTGAGGGAAGGAGGGAGGGGCAGGCGGGGGGAGGGAGGAAGGGAGGGGGCAGGCGGGGGGAGGGGGCTGACGTACCGATGTTGAAGGTGAAGAGGTCCTGTAGGCCCCCGTTCGGGTTCCAGCCGCCACTAATCAGCACCGAGTTCATTGTCATAGCCACAGCCGCGTGCCAGCTACCAGACACCAGGCAGTTACATCCTACACACCGCCCCGCCCCGGCCAACCCCACCCACACCGCCCCCGCCCCGGCCAGCCCCACCCACACCGCCCCCCGCCCCGGCCAGCCCCACCCACACCACCCCCGCCCCGCCCACACCGCCCCCGCCCCGGCCAGCCCCACCCACACCGCCCCCCGCCCCGGCCAACCCCACCCACACCGCTCCCGCCCCGGCCAGCCCCACCCACACCACCCCCGCCCCCCCCGCCAGCCCCACCCACACCACCCCCGCCCCCCCGCCAGCCCCACCCACACCGCCCCCGCCCCGGCCAGCCCCACCCACACCGCTCCCGCCCCGGCCAGCCCACCCACACCGCCCCCGCCCCGGCCAGCCCCACCCACACCGCCCCCGCCCCGGCCAGCCCCACCCACACCCCCCCGCCCCCCGCCAGCCCCACCCACACCACCCCCGCCCCGGCCAGCCCCACCCACACCGGCCCCCCCCGGCCAGCCCCACCACACCGCCCCCGCCCCGGCCACACCGCCCCCGCCCCGGCCAGCCCCACCCACACCGCCCCCGCCCCGGCCACCCCACCCACACCGCCCCCGCCCCCGCCAGCCCCACCCACACCGCCCCCGCCCGGCCAGCCCCACCCACACCGCCCCCGCCCCGGCCAGCCCCACCACACCGCCCCCCCCCCGGCCAGCCCCACCCACACCGCCCCCGCCCCGGCCAGCCCCACCCACACCGCCCCCGCCCCGGCCAGCCCCACCCACACCGCCCCCGCCCCGGCCAGCCCCACCCACACCGCCCCGCCCCGGCCAGCCCCACCCACACCGCCCCGCCCCGGCCAGCCCCACCCACTCCGGCCCCCGCCCCCGGCCAGCCCCACCCACACCCCCGCCCCGCCAGCCCCACCACACCGCCCCCGCCCCCGCCAGCCCCACCCACACCGCCCCCGCCCCGGCCAGCCCCACCCACACCGCCCCCGCCCCACCCACACCGCCCCCGCCCCGGCCAGCCCCACCCACACCGCCCCCGCCCCGGCCAGCCCCACCCACACCGCCCCCGCCCGGCCAGCCCCCACCCACACCGCCCCCGCCCCGGCCAGCCCCACCCACACCGCCCCCGCCCGGCCAGCCCCACCCACACCGCCCCCGCCCCGGCCAGCCCCACCCACACCGCCCCCGCCCCGGCCAGCCCCACCCACACCGCCCCCGCCCCGGCCAGCCCCACCCACACCGCCCCCGCCCCCCCCCCCCCCCCCCCCGCCCCCCCCGCCAGCCCCACCCACACCGCCCCCCGCCAGCCCCACCCACACCGCCCCCCACCCGGCCAGCCCCACCCACACCGCCCCCGCCCCGGCCAGCCCCACCCACACCGCCCCGGCCAGCCCCACCCACACCGCCCCCGCCCCGGCCAGCTCCACCCACACCGCCCCCGCCCCGGCCAGCCCCACCCACACCGCCCCCGCCCCGGCCAACCCCACCCACACCGCCCCCGCCCCGGCCAGCCCCACCCACACCGCCCCCGCCCCGCCCACACCGCCCCCGCCCCGGCCAGCCCCACCCACACCGCCCCCGCCAGCCCCACCCACACCGCCCCGGCCAGCCCCACCCACACCGCCCCGGCCAGCCCCACCCACACCGCCCCCTCCCCGGCCAGCCCCACCCACATCGCCCCCCCCCGGCCAGACTCACCCACACCGCCCCCGCCCGGCCAGCCCCACCCACACCGCCCCCTCCCCGGCCAGCCCCACCCACACCGCCCCCACCAGCCCCACCCACACCGCCCCCGCCCCGACCAGGCTCCCCCACTGCCCCCTCACCGGCCAGCACCCCCCACCCACACACTGCCCCACCCCTTCAGCTCGGGTCCCAGCACACCCAGCAACCGGGTGATTCCAGTGGGGGATGCTCACCATCGCGGTGTTGGAGCCCCGGAGGCCGTCAGCTGTGAGAACTCCATTAGCCCTGGGGAGGAATAAAATAGTAACTATAATCAACCTGTCCACTCCCTCTGCTCAGCAGGCTCCGGCCCAGCTCCATGTCCCCCGCCATCCGCAGTCGGGGCCTTCAGCCTCTCTGCCCCCACTCTCTGTAACTCCATCCCACATTCCCTTCGGCTCGCACGCTCCCTTTCCTCCTTCAAGACACTCCTCAAGACCCTCATCTTCGACCATGCCTTCGACCACCATCCCACCCTCTCTGCCCTCCACCCTCTCTGCCCTCCACCCTCCCTGATCCCCACCCCCACCACAGGTCGGGTCCTAATCCCTGACTGTTCAGCGCCTTGGGATGTCCTCCCGATGCGAAACTCGCTTTACAAATGTAATTTTGTATTGTACAATAATAATCCTCGGATGTGATACAGCGCCTCATCACGTCTTCGAGACATCTCAAAGCGCTTCACAGAATATACTGTAATGTGTAGTGATTGTATACTTTGTGAGCGAAACGCGGCAGCCATTTGTGCACAGTAGCGTCCCACAAACAGTCGTTCCCGGGTGCGGGGACGGAGGGGTTCCCGGGTGCGGGGACGGAGGGGTTCCCGGGTGCGGGGACGGAGGGGTTCCCGGGTGCGGGGACGGAGGGGTTCCCGGGTGCGGGGACGGAGGGGTTCCCGGGTGCGGGGACGGAGGGGTTCCCGGGTGCGGGGGGAGGGGTTCCCGGGTGCGGGGGGGAGGGGTTCCCGGATGCGGGGGGTCTTACCAAGATCCAGCATGTGCAGGTCATTCAGACACACACGGCCGCTGTAGCCCCCAAACAGCAGCAACGATTTGCCCAGGAGAGTGGCCGTGTGCCTGTGGACATGAGACAGAGCCTGAGCCCTGCTCTCAACCTGAGTTCGCACCCTTTCCCCCACAGCCTGAACCCTCCTCATCCCCTCGACCTGTGCCCCCCACTGGTTTGTGCCCCCTCCCCGAGCCTGAGCAGACCCCCACCAGCCTGTAACCCCTCCCCGAGCCCCCAGTGTGTGGACACTGACCCGCAGCGAGCCGGTGGCCTGTGGCCCCCCACGATGGGCTGGTACCAGATGTGATGCTCGGGGTTGAAGATGTAGAGAGCGTTACTGCAGCTGTGCCGCCCCCCCGGCCCCACCACGAGCCCCCCGAATACCAGCAGCTCCCCCCCAAACACCGCTGCGCTGTGATACGCCAGTGTGGGGACCCTGCCCTGGCCCTACCCGAGAGAGAGAGAGAGAGAGAGGGTGAGAGACACAGAGAGAGAGAGTAAGTGTGTGTGAGAAGGAGCGAGCGCGAGCGAGACAGAGAGAGAGCGAATGAGACAAAGCGAGAGAGACAGAGCGAGACAGAGCAAGAGCCCGAGCAAGACAGAGCGAGACAGAGAGCGAGCGAGCGAGCGACAGAGAGAGAGCGAGCGAGCGACAGAGAGAGAGCGAGCGAGCGACAGAGAGAGAGCGAGCGAGCGACAGAGAGAGAGCGAGCGAGCGACAGAGAGAGAGCGAGCGAGCGAGCGACAGAGAGAGAGCGAGCGAGCGAGCGAGCGAGCGAGAGAGAGAGAGCGAGCGAGCGAGCCAGAGAGCGAGCGAGCGAGCCAGAGAGTGAGCGAGCGAGCCAGAGCGAGCGAGCCAGAGAGCGAGCGAGCGAGCCAGAGAGCGAGCGAGCGAGCCAGAGAGCGAGCGAGCGAGCCAGAGAGCGAGCGAGCGAGCCAGAGAGCGAGCGAGCGAGCGACAGAGAGCGAGCGAGCCAGAGAGCGAGCGACAGAGAGCGAGCGAGCCAGAGAGCGAGCGAGCCAGAGAGCGAGCGAGCCAGAGAGCGAGCGAGCCAGAGAGCGAGCGAGCCAGAGAGCGAGCGAGCCAGAGAGCGAGCGAGCCAGAGAGCGAGCGAGCCAGAGAGCGAGCGAGCCAGAGAGAGAGCGAGCCAGAGAGCGAGCGAGCCAGAGAGCGAGCGAGACAGAGAGCGAGCGAGACAGAGAGCGAGACAGAGAGAGCGAGACAGAAAGAGCGAGACAGAAAGAGCGAGTGAGTGAGAGAGAGCAAGAGTGAGTGGGTGTGAGAGAAAGAGAGAGAGTGTGAGAGAGAAAATAAAAGGTGTGAACGTTGAACGCAGGGAAGACTGACCATCACGTGTGACCACTTCCAGGTCAGCGTATCCAGGATGTAGATACGGTTAAACCGTTCCCCGTTGTTCTTTCCCCCAAACACGTAAATGCGGTGGGTGTCGGGGTCGTGGGTGGCGGTGTGACCGCGGGCACCGGGGGGCAGAGAGGGGACACCAGCCAACGGGAACCAGAAATCATCACCATCATCTGCAGGACATCACAGAGAGTCTCTAACCCTGACCTGGGAGTGTGGACGCACAGTGTAGAGGGAGCGTTACTGTGTCTCTAACCCTGACCTGGGAGTGTGGACACACAGTGTAGAGGGAGCGTTACTGTGTCTCTAACCCGTGCAGTGGGGGCGCACAGTGTAGAGGGAGCGTTACGGTGTCTCTAACCCGTGCAGTGGGGGCGCGGGGGGGGAACTCACTGATCTCCAGTTTCCACACTGCATCGTGACAGCACTGCTGCCCCGGCCCTGCGCCCCCAATGAGGATCACTGTGTCCGGGTCAGTCACACACAGCGTGTGACCCCAGCGAGGGCTCGGGCACACTGCAGGGGGGAAACACAGCAGGTATTAACACAGGGGCTCACACACACACACTCACCCCCCCCGCCCACACTCACCCCCCCCGCACACACTCACCCCCGCGCACACTCACACCCCCCGCACACACTCACCCCCCCCCGCACACACTCACCCCCCCCCGCACACACTCACCCCCCCGCACACTCACCCCCCCGCGCGCACACTCACCCCCCACACACACTCACACCCCACACACACTCACACCCCCCACACACACACTCACACCCCCCCACCCACACACTCACCCCCCCACACACACACTCACCCTCAACACACACACTCACCCCCAACACACACACTCACCCCCAACACACACACTCACCCCCCCACCCACACACTCACCCCCCCGCACACACTCACCCCCGCGCACACTCACCCCCCCGCGCGCACACTCACCCCCCCGCGCGCACACTCACCCCCCCGCGCGCACACTCACCCCCCCGCGCGCACACTCACCCCCCCGCGCGCACACTCACCCCCCACACACACTCACACCCCCCACACACACTCACACCCCCCCACCCACACACTCACCCCCCACCCACACTCACACCCCCCACACACACTCACACCCCCCCACCCACACACTCACCCCCCCACCCACACTCACACCCCCCACACACACTCACACCCCCCACACACACTCACACCCCCCACACACACACACTCACCCCCCACACACACACTCACCCCCCACACACACTCACACCCCCCACACACACTCACACCCCCCCACCCACACACTCACCCCCCCACCCACACACTCACCCCCCACACACACACTCACCCTCCCACATATACACTCACCCCCCACACACACACTCACCCCCCACACACACACTCACCCCCCCCACACACTCACCCTCCCACATATACACTCACCCCCCCACATATACACTCACCCCCCACACACACACTCACCCCCACACACACACTCACCCCCCCCACACACTCACCCTCCCACATATACACTCACCCCCCCACATATACACTCACCCCCACACACACACTCACCCCCCACACACATACTCACCCCCCACACACATACTCACCCCCCCACACACACTCACACATACACACACACTCACACATACACACATACATTCATACACAGAGCCACCCTTACTTTGCCCACACATTGGCTCCACCTTTACCCCTGCCATGCCCACCCCTGCCATAGCCAAGCCCCGCCTTACCCAGCTCCGCCCTGCCCAGGCCGCTGCCTTGTGGGCTCCCGGTGTGGTTGGCCTCCTGTCGCCCAAGGACCATGTGTTGTGTCGGCTCCTGCAGTGCGCGGGGCTGGAGACAGAGTCAGTCAGTCTGTCAGCCTGAGCCTCCTGCCTGCCCGTCCCACACAGACCCTCCGGGAGAGTGAGGACCATGTCTGCCCAGGGCCCCCAGGTTCCCAGCCTGTGTCTGGTCACTGAGCCACACAAGGGATATGGAGTCAGAAGATCCGGGTTCAAAGCCGTGTCGGGGTCTTTGCCCACAGACCAGGCTGTGGGGGGGGGGGGGGCAGGGGTCGCTGTGATTGCTACAAACCACAGCCACAAAGGCGCTCAGAGAGACACGCTGGCTTTCTCCAAAAATAATAATAATTTGGTCACTCAATCCACGACTGTTTGTGGGACGCTGCTGTGCGCAATTGGCTGCTGCGTTTCACCCTCAAAATACAAAGTCAATTCACTTACAGTATATTCTGTGAAGCGCTTTGAGACGTCTCGAGGACGTGATAAGTTGCCATATCAAATGCAAGGCTTATTATTATAAATAATCCTCACTTTCAATATAGCGCTCACATCGTTGAGAAAACGCACATAGCTTCAGTGCAGATCCCACGCGCGGCATTTAACAGCTCATCCCCCAATCTGGGCACTCCCCCCCCACACACACACACTGCCCTGGAGCCTCAGCTTCCTCTGTGGGGTTTGAAACCACAACCTCGTGTGTACCTGGCAGTTGAATTTGCAGCAGCCAATCCATACAGAGCTACAAACAGCCAATAACCTAGGACTGGTCATGGCAGAGATGCCCTCCTCTCTGACTGTGCCTGTGGTCACCTCCCCACCCCCCCCCCCGAACCCCCACCCCGACCCCCCCGGTGTCTGGCACAAGAGGCGCTGTGTGAATACAGCTGGAGGTGTGATCACTGTAACCCTGACATTGGAAAGGCCACAACACAGCAAAGAGCCATCGGGGCTCAGGAGCCAGAACCGTCTCTGAGTCAGAAACCCCCTCCCCACCCCCGAGCAGCCACTCACCGTGAGGGAGGAGCCGGGGTGGGGGCCGGAGTCAGGGCTGAGGAGAAGGGGTGAGATGTCACCCAGCAGTCTCACCAGGGCGGGGTCCAGGTCCACACGCTTTCTGGCCGTCAGGACAGGGGTGCTGCTCGAGAAGCCAGACTGCCTCCCCTGCCAGGGCACAAACGGAAGAATCTCTGCCCGCGACACCTCCCACTCCCCTTGCTCCCCCCCCTCCCCCCCATCATCTTGCTTCCCTCCACTCCCTGGATTCCCATCCATGTCACCCTCCCCATCCCTCTCCCACCTCTGGACTCCTTGTCCTCCCCCCACTTGTTTCAACCATCCCCTGCCCCTGCCCTTCCCTCCCCCAGCACATGGACATGGATTGTTTGGTATTGTGTACAATGGGATGGGAGTGAATGGAAGAGTTGTGTCCATGTTAGCCTGTGAGCTCTCAATGAGCTCTACCATTGACGCACTGGTTCCTACCTGGCCACTGGTGATCAGCAGTGTCCACAGACTGCCTCGCTCAGCCTCCTCCACAGCAGTGCTCAGAATGTCTCTGCTCCAATCGCCCTCCCACACCAGGCACCTTCCAGAGAAACATCATAACAACAACTTAACATAACATTTAGGAGCAGGAGTAGGCCGTTCGGCCCTTGTAGCCTGCCCCACCTTCAATCATGGCTGATCTTCTAATCTAACTCCAGCTAATAACATATTGCATTTATATAGCACCCTTCACATGGGACAGCGTCCCGGAGCTCTTCACAGTGGTAGAGTCTAACAACGAGCCAAGAGGAGAGGCAGGTGACCGTAAGTACCATCAAAAAGGAAGGTCTGGAGGTGACAATGCGGAGGAATCGAGGGAGAGATTTCCAGAGTTTCTGGGCATAGTGGGTTAAGGCGCAACCACCGATGGTAGAGCAGTGGGAGCCGAGCGGAGACAGTGGGAGGTAGAGTGGGTGTAAGCAGGTCGGAGAGGCAATAAGGAGTGCGAAGGAATTAAGTGCTTTAAAAANTCAACACAACAAGCCAAAACACCTTTGAGGCTGCTGATATTCATATGGACTCCAGTCAGAGACAGTCTGCAAGAGAGAACCTCGCCTCAGCTCATGACAGTCATTCAAGGCCTAATGTCCCCATTTGACCTGAATTCAACCCCACGCACAGACCAAAGCATCGTGTGATTACCTCAGTGATGATCCATTCAACACACAATAAACAGTGGCAGAGTATCTTCTCAGGGGCATTGTCCAGAGATCCTGAGCTCAGTGTACAACTTGAGTTTGTCCTTGTCCAGATATAATAAATAATAATAATAATCCTTGCATTTGATATAGCACCTTATCATGTCTTCAAGACATCTCAAAGCCCTTCACAGAATATACTGTAAAGTGAATTGACTCTAATATATTATGGGTGAAACGTGGCAGCCAATTGCACACAGCAGTGTCCCACAAACAGTTGTTGTTTAAGTGAACAAATTATTATTATTGTTTTATTTCAGGTGAGAACAACAACAAGCTCAAGGATAAATATCCTCCAATTAATCTATCATTCACTTTGTAGCTGGAGGTGGGACTCTGCTGTGCAAATTAGCTGCTGATTTCACCGACAAATACAATCGCTACACTGGTCAACAGTTGTCTGGTAGACATTGAGACTATGACTAGGCCTTTCACCCTCTCTCCCTTCAAATCCTGCCTAAGTACCTTCCTTTTTGATCGTGCTTGTGGTCCTCTTCCCCTTCCCTCTTCTCGGCTCGTTGTCAGACTCCATTACTGTCAAGCACTCCATGACACTATACAATTGCAAGTTGTTGTTGACACTGTCTCACTCTGTGGTCAGAATGTCTCTTCTCCAGACCCCCTGTATCACTGACTCCCTTCTCCACACCATATCAAAGGCAAAGATTACCACATGTCGGACAGTGTCTTTTCTTACCTGGTGTCCGATGAAAGTGACCCGATCTTCTGAGCTTTTACTTCGGGACTCACAGACACCTCGACCGAGAGGTAGGTCTCCTCTGTGTGCAGACCCCAGTTCCCCAGGCCAAAAACCACCAGCTGCTTTGGGAGAGGCAAGGGCAACTGGCAGTGGAAGTAAGAGCCATGAAATTTACTGTAAAATACAGGAAAGGATCAGAGCTTTAATATCTCCAGAGACATCACCTTCAATCTCCCACCATTCCCTGATGTTTTCTTATCTACTGCATTCTCGGACTTAATCATAACCTAATCATTAACTTGGTGGCTGTTTGGGGGACATGGTTGCGAGCAAATTGGCTTACAAAATGGACAGTCACTACACTGCACGTTATATCCTGTGAAGCACTTAGAGACGACCTTCTGACAGGAAAGGTGCTATGACATGTGTAAGGATTGCTATTATTAGAATGTTTTGACAATAATCATCCATGGAAGCAACAGACAAATCAGCTTTCACTTCTGCTTCTCCAGTAATTCAAGTGCCTGTAAAATAGCCGCCCCCTCCCGAGCAAACTTTAGTTCTATTTTGAATTATATTCAATTCAGCACAAAATTGCCAAAGCTTATATTTCCCGGCACAGACAGGGTCCTTTCTGCATTCTTAAATTCTAATTTCTCTTGGACATTTTTGTGGGGTATTGTAAGACAACACAGACAAAAATATCAGGGCAACTTTGAATTCAGTTTAGTCTAATTTTTTGTTGTTTGTTTTTATTTTATGGAGTCCTGTAGCTCAGTGGTTAGAGCACTCGCTTTGCAAGTGAGAGACCTGAGTTCAATCCCCGGGGGGTCAGGGCCAAACCTCGGGCAAGTTTCCTTACTCCACACAGAGCCTAATAATAATCCCTCCAAAACAAACAATAATAAATTGGTCATTTTCAATCTACGAGTGTTTGTGGGACATTGCTGTGCGCAATTGGCTGCCGCGTTCGCCCACAAATATACAGTCAATTCACTTTACAGTGTGTTCTGTGAAGCGCTTTGGGACGTCCTCCCGACGTGAAAAGCGCTATATCAAATGCAAGGATTATTATTATTATTATTTTGTTAATAGCCCCCCCGAATATTACATTTCACCTGAATAACCGCACAGGCGGTTCAGTGAGTGAAACAACCGCATAAAACTCCATCTGGCCTGCAGCTCCCGCACTCAGGCTTGGCGCCGTGATGGGGGGCAATTCAAACCTCCCGCCACCGCCTGGCTGTCGCTAGGCACGAAGGGAGCAGCGTGGCGCCCTAATCACGTGACAGGGACCCAGACAGTAGTGGGGCTTGATCACGTGACGAGCGTCCACACACCACCGCCACCCGGATCACGTGTCGGGGGGGTGGCTGCAGTGGGCGGGAGCGGGGTTGCCAGGGAACAGTGCCTCGCCTCAGGCCCAGCGCCTTCCCCAGTGACGCTCTGACTCTCAAACAGCCATTTGCCCACATGTTAAAGTCAGTGGTTTTACCATTTACCTTCTGCCCATCAGTCAGTGTCCGGGTTCCAGGTCAGGAGGCCGTGACTCTGAGCTCACAGTCCAGGCTGGCGCCGGGGGGTGGGGGTGGGGGCCGCATCCTCAGAGACGCCGTCCTTCAGATGGGACGTTAACCCGCGCTCCGGTCTCAGCCCCTTCAGCAGGCGGCAAAGATCCCGCAGCGCCGTCAGGGAAACGGCTGGGGGTTTGCCCCTCTCTCCCGGTGACATGGCCAACAGTCGTTTACTCACTGCATAGCTGTTTGCGGGACTTCGCTGCACACAAACCGGCCGCTCGCCAACACACCTACAGTCAAATACACTTCACTGTGAAGCCTGGGACGCGCTTCGAGGCGTCCTCCCAACACGAAGGGTGCAATATCAAACATAACCATTGTTGTTCTATATGTTAATTCCCTGAACTTTTCCCCCAAAACTGTTCAATGGTTTCAAATGGAAAAAACATAATAAAGAACAGCCATCACGCATTTCAAAAAGGAAGGTCAGGCTTGACCAACCTCATTGTGGAGTCCTGTAGCTCAGTGGTTAGAGCACTCGCTTTGCAAGCGAGAGACCTGAGTTCAATTCCAGGCAGAGGGCGAAACCTTGGGCAAGTTTCCTTACTCCACACAGAGCCTAATAATAATCCCTCCAAAACCCAAAACAATAATAAATTGGTCATTTTCAATCTACGACTGTTTGTGGGACATTGCTGTGCGCAATCGGCTGCCGCGTTCGCCCACAAATATACAGTCAATTCACTTTACAGTGTGTTCTGTGAAGCGCTTTGGGACGTCCTCCCGACGTGAAAAGCGCAATATCAAATGCAAGGATTATTATCATTATTATTATTGAGTTCTTTGAGAGAACTCTTTGAGAGAGAATAGACAAAGGGAATGCGGTAGATGTAATGTATTGAGATTTCCAAAAGGCGTTTGATAAGGGACCGTATAACAGACTAATGAACAGGGTCAGAGCATCTGGAGTCAGGGAAAAAATAGCAGAATGGATAGCAAACTGCTGCAAAACAGCAAACAGAGAGTAGGGGTAAAGGGCAGCTACTCAGACTGGCAGGGGGTGGGCAGTGGTGATCCACAAGGATCGGTATTGGGGCTCACTGTTGACTCGGGAATCAGCCGTACAATTTCAAAATTTGCGGACGACACCAAATTTGGTGGGAGTAGTTAATACAGAGGAGGGCAGCAACAAATTACAGCAAGACATCAAAAAACTTGCTGAGTGGGCATTTAAATGGTAAATGCATTTCAATGTAGAAAAGTGTGAGGTGCTACATTTTGGTAGAAAGAATAAGGAAGTCACATACATCCTGGAAAATAAAAACCTAAATGGGGTAGAGGAGCAAAGGGACCGAGGGGTAAACATACACAATTCACTAAAAGTAGCAACGGAGGCCATAAAATAGGCAAACCAGGCATTGGGGTTCATTTCTAGAGGGATAGAAATGGAAAGCAGGGAAGTTATAAGGACATAGGAACATAGGAATTAGGAGCAGGAGTAGGCCATTCGGCCCCTCAAGCCTGTGCCCTGCCATTCGATAAGATCCTGGCTGATCTTCAGACCTAACTCTAATTACCTGCCCTATCCCCATATCCCCTAATCCCTCTTTTTTTTAAAAAATCTATCAGTCTCAGCCTTGAAAATGTTCAAAGACTGAGCATCTACAGCCTTCTGGAGTAGTGAATTCCATAAATTCTGAGTGAAGAAATGTTTCCTCAACTCTGTTCTAAAAGGCTGACCCTTAATCTTAAGACTGTGACCCCTGGTTATAGATTCTCCTACCGGGGAAACAGACCCTCAGTGTCTACTTTATCAGCCCTTTAAGAATCTTATATGTTTCAATAAGATCCCCCCTAATTCTTTTGTACTCTAGAGAATACAGCCCTAGTTTATTCAGCCTCTCCTCATAGGTCAGTCCCCTCATCCCAGGAACTAACCCAGTGAATCTACGCTGCACCCCCTCGAGGGCAAGTAAATAAGGAGACCAAAACTGCACACAATACTCTCGGTGCGGTCTCACCAAGGCCCTATACAGTTGCAGCAAGACTTCCCTACTCTTGTACTCTTATGATAAACTATAGAGCCTTGGTTAGACCAAACTTAGAATACTATGTGCAGTTCTGGTCCCCACATTATAGAAGAGATGTAGAGGCAATGGAGAGAGTGCAAAGGAGATTCACAAGGCTGATCCCAGAACTGTGAGGTTATACCTATCAGGAAAGGCTAAACATACTTGGACTCTTTCCTCTTGAAAAGAGGAGGGTAAGGGGTGACCTGATAGAGGTCTTTAAAATGATGAACGGTTTTGATAGGGTAGACATAGGGAAGATGTTTTCGCTTTGGGGGAGACCAAAACCAGGGGCCATCAATATAGTCACAAATAGATCAAATAGGGAAGTTAGAAGAAATTTCTTTACACAGAGAGTGGTGGGAATGTGGAACATGCCACCACAAGGAGTTGTTGAGGCAAATAGCAGATGTATTTAAGGGAAGCTCGAGAGGTACATGAGGGAGAAAGGATGTACCTATCTTTTATACCTCTCCTTTGCAACCAACCAAGGCTTGGTTGAGGAAAGACAGGAGGAGGCTCATGTGGAACATAAACACCGGCATAGACCAGTTGGGCCGAATGGCCTGTTTCTGTGCTGTTTATTCTAATGTATTATTCAGATGTTTGTCTAAATCCCTTTTAAATGATGTCGACTGTCACATGGGTCTTGTGTGAACAGATCCCTACCTTCCTCCCTTACTTCTTCCCTTTAAAACCTCTGTCTTCCCCTTTGTCATTGATTCGCTTAACTTCCCCTGCGTTTAATTGTAATAATGGTAAGATTACTCAGTCTTTGAATGATATCTATACCTGGCGTGCTGAGAGATTGAAGACAAGATGCGGCTGGTATCTGGCTCAGCTCCTGTGATTTCTCCATTGTGTGAAATTCACTGTCCCTGGAGGTCAGTGAAGAGGGTAACCAGGTAACAGGGAGCCAGCCTGGTTAAACATTCACAGTAAACAATTCATTATCCAGCAATGTCCTCAGTGAACTGAAGAGCGCCAGTGAACCAAGCTTGTTGTTTGGGATGGCAGACATCTGCAGCAAGTTGGCAGGGAGAACATCTGAGATTATGTCAATCTTTCTGGTCAGCTCCAAAATAATAGCGAGCAACAGTCCCTCAAACCAGCCCCAGAAACAACAACAGCAACTTGTGCCCCTCAAGAAGGATAGTGTCCCAGAGCACTTAAATACCTATAGCTACACAAACACAACAACTTGCATTTATATAGTGCCCTTCATGAAGGGTAGCATCCCGGAGCGCTTTCAGCAGTTTACACGCACAGCAGGTGAGAGAGATCTTTTGTCAGAAAGTCAACGACTTGAAATGTTAACTCACTTTTCTCTCTCCATAGATGCTGAGTGTTCCCAGCGACTTGTTTTTATTTCAGATTTCTAGCATCTGCAGTACTCTGCCTTTTGTTGAATGTTAGGGACTCGGCTTCAACAACCAACAATAGAAATTCCACCAAGTCGGTGACAAAGACTACCTTGTGAGCTCTGTCTGCTTTGTGTTCTGGTAATAACCAACCACTGACCTCCTCGGTGAAAACATCCTCATTTATCCATTCAGTACCTCCATTGCCCACCTCCTCCCCAACCCTCGAGCGAGAGATAAGCAGTAAATAGGTATTGTACACACCTGTGACTGTACTTTACAACGTGATTGTGATAACTTATTTTTATTCACCTTTTACATACATTACAGAATATAAA
>NW_024704750.1:23137453-23188819 GCF_018977255.1 Callorhinchus milii | reverse complement strand
CACGCGGCTGTTTACCTAGCAGTAAGTAGCAACCCGGTTGTTAATCAATTGGTGGATAGCTTTTTGGTGGGAATAATCTCTCAAAAAAAAATTTGATCACTCAATTGCAATGTTTGCGCAACAGTATTGTATGCAATTTGCTGCTGTGTTTTGCCCACAAAATATACAGTCCATTCACTTCACAGTGTGTTCTGTGAAGCGCTTTGAGACGTCTCGAAGATGTGATAAGGCTCTATATCAAATGCAAGGATTATTATTATTGTGTCTCTGTGTTCCTCAGTGGCCACAGTCCCGGGTGATATAGAGAGAGGCACCAAACAGGCCAGTAAGTCTGACCTGGAGGAGATCCTGCCAGTGTACAGGAAGGACAGTCACACCGAAGTGCACGCCGGGCGTCACAAATACCCGGGACAGGGTGTCTACCTCCTCAAATTTGATAACTCCTACTCCATTTGGAGGAATAAAACTCTCTACTACCAGATCCACTACAGCTCCTGAAGGGACAACAGCAGCGGGGAAGCTCTCCCCATTCCCATCATCCAGAGATATTTTTTACCGGAGGATTTCCACCTTATCCACTCTTTGTTTTTTGTTCCTTGTGAGAATTTGGAGTCTTGAAGAGAAGGTCAGCGTCTCACTGTTGATAAGCGGCACTTGTGTGGGTTACATTTGTACTTGTTTCTGCTGTGTTTGTGCCTGAATCCGCTCAGTACATGTGCACCCATCTTTATATTTGAATTTTAAATTATGTGACATACACCCAAATTTCTATCTCTATCCATTATATATGGCATTTATATATATATATTTATAGAGAGAGAGAGAGAGAGAGAGAGAGAAAACAGCCTGACAGATCTACTGGGTCCATTGGGTTTGCTTTCTGCTTTGTGAAAGTTACAGCTACTCAAAGCATTCACAATTTGGTTGGTTACACTCACCTCTTCTCTCTTTCCCCACCCCCGGGTCCCCCACTCTCACGTTCACACCTCTCAGCAATTAGGATCTCAAACCAGTTAAAGGAAAAGCTGGTGAAGAAGAGAGACAAGTGACCGTGGTATTGGAGGCGTTCGATAGAGGGCTAATCCTCAACCACAGCCACAACCAGCCAGCCACCTCAGCCCACAGCCTCAACACCACAGCCACCACAGCCTCAGCCACAGCCTCAGTCATAAGCCACAGCCACAGCCACAGCCCAACCAGCCACAGCCTCCAAGCCACAGCCCATCAAGCCACAGCCACTCAAGCCTCAGCTCATAGCCACAGCCACGCCACAGTCCACCCAGCCACAGCTCCACAGCCACCCGCCACAGCACTCCACATCACAAGCGCCTCCAACCACAGCCTCCACGCCACAGCCTCAGTCATAGCCCCCACAGCCCACAGACCCTCAGCCACAGCCTCAACCACAGCCTCAGCACACCACCCTCACCAAGTCCATAGCCACAGCCTCAGTCATAGCCACAGCCCACCAGCCAAACCAGCCTCAACCCACCACAGCCTCCAGCCATCAGTCTAGCACAACCAGTCAACCAGCCAGCCACAGCCTCAACCCACCAGCCTCAACCACAGCCCAACAGCCTCAACCACAGCCCACCACAGCCACAGCCTCCAGTCATAGCCACAGCCACCACCAGTCACCACAGCACACAAGGCCACAGCCTCACACAGCCACAGCCACCAGCCTCCACGCCACCACAGCCCACACAGCCTCAACCACAGCCTCAACCACAGCCACAGCCTCAACCACAGCCACAGCCACAGCCACAGCCACAGCCACAGCCTCAGCCACAGCCACAGCCACAGCCTCAGTCATAGCCACAGCCTCAGCCTCAGCCACAGCCTCAACCACAGCCACAGCCACAGCCTCAACCACAGCCACAACCACAGCCTCAACCTCAGCCACAGCCTCAACCACAGCCACAGCCACAGCCACAGCCTCAGTCATAGCCACAGCCTCAACCACAGCCTCAGCCACAGCCTCAACCACAGCCACAGCCACAGCCACAGCCACAGCCTCAACCACAGCCACAACCACAGCCTCAACCTCAGCCACAGCCTCAACCACAGCCACAGCCTCAGCCACAGCCTCAGTCACAGCCTCAACCACAGCCACAGCCTCAACCACAGCCACAGCCTCAACCACAGCCACAGCCTCAACCACAGCCACAGCCACAGTCACAGCCACAGCCTCAGCCACAGCCTCAGTCACAGCCTCAATCACAGCCTCAACCACAGCCTCAGCCACAGCCTCAGTCATAGCCACAGCCTCAACCACAGCCACAACCACAGCCTCAGCCACAGCCTCAACCACAGCCTCAACCACAGCCTCAGTCATAGCCACAGCCACAGTCACAGCCACAGTCACAGCCACAGCCTCAATCACAGCCTCAACCACAGCCTCAGCCACAGCCTCAACCACAGCCACAGCCTCAGTCATAGCCACAGCCTCAACCACAGCCACAGCCACAACCACAGCCTCAACCTCAGCCACAGCCTCAACCACAGCCACAGCCTCAACCACAGCCACAACCACAACCACAGCCTCAACCTCAGCCACAGCCTCAACCACAGCCACAGCCACAGCCTCAACCACAGCCTCAACCACAGCCACAGCCTCAACCACAGCCACAGCCTCAGTCACAGCCACAGCCACAGCCTCAACCACAGCCACAGCCTCAACCACAGCCACAGCCTCAACCACAGCCACAGCCTCAACCACAGCCACAACCACAGCCTCAGCCACAGCCTCAACCACAGCCTCAGCCTCAGTCATAGCCACAGCCACAGTCACAGCCACAGCCACAGCCACAGTCACAGCCACAGCCTCAATCACAGCCTCAGCCACAGCCTCAGTCACAGCCACAGCCTCAACCACAGCCTCAGCCTCAGTCATAGCCACAGCCACAGCCTCAGCCACAGCCTCAACCACAGCCTCAGCCACAGCCTCAGTCATAGCCACAGCCTCAGTCATAGCCACAGCCACAGCCACAGCCTCAACCACAGCCTCAGCCACAGTCACAACCATAACCACAGCCACAGCCTCAACCACAGCCTCAACCACAGCCACAGCCATAGCCTCAGCCTCAACCACAGCCACAGCCACAGCCTCAGTCATAGCCACAGCCACAGCCACAGCCACAGCCACAGCCTCAACCACAGCCTCAACCACAGCCTCAGCCACAGCCACAGCCTCAACCACAGCCACAGCCACAGCCTCAACCACAGCCTCAGCCACAGCCTCAGTCACAGCCTCAGTCACAGCCACAGCCTCAACCACAGCCTCAACCACAGCCACAGTCACAGCCACAGCCTCAATCACAGCCTCAACCACAGCCACAGCCACAGCCACAGCCTCAGTCACAGCCTCAACCACAGCCTCAGCCACAGCCTCAGTCACAGCCACAGCCTCAACCACAGCCACAACCACAGCCTCAGCCACAGCCTCAGTCACAGCCACAGCCTCAACCACAGCCTCAGCCACAGCCTCAGCCACAGCCTCAACCACAGCCACAGCCACAGCCACAGCCACAGTCACAGCCTCAACCACAGCCTCAGCCTCAGCCTCAGCCACAGCCTCAGCCTCAACCACAGCCACAACCACAGCCACAGCCTCAACCACAGCCACAGCCTCAACCACAGCCACAGCCTCAACCACAGCCACAGCCACAGCCTCAGTCATAGGGAATGATTGCCATCAGTTATTGATTCCCATCAATTATTGATCCATATAATTCGTTATTAATCTCCAACAGTCACTAATCTCTATTAGGTAATCAATCTTTATCAGCCATTGATCTCCGTCAGTTATTGATCTCTCTCAGTTATTGATCTCCGTCAGTGATTGATCTCCGTCAGTGATTGATGTCTCCCCACCTCATGGCAGTCAGTAAGTTGCAGTAAAACACCGCGTGTCCGCAGCCGCAGCAGCTCAGCCATCGCCTCTGGTCCCTCAGCGCTTTAGTGATTTTCTTCCCGTCCGCAGTGAGCGGCGCCTCGAAGCTCAGAGACGGCAGATTGGCGGTCAGGTCCTCGGGGATGAAAACCGTCTCCATCCCGGTGTCAGGTCACAGCTGCCATAGCAACGGCCCAACCACAGCCCGGAGCCGCCGCCAGAGGGCGCCAGAGCCCCGCACACACACCACCAGCCCAGAGCCGCCGCCAGAGGGCGCCAGAGCCCCGCACACAAACACACACCACCAGCCCAGAGCCGCCGCCAGAGGGCGCCAGAGCCCCGCACACAAACACACACCACCAGCCCAGAGCCGCCGCCAGAGGGCGCCAGAGCTGGGGGCGGGGGGTGGAGGGCAGAGGGTGGGGGCGGGGGATGTGGAGCAGACCGGAGCCGGAGGGACGGAGGGTACAGGCAGGTAAGTCGGGGGATAGTAGGTCGGAGAGGTAGGAGGGAGCGACGCCGTGAATGGCCTTGTAGGTGAGGATGAGGATCTTGAATTCGATCCTCTGGGGGATGGGAAGCCAGTGGAGGCGATCGAGGGCGAGGGTGAGGGCGAGGGCGAGGGTGAGGGCGAGGGCGAGGGTGAGGGTGAGGGTGAGGGCGAGGGTGGGAGTGATGTGGTCGCGGTGTCTGGTGCGGGACAGTACACGAGCTGCAGAGTTCTGAATGACCTGCAGTGTGGAGGGAGGTGCCGGGAAGGCCGGCGAGGAGAGAGTTCCCATAGTCCAGCCTTGAGGTGATAAAGGCGTGAACCAGGGTTTCAGCCGCGTGAGGGGTGAGGTAGTGCCGTAGTCCGGCCATGTTCCGGAGGTGATGGAAGGCGGTGCCAGTTGTGGTGCGGATATGAGGGAGAAAGGACAGCTCAGGGTCGAACAGAACCCCGAGGTTCCTGATGGCTTTGAGAGGTGGAGAGTGCAGCCTTGGATGCTGATGGTGTCAGCGCTTGAGGTGCGGAGGCGCTGACGTGAGCCAATCAGGAGGGCCTCGGTTTTTCGCACGTTGAGCTGAAGAAAGTTGTCTCTCGTCCAGGACTCGATGGCGGACAGACAGCTGTCAGGACATCGGGGGTCGTGGAGTTGAGGGTAGAGGAGGAAAGGTAGAGTTGGGTGTCATCCGCATACATGTGGAAGTTAAGCCCATGTCTGCGGTTGATGTCACCACAGGGGGAGCATATAGAGGGTGAAGAGGAGGGGACCGAGGACAGAGCCCTGAGGGACACCGCACGAGACAGTGCGGGGGGTGGAGGAAAAAAATTTGTGGAGACAAAGTGGAGACGTTGGGAGAGGTACGACCTAAACCACTCAAGGACAGTGCCTTGAAGGTTGAGGTGGGAGGTCAAGCGGTGGAGGAGGATAGAGTGGTCGACCGTATTGAATGCTGACGATAGGTCGAGGAGGTAGAGGGAGCCCTGGTCACAGATGGTCAAGATGTCATTGGTGACCTTGACCAGGGCGGTTTCTGTGCTATGGGCAGCATGGAAACCCGATTGAAGGGGTTCGAATAGTGAATGGTTGGAGAGGAAAGAGCGCAGCTGGGAGGCGATAACTCGTTCCAGAACCTTGGACAGGAAGGGGAGGTTGGAGATGGGCCGGTAAGTAGGGGGATAGTAGGTCGGAGAGGTAGGAGGGAGCGAGGCCGTGAATGGCCTTGTAGGTGACGATAAGGATCTTGAATTCGATCCTCTGGGGGATGGGGAGCCAGTGGAGGCGAGCGAGGGCGAGGGTGAGGGCGAGGGTGGGAGTGATGTGTTCGCGGTGTCTGGTGCGGGACAGTACACGAGCTGCAGAGTTCTGAATGACCTGCAGTGTGGAGGGAGGGCCGGGAAGGCCGACGAGGAGAGAGTTCCCATAGTCCAGCCTTGAGGTGATAAAGGCGTGGACCAGGGTTTCAGCAGGACGGTAGGCCATCGCAGGAGGAGGGCAGGATAGGAGTCTGGATGCCTCCAGGGCAGCGGAGAGGGCATGGAGGGGAGGACTTTTCTCCAGGCACGATAAGAAATGCAAGTGGGGGTGCATGGCCGAATATTCTTGTTCAACCCAAGTAGAATATGAGAGCTCCAGTGGGGGAGTGAGCACCAGCACAGACACCATGGGGTGAGAGCAGAGACACGGGTTGGTTTAAATGCCTAATAGAGGTCTTTAAAATGATGAAAGGTTTTGATAGGGTATAAGCCATTGAGATGACAGTTCCACTTGTGGGGAGATCAAAACCAGGGCCATCAATATAGTCACCAATAAATCAAATAAAGTCAGAATAAACTTCTTTACCCAGAGAGTGGTGAATAGTTGAGGTGAATAACATACACACATTTAAGTGGAAGCTGGATAAGTATATGAGGGAGAAAGGAATAGAAGGTTATGCTTGAAGGGTCAGTTGAGGAAGGGAGGAGGAGGCTCATGTGGAGCACAAACACCGGCATAGACCAGTTGGGCCGAATGGCCTATTTCTGTCCTGTATATTGTATGTAATTCTATGTAATCATTCTGCACCACGGAAACGTCACAACTCACTCCCACAGTAACTAATCCTGTCTGGTGGTTGCAGCAGGCAGCTCTGTAGTGAGAGCAGGACTACAGTGCACACACACAGACTATTTATTATTTCCCTTTTGAAATACAACATTTATGGTACAATCCTTCTAAAACCTCACTGTGATACCTCCACAGCAATGACAATCTCAGCAAATATGTACAGTGCAGTTACCACACAGCTCCAAACCCCATGTGGGCGTTTTATCTGCTGTACAGAATAGACAGAGCGTGGAATGGGAACAAAACAACCGGGAACTGCAACAGTAGATTCCAGAGTATGGAACGCCGGCAACATCAACATCAACACTCCTTGTGGGAATGCGGGGAGTCCGAGCCGAGCCTGAACACAGAGCTGGGACGGCGGGGCTGAGCGCTCAAATTATAACGTATTTACAATAAAGACAAGATTGTCAGACTGAGAAGCACCGAGCTGGACATTGCTGGAGGCCGCGCTCAGGCCGCGCGGGGCACCGGGAAGCATTGGCACTGGTCACCACAATCACAGGAACACAGGGAAAACAGGTGGGATCTCAGGGGCTGACTCACTGCGGCACAACGAAAGGCTCCCCTCCCTCAGCACTTCTCTCTTACAGTGTAAGAGGAAAGTAATTGATGTATTGGAGGGAGATGGGGGTTGAGTGTGACTGTTAACCTGAGTGGGTCTGCGGAGTAAATTCAGCTCCGCCTAGTGGTGGAAAACAGGTACTGTAGTGTCACCCACCCCGACACATGACCGTTACACTTCTTATGGTGCGTTTACTCTGTGGCATCAAACAAGTTTGTGAACGTACAGACGGGGTCACAGGATTCAGGGTTTGGCATCACCGGCAGCGTGGAGCCAGGGCACAGAGCAGAGGAGGGCTGGACATGGAGATAGGCAAAGAAATGGACAAGGTGACCTAACGCAGTGCTTTCAGGGGCCGTTAGGTGCCAGTGATCAAAGCTCTGAGCAAGGAGCCACCATGAGCTAAAGCTGTGTCCACACATGGTGGTGGGTGACCTGGACTGGACGTGTCTGTTTGCTGTTCAGGGCAGGAACAACGGGTGGGGTTTAGAGCGTGGAGAAACACTGGGGGATGTGCTAGCAGCTGAGGGGGCTGTGAGGGGGAGCGGGAAAATCAGTGACAGACAGCAAACAATCCCACGCTTGGCTCGGAGTCAGTGACAGACGTATAATCTGTCCATCAACAAAGCCGGGAGGCGACGGGATCCGCCTACAATCCGCACTCGTGTCCATCTCAGTCACTGGCGTTTCTGCCTCAGTCACTGACTCAAGATATACAGGCAGCGTTAGTTAAAATGCCGCCACAGTACAGGCACCAAGCCCTCAGCCTCACCCTCGCTCTCAGCTCTCCCCAGAAAGGTTGGAAGCCCGAATGAGTGAGTGAGCGAGCGAGCAGAAGGGAAGCTGTGGGTTTACTCGTCCTCCAGCCTCCACTTCTGTGTGTCCTCCTGCCGGGCGTCCGGCTGGATCTGGTTCCGCATGCCACCCAGCACGTTGGAGGTGGCTTCTGTGGCCACGATCAAGGGCTTGACCACGGTGGGCGGGATCTGCCGCAGGACTCCTCCCACCGCGCCAGTCATGCCTCTCTGCTCATGCTCCCGTGTGGCCGTCTCATATATCATGTGTGCCGTGTCAGTGAATCCCTGCAGGAAAAACACACATCGTAACCTCCTGGCGTTCCGGCCTTTCCACACTGATGTTAAAGATAATAATAATAATAATCCTTGCATTTGATATAGCGCTTTTCACGTCGGGAGGACGTCCCAAAGCGCTTCACAGAACACACTGTAAAGTGAATTGACTGTATATTTGTGGGCGAACGCAGCAGCCAATTGCGCACAGCAATGTCCCACAAACAGTCGTAGATTGAAAAGGACCAATTTATTGTTGTTTTTGGTTTTGGAGGGATTATTATTAGGCTCTGTGTGGAGTAAGGAAACTTGCCCGAAGTTTGGCCCTGACCCCCCGGGGATTGAACTCGGGTCTCTCACTTGCAAAACGAGTGCTCGAACCACTGAGCTACAGGACTCCATGATCTCACGGCACTGCTCAAAAAAAGGGAGTTTCTCTCTCTCTCTTGGTTTCCTGGGGCAATCCCCCAAATAAAATTCCTCATTCACTTCATGGCGTCTCAAAGTGCTTTACAGAATATACTGTAAAGTGGAATGACTGTGTGTTTTGTGGGTGAAACGCAGCAATCAATTTGCACTTAGCAAAGACCCACGAGCAGTCGTGGAGCTGTGAATCTAGTCTTGGTGTGCGTGTTTGGCTGCCGCCCCTGATGAGAGCGGCCAACCCCAAAGTGCCCCCTTTCCTGTTACAGCACTTTATAATAATAATCCTTGTATTGATCTTTGAGACGTCTCAAAGCGCTTCACAGAATAGACTGTAAAGTGTAGTGACTGTATATTTTGTGGGCGGAATGTGGCAGCCAATTGCGCACGGCAGCGTCCCACAAACAGTCGTGGATTGAAGTGACCAATTTATTTTTATTTATTTTGAACTGATTATTACCCCTGGAAAAGCGATCCACCACTTACTGACTGCAGCTAAACAGCGGTGTGTGGAGTAAGGAAACTTGCTTCAGGGTTCGTCCTGCCTGGGAATCAAACCCGGGTCCTCTCGCTTGTGAGGCCACTGCTCTAACCACTGAGCTACAGGAAATCCTTCTGACGTGAAAGGCGCTGTATAAATGTAACACACTGTTGGTTGTTGAGTCGTGTGAAGCGCTTTGAGTGGTTGTGCTGATGTGATGGGATGTGATCGTGGAGCCGTCTTAGGAAATAACAGTAATAATCCTTGCGTTTGATATCGCGCTTTATCACGACCTTCAGACTTCTCAAAGCGCTTCACGGGATATACTAGAAAGTGTAGTGATTGTGTGACCACGGCCTCACCTCTCGCACCACATCGTAGGCCTTGGCCACCCCCTCGCGCAGGTCCACGGGCTGATGTGCCAGGCGGTGCTGGGAGAGACGCTTGGTCCTGGTCAAGGCCCCCCCGCCACCGGGTCCTGGGGACACCATGTCATAGGCCGTCTCCGCAGCCGCCTGAGAAACAACAACAACAAATTGCACTTGTACATCCCCGTGCACATCGGGAAAACATCCCAGGGAACTGGACAGTGGGAGGGTGGGGAGCAGAGGGGGTGGGAGGGTGGGGAGCAGAGGGGTGGGAGGGTGGGGAGCAGAGGGGGTGGGAGGGTGGAGAGCAGAGGGGGTGGGAGGGTGGGGAGCAGAGGGGGTGGGAGGGTGGGGAGCAGAGGGGTGGGAGGGTGGGGAGCAGAGGGGGTGGGAGGGTGGGGAGCAGAGGGGGTGGGAGGGTGGGGAGCAGAGGGGGTGGGAGGGTGGGGAGCAGAGGGGGTGGGGGTGAGAGGGTGGGGAGCAGAGGGGGTGAGAGGGTGGAGAGCAGAGGGGGTGGGGGTGGGAGGGTGGAGAGCAGAGGGGGTGGGGGTGGGAGGGTGGAGAGCAGAGGGGGTGGGAGGGTGGAGAGCAGAGGGGGTGGGGGTGGGAGGGTGGGGAGCAGAGGGGGTGGGGGTGGGAGGGTGGAGAGCAGAGGGGGTGGGAGGGTGGAGAGCAGAGGGGATGGGGGTGGGAGGGTGGGGAGCAGAGGGGGTGGGGGTGGGAGGGTGGCTGAAGCCACGGTCGAAGAGGAATGTCTTTAGACAGGACTTGAGGAGGGGGAGGGATTGCAGGATGGAGTTCCAGAGCGTGGGGGCAGAGAGGCTGAAGGCCTGACCACCAATGGTGAGGTGGGAAGTGTGGGGGACCTGGAGCAGACCAGTGTCTGCCGAGCGGAGGGAGCAGAGGGGCTGATATGGGGTGAGGAAGTCGGAGAAGTCGGGGGGAACAATCATGAAGGGTTTTGAAAGTGGGAACGAGGGTTTTGTACTTGATTCTCTGCGGGACGGAGAGCCAGTGAAGCCGGGCATGAACGAGGGTGATAAACACCCACAGACGACAGTGAGCGTCAGTCTCCGGCTGACAGGACCGTCACCGTAGCCACGCGGCGAGGAGACAAGTTGCCATTCATCGTCCTGGCAAATGGCTGCCGCGTGGTTGCCACTTGCCAAGACGGTGAATGGGAACGTGACTCCTCGCTGTGAGGCTACAGTGATGGCAACCCGGGGAGCTTCAAAGCCGAGGCGTGGAACTGGTGGGTTACCTGGATGGTCTGTACCAGGCGGTTGGTCAGCTCCAGAGCAGCCATTGCTGTGGAAGTTCCGAAGGAGGCGGCTCCGCGCTGGAGCCCCCGCACGATGCTGCCATCTTTGCGGTATTGCTCGATTGGGAGCCACACCAGGTCCCGCAGGCCTTGGACTGACAGAGAGAGAGAGAGAGGGTGTGTGAGAGAGAGGGTGAGAGAGAGACAGGGAGAGAGAGAGGGTGAGAGAGAGAGACGGAGAGAGAAAGGGTGAGAGAGACGGCGAGAGAGAGGGTGTGAGAGAGTGGGGGTGAGAGAGTGGGGTTGAGAGAGAGGGGGTGAGAGAGAGAGAGACAGGGAGAGAGAGTGTGAGAGAGAGACAGGGAGCGAGAGTGTGAGAGAGAGAGAGAGGGTGAGAGAGAGAGACGAAGAGAGAGAGACAGGAGAGAGAGGGTGTGAGAGAGAGAGTGTGAGAGAGAGGGTGTGAGAGCGACAGGGAGAGAGTGGTGGGGTGGGGGGGGGGTCACTGACCGAGCTGCACCAGGGAGTGCATGGGGCCCACGCCTCCCAGTAGCCCCGGCAGCTGGTTTTTCCTGATGTCCGTCAGCCACTCATTTAACACATAGCACAGCAACTTGTCTACACCCAGCAACCTGCGGACAGAGAAAACACCTGTTATCACAGTGATAACACACACCTACACACACACTACCCCCCACACACACCTTCACACTCACACCTACAGTATCCTCCGCGCCCACACACACACACAACTCCCCCACACACACACATTGCCCACACCCCACACACACAGCGCCCACACACACACACACACACACACACACAACCCGTCCCCTCCCGCACCCTCACATGCCTTGCTCGCTGTTCTCTTACCCGTGTCGGTAACAGAGTCTCTTTAACTTGAGCTCGGAGCAGTTGAGCTGAGCCAGGCCCATCAAGATACCGGCAAAGGTTCCCTGGAGCACAGAATGAAGCCATGTCCTCACCTCAACCAGCTCAGCCATCACCGTGTCTAACCACTCCCCACTCACAGCCCTGTTCTCGCCCTCTCCCTCCCTAAACTTGATCTGTAACCCCTTGAGTTCAGGAGGTTGAGGCGGATGTGATTGAGGTGTTTAGAACACTAAAGGGGTTTGATCGGCAGCTCCAGAGAAACTGTTTCCTCTGGTGGGGAATCCAGAACAACGGCCATCACCTGAACATTAGAGCCCATTAGAGGCCATTTAGGAGTAAATCAGGGGCAGGTTTTCACCCAAAGGGGAGTGGAAATCTGGAACTCTCTCCCTCCCCCAAAAGGCTGTGGATTATGGCCGGATCCAGTCACATTGTCAATGTGAGGTGGACAGACATTTGTTGGGTCAGGACATCAGGGGATATGGGGCAAAGGCGGGTAATTGGAGTTGAGGTACAGATCAGCCATGATCTTATAGAATGGCGGAACAGGCTCGAGGGGCTGAATGGCCTCCTCCTGTTCCTATGTTTCTCTGTCCCACATGGTGGTGGTGGGTGATGGGGGAGGCTATTGAGAATGAGAGCCCACATCCCCACACACTACACAGGCAGCTCAGTTGGGAGGTGTCTGCATCATGGTTTTGAGCCAATCAATCACTGTGATTGTCAGCACATGAAGCCTCCTTCAAGTCCCGCCTCAAGACTTTCCTCTTCATCCATGCCATCGGCCACCCCCCTCCCTCTCCCCCTCCCTTCTCCCCCCGCTCGGGTCTGAAATGCTGTTCTCCGTCCAGCGCCTTGGGACGTTCTCCCAACTTGAAAGGCTCTATACACATGTAATCTTGTTGTTGATCAATCCACATATTTACAATGGAGCAAATTCACTGCCACCAGTAGCTGGGGAGGCCGTGCTGTGCTGGGGTCGGGTGTGTGTGTGTGTGTGGTGCCTGTGTGTACGTGTGGTGCCTGTGTGTACGTGTGGTGCCTGTGTGTGTGTGTGTGGTGCCTGTGTGTACGTGTGTGGTGCCTGTGTGTACGTGTGTGGTGCCTGTGTGTACGTGTGTGGTGCCTTGTGTACGTGTGGTACCTGTGTGTTTGATTTGCCAGCTCATTGTGTACCTGTTCCATGGCCACGTGTTTGCCATGATAGTCCAGGCGGATCGGCACTTCGGAGGTGAAGCGGAATTCCCTGGAACAGAGAGAGACTGGGATCATCATCATCAACAACAAGATTTTATTTATAGAGCGCCTTTCAAGTCGGGAGGACGTCCCAAGGCGCTGGACAATTGGGTCGGGACCCGAGCAGAGGGGAAATGGTCAGGGGGAGGGAAGGGAGGGAGCGAGGAGGGGGGAAATGGTCAGGGGGAGGGGAGGGAAGGGAGGGAGCGAGGATGGGGGAAATGGTGAGGGGAGGGAAGGGAAGAAGCGAGGAGGGGGTAGAGAGTCGAGAGGGGAGCTGAAGGCCGGCCTTGAAGGAGGAAAGGGAGGAAGCGGCGAAGGCACTGGGGGATGGAGTTCCAGAGCCTCGGGGCTGAGAGGCTGAAGGCCCGGCCACCGATGGTAGGGCGGGGGAACAGAATACCCCCCCACTCCCCATACACCACCCCACCCACCTAACCACAGCCCACAAACCCCCCGTACCCATAACCCCGTATCCCCACCCCACCCCGTCACACATCAGTCACAGCAAGGGGCAGAGAGCACACACACCCACCCCGACACAGCCCTCCCCACCACATACTACCCTCAACCAACAACACCTGGCTGGACATCAATTCCCCACACCAGCTCTCTCTCACACCCTCTCGCTCATTCACACGCTCTCTCACACCAGCTCTCTCTCATTCACACGCTCTCTCTCTCTCACACGCTCTCTCATTCACACGCGCTCTCACACGCGTTCTCTCATTCGCAAGCTCTCTTTCATACGCTCTTATTCACACAAACGTTCCCTCTCTCACACAAGCACGCTCTCGTTCTTTCACTCCTCTCACACTCTCATACTCTTTCACGCTCTGTTGTTCTCTAACACGCTCACTCTCAAGCGCTCTCACACGCGCTCCCTCTCTCACGCGCTCTCTCTCTCACACATTCACTCTCTCTCACACACACAAGCTGATTGATTGGTGTGCACTGCCCCATTGCTGGTTGTTTTCTGGTGTGATGAATGTTTGTTGGAGACTCACCGGAAGAAGATGGGCTGGTCCCGGAAGGTAGTGTAGCTGCTGTCGCTGGTGATGGTCAGGCGGTCAGTGCCGGGGTGAGGAGCTGAGTCACACTGACCAGGGAGAGTAATGATGGGACACGCCATGTTTCTCCCCGGGCTGCCCCCAGCGTCTGCTCTGGGCAGCTTTCTGACTGGAGACCATAGAGAGACAAGACCTGGTCACAACAACCCGCTCGCCCCGACCCGCTCCCACTAACCCGGCCCCGGTCACTGGGCTGAACGTACCTTCCTGGGCTGGGTCGGGAGCAGAGAGCAGTTCCACCTCTGCAGCCAGACTGGTGAAAAAATCCTTCAGGAAAAACAGCGCATCCTAAAGGGAGAGAGAGGGCGGATCAGGGATTGGACAAGAAACAGACAAACCTGGCAGCAGTAGGTTGTACAGGCAGCATGGGGTCCTCCGGGAGGGGGCGCGGGGGGAGGCCGAGGGGCCGAATACACACTGGGGCACAGGCCGGAGCCGTCTGAGCCACAGAGACCAGACATAACCGCAGGGGACTGGGAACAGCGAGACCCTCACCACAGCTTCACGTGCAGGAGATCCCCCCACGCCTAGATAGCCCCCCCCACGCCCAGATAGCCCCCCCCCACGCCCAGATAGCCCACGGCCAGATAGCCCTACCCACGCCCAGATAGCCCCCCCCCACGCCCAGATAGCCACGCCCAGATAGCCCCTTACACCCATACATCCCTTCACAACCAGATACCACCCCACACCCACACATCCCCCCCACACCCAGATACCCCCCCACACCCCCAACAGCTTCACCGACAGAAGATATACCTCCCAGTCAGATATCCCTTAGCCCACACACACAAATCGCCCCCACCCCCAGCCATCACTAAGCTGGCTGCGGACTGCCCCCTTTGTAAAGTGGGGGCACGGGGCTGGCACAAACCTGGTCAATATTGAGACGCAGCGGCATTAGTGTGACTCGTAAACAACACTCGCGGGGGGTCTGAGCCGAGTCTGGTCTCACGTGCAAAGCCTTAATCGTCAACTGGAAAAGGAACAGTGTGAGGTTAGCGAGAAACAGAGAGCAAGTGTGCGAGAGAGAGAGAGGCGGAGAGGGGCCGAGGGCGAGCGAGGGGCCGAGGGCGAGCGAGGGGCCGAGGGCGAGCGAGGGGCCGAGGGCGAGCGAGGGGCCGAGGGCGAGCGAGGGGCCGAGGGCGAGCGAGGGGCCGAGGGCGAGCGAGGGGCCGAGGGCGAGCGAGGGGCCGAGGGCGAGCGAGGCAGAGACAGCCTCACCATGTTGGAGTGAGCTTTCCTTGGCAGCTCTTTGCTGGAGTACAGGTACAGGAATTTGTTCATCTGGGATGTTGCCAGGCGGTCACGGATTTCCAGGTCCTGGACAATAAAGACCTGGCGAGAGATGGGGCGCTCGGTCCCTCCCCCAGCCCCAGGCCGCTTCACATCCACAACCGGATACACCTCGTGCTGAAACTTCACCTGAGGAGGGAGCAGGGAATGGGGTGATAGAGAGCTCCAGTGGGGTAGCGAGCCCCAGCACAGACACCATGGGGAATGGAGTTAGAGCAAAAACAAGGTGCGGGGCAGAGGGAAGCTCTCACCTTGCTGAACTGAATCTCCATGAGGATCTGGTGGTTCCTGCCGGGCCCCCCTGGTGTGCGCCGGGCGGAGCGGCTGTGTCGGGCTGGAGCCGGGGTCGGGGCCGGGGTCGGGGCCGGGGAGCTGTGTGAGGTGCTGGCAGCAGGTTTAGGACTAAAGGAAGAAACAGCATCAAAGTCAAACATTTACACAGCACTGCTCACGTCAGGAGGACATCCCAAGGTGCTGGTCAGACAGGGATTTGGACCCGAGCTGGGGGTGGAGGGCAGAGGTAGGAGAGTGACTAAAGGGGCAGTCGAAGAGGAGGGTCTTGAGACGGATCTTGAAGGAGTTGAGGAAGGGAGCGAGGAAACTCAAGTTATTTATCACAGCTCCCCCCCCCCACCCAGCAAAAATAATAATCCTTGTATTTGATACAGGGCCTTAACACGTCTTCGAGACGTCTCACAGTGCTTCACAGGACATACTGTAAAATGAATTGACTGTATATTTTGTGGACGAAACACAGCAGCCAATTACGTACAGCAGCATCGTAACAGCAATTATTTGTGGAGGACAAGTTTGCAGGGCTATGGGGAGAGATGGGGAGAGAGGTTGATCAGGGCTATGGGGAGTGAGTGAGGGAGTGGGGTTGATCAGGGCTATGGGGAGAGAACAGGCGAGTGGTGTTGATCAGGGCTATGGGGAGAGAGCGGGGGAGTGGGGTTGATCAGGGCTATGGGGAGAGAGCGGGGGAGTGGGGTTGACCAGGTCTATGGGGAGAGAGTGGGGGAGTGGGGTTAATCAGGGCTATGGGGAGAGAGTGGGGGAGTGGGGTTGATCAGGTCTATGGGGAGAGAGCGGGGGAGTGGGGTTGATCAGGGCTATGGGGAGAGAGCGGGGGAGTGGGGTTGATCAGGGCTATGGGGAGAGAGTGGGGGAGTGGGGTTGATCAGGTCTATGGGGAGAGAGTGGGGGAGTGGGGTTAATCAGGGCTATGGGGAGAGAGTGGGGGAGTGGGGTTGATCAGGTCTATGGGGAGAGAGCGGGGGAGTGGGGTTGAATTGGAAGCTCTTTTCAAAGAGCGGCAGACACGATGGGCCAAATGTCCTCCTCCTGATTCTATAATATGTCTCCACACTGAGCTGTGACCCACCTGGGGCTCTTGGCGGGGGAGCGAGCAGCAGGGGGGGTGGTGAAATCACGGCCCCCGTACAAGTGCCAGACCACAGACACCTCCTTCACCACATAGTGCACCTCGGGCACAGGCAGGTGGAGGGGAGCTTTGCCGGTGTCCGTCTTCCTCGTGGGTAACATGAAGTGTTCGTCCTTAATCACAATGTCCCCACAGACCAGGGCCCTCACCATGGGCTCAGTCTCTCTCTGCCAACAACACAGGCAACAGCTGTCAAGAACACAACACATAGCACCCACCCTCACACACAGCCCCCACACCGTCGCACACAGCCCCCACCCCCTCACAGACAGCCCCCATCCCCTCGCACACAGCCCCCCAACCCCTCGCACACAGCCCCCCAACCCCTCGCACACAGCCCCCACCCCCTCACACCTCCCTCCGACTCTCTTACCAGGACGGGCATCTTGGGTGCCTCAAGGATACAGAAGTCCTCACTCTCGGGCTGCTCTTTGGGGAAGGCCGGGCGGGGGGGGTGTGGAGCGGGGGAGCTGACGGGGGAGGTCGGGCTCTGCTCCTGCGAAGACCCCCCGCTCTCATCAGGGAAGAGGAAGAGGTCTGACCTGGGCACGTCTGTCTCCTGACTGAGAGTGATGTGGATCCCTGAGCACAAGAGAAGAATGGACAGAGAGCGAGAGAGAGAGAGTTAACCAACCAGCCTCTGCCATGGGACCATGAAGGGAAGCTTCTCAAGAGCTGCAATGTCGGGACATAGAATCATGCAGCACAAAAAGAGGCCATTCGGCCCATTGAGTCTGTGCCGGTTCTTTGAAAAGAGCAATGTAATGTCAATCCCACTCCCCAGCCCTTTCCCCATAACCTGCAAACCCGTCCTCAAATACACGTCCACCGCGTTTTTAGAAGTAATTATTGAATCGGCCTCCACCACCCTTTCAGGCAATGCGTTCCAGATTCGAACAACTCGCTGCGTGAAAAAATTTCTTGTCACCTCCCCTCGGCTTCTTTTAGAGACCATTTTGAATCTGTGACCTCGAGTCACCGACACACCCACCAGTGGGAACAGTTTTCCCCTTTCTAACCTATCAACAACAAGATTTCATTTATAGAGCGCCTTTCACGTCGGGAGGACGTCCCAAGGCACTGGACAGTTGGGTCAGGACTCGAGCATTGGGGGGAAATGGTCAGGGTGAGGGAAGGGAGGGAGCGAGGAGGGGGGAAATGGTCAGTGTGAGGGGAGGGAAGGGAGGGAGCGAGGAGGGGGTAGAGAGTCGAGAGGGGAGCTGAAGGCACAGTCAAAGAGAAAGGCCTTGAGACCGGCCTTGAAGGAGGAAAGGGAGGAAGCGGCGAAGGCACTGGGGATGGAGTTCCAGAGCCTCGGGGCTGAGAGGCTGAAGGCCACCGATGGTAGGGCGGTTGGGGCGGGGGATGTGGAGCAGACCGGAGCCAGAGGAACGGCGAGTACGGGCAGGTAAGTAGGGGGATAGTAGGTCGGAGAGGTAGGAGGGAGTGAAACCGTGAATGGCCTTGTAGGTGAGGATGAGGATCTTGAATTCGATCCTCTGGGGGCTGGGGAGCCAGTGGAGGCGAGCGAGGGCGAGGGTGGGAGTGAGGGCGAGGGTGAGGGCGAGGGCGAGGGTGAGGGCGAGGGCGAGGGCAAGGGTGGGAGTGATGTGGGCGCGGTGTCTGGTGCGGGACAGTACACGAGCTGCAGAGTTCTGAATGACCTGCAGTGTGGAGGGAGGGCCGGGAAGGCCGACGAGGAGAGAGTTCCCATAGTCCAGCCTTGAGGTGATAAAGGCGTGGACCAGAGTTTCAGCCGCGTGAGGGGTGAGGTAGTGCCGTTGTCTGGCGATATTCCGGAGGTGATGGAAAGCGGTGCCAGTTGTGGTGCGGATATGAGGAAGAAAGGACAGAACACCGAGGTTCCTGATGGCTTTGAGAGGTGGAGAGTGCGGAGCTGATGCTGTCAGCGCCTGAGGTGCGGATGCGCTGACGTGAGCCAATCAGGAGGGCCTCAGTATTACGCACGTTGAGCTGAAGAAAGTTGTCTCTCGTCCAGGACTCGATGTCGGACAGACAGCTGTCAGGACATCGGGGGTCGTGGAGTTGAGGGTAGAGGAGGAAAGGTAGAGTTGGGTGTCATCCGCATACATGTGGAAGTTAACCCCATGTCTGCGGATGATGTCACCACAGGGGGAGCATATAGAGGGTGAAGAGGAGGGGACCGAGGACAGAGCCCTGAGGGACACCGCACGAGACAGTGCGGGGGGTGGAGGAAAAGCCGTTTGTGGAAACAAAATGAAGACGGTGGGAGAGGTACGACCTAAACCACTCAAGGACAGGGCCTTGAAGGTTGAGGTGGGAGGACAAGCGGTGGAGGAGGATAGCGTGGTCGACCGTATCGAATGCTGCCGATAGGTCGAGGAGGACGAGGAGGCAGAGATGTCAAAGATGTCATTGGTGATCTTGACCAGGGCGGTTTCTGTGCTATGGGCAGCACGGAAACTCGACTGAAGGGGTTTGAATAGTTCATGGGTGGAGAGGAAAGAGCGCAGTTGGGAGGCGACAACTCTTTCAAGGACCTTGGACAGGAAGGGGAGGTTGGAGATGGGCCGGTAGCTTGATAGCTGCGACGCATCAAGGGAGGNTTTTTTCAAGGTGGGAGTGATGGTGGCAGTTTTTAAGGGAATGGGAACAGAGCCAGAGGAGAGGGACAGGTTGACGATGTCTGTGATATGTGGGGCAAGGAGGTGGAGCTGGGAGATAAGGAGTGGAGTGGGGATGGGGTCAAGGGAGCAGGTGGTGGGTTTCAGGGATAGGATGAGTTTGGTGACAGAGGGTGGGGAAACGGGTACGAAGGTGTGTAGGGGAGGATGGGTAGGAGTCGGAGTGTGGGGGGGAAGGGGTGGGTGGAAGTTGGAGGGGAAGTGACCGCGGAGCGGATTCCCTTGATTTTGGATTCAAGGAAATCCAGCATCTCCTCGCAGTGAAGGTTGGAGGAGATGACCTGCGCGGGGTGGCGGGGGGGACGGAGGAGTCGGGATGTGGTAGAGAACAGAAGCCTGGGGTTGTTCTTCGCCTCCAGGATTATCCTGGAGTAGAAGGACGACTTGGCCGAGGCTAGAGTGGAGCGGTAGATTTTGAGGAGGTCCAGCCAGATTTGTCGGTGGACCGTTAGGCCAGATTTGAGGCAGGTGCGTTCAGCGGCCCACACCTGGCTCTTCAGTGAGCGGAGGTGGGTGGTGAACCAGGGGGAGGAGCGAGAGTAGGAGACAGTACGGGAGGTGATGGGGGCAAGAGTGTCGAGTGTGGAGGAGAGGGTGTTGTGGAGGAGGGTGAGAGCAGAAGAGGGGTCAGTGAGGGTTGAAGGCCAGAGGGAGAGGAGTT
Source organism: Callorhinchus milii (assembly GCF_018977255.1). Lineage (NCBI taxonomy): Eukaryota > Metazoa > Chordata > Chondrichthyes > Chimaeriformes > Callorhinchidae > Callorhinchus > Callorhinchus milii. The sequence continues at coordinate 23,168,901 of NW_024704750.1, read as the reverse complement.
CAGAGGACTCCAAGGCAGCGGTTAGGGATTGTGGGGTTAACTTCTTCCAGGGGCGGTAGAAGATGGTGGTGGGTCTGGTGGAGGTGGGGAGGGGGTGGAGGTGGTGAAGGAGATGAAGTGGTGGTCGGAGACGGCCTTGTCGGTGATAGTGACATCCGAGACACTGAGGCCCCGGGTGATCACCAAGTCGAGTGGGTGGCCGTGACTGTGAGTGGGGGAGTTGATGTGGAGGGAGAGGTTGAGCGAGGAGAGCAGGGAAGAGAAGTCTGAGGAGATGGAGCAGGAGGGGGTGAAGTGCAGGTTGAAGTCGCCCAGGATGATGAGGCGATCAGAGCAGAGGCAGAGAGATGTAAGTAGGGTAGAAATATCGGAGATGAAGGTGGGAGAGGTTTTAGGGGGCCGGTAGAGGAGGAGGATTTTGAGTGAGAGAAAGGAGGGATGGGAGAGGGCGAGGTGCACAAAAGAGGGGAAAGAGCCAGAGGAGTAGGGGGATAGGGCAAGTGGTGTCCTTGCGATAAGGGCTCCACCACCGCCACGGTGTCATGTGGTGGGAGGTGTAGTCGGGTAGTGTGGCCTCCGTGAGGGGGAAGGTGTCGCCTGGGGTTAGCCAGGTTTCCGTTAAGGCCATGATGTCAACGCTCTGATCAAGGATCCTCTCATCAAATCCTCTCATGATTTTGAAGGCCTCTATTAGGCCTCCTTGTAACCTTCTCTGCTCCAACAAGAATAATTCCAGCCTCTCTAGCCTTTCCTCATAATCAAGGTCCCTCAGAGCAGCACCCAACAGACAGGACCTCCTTCAGTCTTACCTCACCCCAAACCACAGGGACTGGCACTGTGACTGGCACTGTGACTGGCGCTCACTCCCCCAGCACTGAGCTCAGGAGGAGCTCACTGAGCTCCTCGTCCCTTCCTCTGCTCCACTGGAGAAACAGACACTTCTACAAACTTCTGCTCATAACGTTAACCCCTTGAGTGAACTCGGGCCTCGCTGTGCTGAGGTGGAGAGAGGTCAGCGAGCTGTCAGTGACGTGGGTCTGCCTCAGGCAGGGAGGGGCCGGGGACACTGAGGCTCTCACCGTTAGGCTGCTGTGGGGCGGGGGGAGGGGAGGCGGGCAGCACATCCATCTCCTCCATCGCGTCAATCATCAGGTCCCGCAGTCGCTTCTGCTCAGCCTCAGCAAGGCCGGAGGTCCTGCAGGGGGCGTTGTCACCCGAGCCCGCCTGAACAACAACAGCAACAGCTTGCACTGCTATAGCAGCTTTCACACACCATGGTGTGTGCATGTGAGAGCGTGTGCGCGCGAGAGCGCGCGTGTGTGTGTGCACGAGTGTGAGCGAGTGCGAGTGTGTATGCAAGAGCACGCGTGTGAGAGAGCGTGTGTGAGCGTGTTTGTGAGCATGCGCGTGTGTATGTGAGCATGCGTGTGTGTGAGCATGCATGTGAGAGCGTGTGCACATGTGTGTGAGCATGCGTGTGAGAGCGTGTGCGCGAGTGAGAGTGTGTGTGTGGGAGCGCGTGTGTGAGAGCAGACAGGGTATAATGCGGGCACATTACCCGGTTGCTGGGTGCTGATCCTGGGGTCTCCTCACACTTGCTAGGGGGCTGCAGGTCCCCGTAACTGGCCATGTACTGGATCAGGTTCATCAGGCCGGCACACGAGTCCGAGCAGGTGCGGATGTGGATGACATCACTAGAGCAGCGCAGCTCGAAGCGAGGCTGATCCTGGGGCAAAACAGTGGGAAGTCAGGGGGTGTGGGGATGAGGGGGACAGAGGGCAGTCAGGGGATGGGCATATGGGGGACAGAGGGTAGTCAGGGGGTGGAGGGATGAGGGGGACAGATGCCAATCAGGGGGTGGGCATATGGGGGGTCAGAGGGCAGTCAGGGGGTGTGGGGTTTGGGGGGGGCAGAGGGTAGTCAGGGGGTGGGGGCAGTCAGGAAGTGAGGGCTGGGACAGTCAGGGGGTGGGGGAATGGACACACAGACACTGGCATTAACATTTCTCAGGCACTCTCACCCTCACTCCCTCTGCAGTCGGCTTTGATGCTGTGATTCGGAATTCCAACACTCCCATATCCAAGACTCGCACGTAATCTGCAACAGATATTGGGACACAGGCAGTTACAATCTCTTACCAACTCCAAGCGAGCGGTGAGGCTGGGCTCAGACACACGGCAGCAGACACACACACGGCGGCAGACACACAGTGACGGGTGAACAAACTAAATGCAGAAACACAAGTCCCTCATTCTACCAATAAAGTCTAATTATTATTATAATTATAAAAGAACATGCTGAGTGCTCACCTCTCTTTAAGTTCACGGCCCCTGGGTTACATTTCTCAGACAAATATAAGGCAGTATCGTCGATGATTATCCTGTAAAACCAGAGGTTTAGTTATTTTGCTGCATAAACAGCTGTGGAGGAGCTGAAACTCTGAGCGTAGTGGCAGCTCTTACCTGAGTGTGGAGCTGTACTTGTCCAGGACAGCGTTACTGGAGATGGTGAAGGTTTCGACAGTGAGCAAAGCTCGGATTGGCAGGTACAATGGCCTGAAACACAAGCCATGGTCAGAGCATTACACAGCAGCATGGGTGGTCCTCACCCAAGTGCCCCTGATCCACATCATACAGCCTGGGCTGTGCTACTCCACGCTCTCTCACCTGTAGTCCAAGGCACAGTTCCACAAGTGCAAATGAAAGGTGATGGCATTGGCTGGGGGAGCGTAACCCAACACTGGCTCATCAGTAATGTTCAGGAAATCCAGGATCTGGTGGCACAGAATCAGTCCATCAGCCTCTGTATGTGTGCGTGTGTGTCATATAGAATAACAGCCTGCGTGTGTGTCATATAGAATAACAGCCTGCGTGTGTGTCATATAGAATAACAGCCTGCGTGTGTGTCATATAGAATAACAGCCTGCGTGTGTGTCATATAGAATAACAGCCTGCGTGTGTGTCATATAGAATAACAGCCTGCGTGTGTGTCATATAGAATAACAGGCATTTGACAAAGTGCCACGTGAAAGACTTGTAAGAAAGATAGAAGCCAATGGTATAAAAGGGACACTGGCAGCGGATCCAGAACTGGATGGGAGACAGAAAGCAGAGAGTTGTGGTGAACGGCTGCTTTTCTGACTGGAGGGAAGTGTACAGTGGCGTCCCCCAGGGATCGGTATTAGAACCACTGCTCTTCTTAATATACATAAATGATCTGGACTTGGCTATAGAAAGCACCATTTCCAAGTTTGCGGACGACACAAAGTTAGGGAGGGGGTAAACAGTGAGAAGGATAGGAGCCGACTGCAGGAAGACATAGACAGAATGGTAAAATGGGCGACACATGACAGATGAGTTTCAATGTGGAGAAATATGAGGTAATGCATTTTGGTAGAAAGAATGAGGGGAGGCAATATAGGCGGTAATACAATCTTAAGGGGGGGTAAAAAAGCAGAGACCTGGGGGGGCAGGTAAATGAATCCTTGAAGGTGGCAGGACAGGTAGATAAAGCTGTAAAAAGGGCAAATGGGATACTAGGCTTTATAAATAGGGGCATAGAGTACAAGAGTCAGGAGGTTATGATTAACCTATATAAACACTGGTTAGGCCTCAGTTAGAGTATGGCGCACCACACTATAGGAAGGATGTTAAGGCATTGGAAAGGGTGCAGAGGAGATTTATGAGAATGGTACCGGGAATGAGGGACCTTGATTATGAGGAAAGGCGAGAGAGACTGGGATTATTCTCATTGGAGCAGAGAAGGTTACGAGGACCTAATAGAGGTCTTCAAAATCATGAGGGGATTTGATAGGTTAGAAAGGGAAAAACTGTTCCCACTGGTGGGTGTGTCGGTGACTCGAGGTCACAGATTCAAAATAGTCTCTAAAAGAAGCCGAGGGGAGGAGGACATTTTTTCACGCAGCGAGTTGTTCTACTCTGGAACGCATTGCCTGAAAGGGTGGTGGAGGCCGATTCAATAACTACTTTTAAAAACGCAGTGGACGGGTATTTGAGGACGGGTTTGCAGGTTATGGGGAAAGGGCTGGGGAGTGGGATTGACATTACATTGCTCTTTTCAAAGAACCGGCACAGACTCAATGGTCCGAATGGCCTCTTTTTGTGCTGCACAATTCTATGAACAGCCTGCGTGTGTGTCATATAGAATAATAGCCTGCGTGTGTATCATAGAAAATAACAACCTGTGTGTGTGTTATAACAAGAACTTGCATTTATAAGGCATCTTTCACAGGTCACTTCCCAGAGATTATAGAGAATAGTGTGTATTCTATTGTGTGTGTATAGTGAGGGAGGCTCACATGAATGGAAAGGGAGCGCAGGCTGACCTGCTCATGCCAGCTGTGACCTGGCAGCACGTTGCGATGCTGAAGAGTGGCCCCGCGCAGTCCCAGAGCCACAAGGATTTCCTGAAGCCGGGAACAGGAGAGAGAACATGTCACTCACTCCTCAACTTTACATAACAACAACAATTACACTTGTATAGTGTAACATATCAAGGGAACGTTCCAAGACACTGAAGCTACTTCCTGGGACACTAAGTTATGCTTTTTGTAATCAAGAGGCTTATTGTGTGGCATTTAACTTTTTTTGATCAGCCGGGTGTCTGACACACACAGAAACCCATCACCGTGATCAGCCGGGTGTCTGACCCACACAGAAACCCGTCGCCGTTATCAGCCGGGTGTCTGACACACACAGAAACCCATCATCATGCTTAAGAGTTTCCAAACGAGAGAAAGTTCCACTTCTGCCACCTACACATGGAAATTCACATGTCTGGAGTGTAATGCGCACTCTCTCTCCCTGGTGGGATGCACCCTGTTTACTTAATTCAAGAGATCATTAGGCACAGGTCAGCACGAGCCAAGCTTGAGGACCTGGAGTGTATGTCTCTGATTTTCTGATTAAGAGCCTGGAGTGGGGTCTCACTCAGTCACTGGGAACACACCAAAAATACTGCAAACTTGATCCTTAAGTTACTTACTTGATAACGAGCTGAGTGTGTGTGTGGGTGTGTATGTGTATGTGGGGGGGGTGTGAGGGTGTGTGTGGGGGGGCTGTGTGTGTGGGGGTATGAGTGTGGGGGTGTGTGCAGGGAATCACAGGCACTCACATCTCCAACACCTCTCATACATAATAATAATAATCCTTGCATTTGATATAGCGCTTTTCACGTCTTCTTGACATCTCAAAGCACTTCACAGAATAGACTGTAAAGTGAATTGACTGTATATATGTGGGCGAAACGCGGCAGCCAATTGCGCACAGCAGCGTTCCACAAACAGTTGTGGATTGAAAATTACCAATTTATTATTGTTTTCAGTTTTGGAGGGATTATTATTAGGCTCTGTGTGGAGTAAGGAAACTTGGCCAAGGTTTCACCCTGACTTGCCGGGAATTGAACCCAGGTGTCTCGCTTACAAGGCGAGGACTCTAACCACTGATCTACAGGACTCCACCCATCATTGAACTGGTTAACAATGTTTGGTGTATTGGTATAGCTGGGGGATGTAGCTCAGTCCAACCCACCTTCATGTTGCTCTCGCTCTTGTTGTGATGAACTTTAACGGCAATGGAGAGCATGTTTGGACCGTCAGTGCCAGCCCCCGCTGCGGCAGCCTGCTTGGTGACAATCCCCTCCTCAGACTGGCTGATGGTGGTCTCCAGCCATGGAGGCCGGGACCCGCTGGGCAGCTTCACATCCCCGGGGACAAACACATTGTCCACCACACCTGTGCAGCACAGACACCAACTGAGAAACTGACAGGTATAACCGCACTACAATCTGTGCCAGTGCGTGCGAGCTCCTTGCTCCCAGGCCAGGGCCAGCTGAGGCATGACAGGACCTGTTCCAGTCACAGGGTCTAATTGTAGTGCGGGTCTGCGTGTGTGAGGGTTTGTGTCTCTGTGCACATGTGTGTCTGTGTGCGTGCGTGTCAGTTTGCGTGTCTGTGCGCGTGCGTGCTTGTGTGTGCGGCGGGGCTGTGTGTGCGCGTGCGTGTGTCGGTGCGCGTGCGTGTGTCGGTGCGCGTGCGCGTGCGCGTGTCGGTGCGCGTGTCGGTGCGCGTGTCGGTGCGCGTGTCGGTGCGCGTGTCGGTGCGCGTGTCGGTGCGCGTGTCGGTGCGCGTGTCGGTGCGCGTGTCGGTGCGCGTGCGTCAGACAGATGCGCTGTGATGTGTAGTACCTTGGTGACACAGGAAGACTTTGTTGGTCTGGAGACAGAAATAGTGCTGGTCGTCACAGCCCTGATATTTGGCCACAGTGAAGAAGCTTCCATTCTCGATCTCCAGCCAGAACTCGCCGTGCTTCCCCACCAACACCGTCCCATCATCATTCTGCAAGACACCAGCCAGCTTAGAGCCTGTCCCCACTTACTGCTCCCCACAGGGTGCCCCCCAGCACACAAACACACACACACACACACACACACAGCAACTCAGCAAAACACACATAGCCATCCGGCCCACTGTCTCCCAGCTGTTTTTATTGCCACCGTTTCTCTCTTTCCACACATCTCTCAACATTATTACTGCTCATAACATTACAGAAACATAGAAACAAATGTAGGCCATTCAGCCCCTTGATCCTGTTTTGCCATTCTATAAGTCCAGTTACCTGCCCTTGCCCCGTATTCCTTTAATAACCTGACCTAACAAACATCTATCCACCTATCTATCCATTATTACTGGAACATTATTACTGCTGTTTCTATTGATTTGCCCAGGCCCCTACTATCCAATCCATTGATTCGGCCCCAATCGCCCAGCCTAAGCTCTGAGGGTTCCTGCTCACAGCACACTGAGGCCGGTAATACGCAAAGAGAGTGCACCTCACAGTGTATCATAGCAGAATGTCTCCCAGTGTCACTGAGGCCGGTGTCAGACACGGTGATTGTATTGGCAGCTGGTATCTCACCTTGGTCTGGGTGCCCAGTGTGACCAGGCCACGGGACACGGTGAGGAGCATCGACAGCAGACTTTGGCAGCTCTTATTCTGTTGTTCAATTTTCTTTTTGCGGCGGGAGCGGTGGGCGAGATCGAGAGTCGAGTAAAACTGCAGTGTCTCCTCCTCGGAACCACTCTCGTCATCTGCAGTGAGAGAGGGAGAGCACGTGAGCATGGGGTGGGGGGGCACTGCCAGCCCCAGATTGGAGAATTGGTTTTAAAATGGAGAATCGCAGGAAGATGGCAGCTCATACAGCAATTCAATCCCTGGTCTCTGTGCTGGTGCTCACTGCCCGTCTACTCTATCCCCATTCCCTGCTCTCTTCCCATGGTGTCTGTGCTGGGGCTCGCTGCCCCATTGGAGCTCTCCACTCTAACCCCATTCCCTGCTTTCTCCCATGGTGTCTGTGCTGGGGCTCACTCCCCCACTGGAGCTCTCTACACTAACCCCATTCCCTGCTCTCTCTCTCCCCATCGTGCCTGTGCTGGGGCTCGCTCCCCCACTGGAGCTCTCTACTCTAACCCCATTCCCTGCTCTCTCTCCCCCCATGGTGTCTGTGCTGGGGCTCGCTCCCCCACTGGAGCTCTCTACTCTAACCCCATTCCCTGCTCTCTCTCCCCCCATGGTGTCTGTGCTGGGGCTCGCTCCCCCACTGGAGCTCTCTACTCTAACCCCATTCCTGCTCTCTCTCTCTCCCCATGGTGTCTGTGCTGGGGCTCACTCCCCCACTGGAGCTCTCTACACTAACCCCATTCCCTGCTCTCTCTCCCCCCATGGTGTCTGTGCTGGGGCTCACTCCCCCACTGGAGCTCTCTACACTAACCCCATTCCCTGCTCTCTCTCTCCCCATCGTGCCTGTGCTGGAGCTCACTCCTTGTTGTTATTGCTCCTCACTCACAATGGGTAGCGCTTGGCATGTCCAAACAAGTGTCTGTGAGGCCAAGGGAGAAGCCCATTCACCACCATCCCACAAACAGCATTAATATTTATATATTCCGGCCACAAAATATAGTCAATTCACTTGACACTATATTTTGTGCAGCGCTTTGAGATGCAAAGATTATTATTATTACTAAAGCCTCCCCTTTCCCCCGGCCCATGCAGAAAGGTTGGATGCAATGTCCTGCGGTATAGTCACTGATATGCTGGACAAACAGCGTACCATCCTGGACAGTGGGCTTGGGCTGAGTCAGACTGTCTTTGCTGAACGCACTGATCAGCTGGCTGGCAACAGAGAGACCCACTCCATAGGAAACATTTTCGACCGTCTCCACAGGAGAAGGTGCAGCGGGCTCCCAGAGCAGCAAATCATTTATCCTGCAACAGAAACAAGACATTAATCACTGCTAATACACCGGCTTCAATCCCAGCAATGCTGCACACTCACTTCCCATTCCACATACAGGAGCCTGGTACGGGAGAGGACATGGGTTGCAGAGTTCTGGATGATCTGCAGCCTATGGAGGGTGGAGTTGGAGAGGCCGACAAACACATGTTCACAAATTTCTCCTGGTGGGTGACTAGGATGTGACTGTGCATGTTTGTGTTTTACATTGAATTGCTGCAGGGAGAGAAGTAGGGGTTACAGGCTGCGGATTTGTCCTGTAACAATTTCCAGCACATTCAAGCTTTCAGCATTCAAGCACTTCCCATTCCGTTAAGAAATCTGTGAGGAAATCCCGCATGTTAGCAGCCAATGGGAGCACTACTCACCTGTTGTAGATCCTCTCGTAGAAGACTTTGTTGGGCAGCACAAGACTCACAGTCGGTAACATCAGCTCCAGCACATAGTGAGAGGTGCTCATGGTTCTGTCCTGGAACTGACCCATCTCAAACTGGTCTCCAGGCATCACCATCTGCAGAGAGCAGTGCTCCAGTCACACAGCATTCAGGAACTCCCCCACCCACAGCAGCCCCGACCAGTCACACCCACATCAGCCCCGCCCAGCCACACCCACATCAGCCCCGCCCAGCCACACCCACACCAGCCCCACCCAGCCACACCCACACCAGCCCCGCCCAGTCACACCCACACCAGCCCCACCCAGCCACACCCACACCAGCCCCGCCCAGCCACACCCACACCAGCCCCGCCCAGTCACACCCACACCAGCCCCGCCCAGCCACACCAGCCCCGCCCAGTCACACCCACACCAGCCCCGAACCATCACACCAGCCCCGCCCAGTCACACCCACACCAGCCCCGCCCAGTCACACCACACCAGCCCCGCCCAGTCACACCCACACCAGCCCCACCCAGCCACACCCACACCAGCCCCGCCCAGCCACACCAGCCCCGCCCAGTCACACCCACACCAGCCCCGAACCATCACACCAGCCCCGCCCAGTCACACCCACACCAGCCCCGCCCAGTCACACCCACACCAGCCCCGCCCAGCCACACCCACACCAGCCCCGCCCAGTCACACCCACACCAGCCCGAACCATCACACCAGCCCCGCCCAGTCACACCCACACCAGCCCCGCCCAGTCACACCCACACCAGCCCCGAACCATCACACTAGCCCCGCCCAGTCGCACACCACTCACACACGAGCCCCGCGAAGTTACACGCTGTGGGAATGTAAAAGGACTAAAATACGTAAAGTACAGAATGTCTAGACTATGATAAGATTAGGTTTTTTTTAAGCAAGTGTAGATAATTAGAGCAGAACCAGTGTCCTTGTCCTGTCCGCAAATGTACAATTAAACTTGTGATGACTGAATGTTGCTTGTCAATCAACAGCAAGAATTGTTTTGAGACATGAGGTGATCGCAAATAATCATGTATATAAACTAATGGGACTGCCCCATTGGTGGAGGGAGACTACCGACTCTTCTGAGGGATGTGCTATTGTATTACCTCTGGCTTTCCCTCTCCTTGCTGCAAGTATTAAATAAACTATATTTCTGAGCTAACTCTGTTTGTGAGTGCTCGTTTAATCCTAGCTATAGCGACTACATCCTGGGTTCGACAACGCCACTCACACACGAGCCCCGCGAAGTTACACGCCACTCACACACGAGCCCCGCGAAGTTACACGCCACTCACACACGAGCCCCGCGAAGTTACACACCACTCACACACTAGCCCCACCCAGTCACACACCACTCAATAATACAACGGGGTTCCTACTTACATCTAGGTAAACAGAGGCGTAGGGAGGGAAACTTGCCGAAGATTTCGCTCAGCCGAGAATCAAGCCCAGGTCTCTCGCTTGCGAGGTGAGCGCTCTAACCCCTGAGCTACAGGACTCCATACTACTGGCAGCCCCTCCGAGTCACACAGCATTTAGGTGTACCTCCACCCCTTGCCTGCCCCCACTACCGTCTGCGCTACCTCTATTGCTGAATTCTCTACACGCCTTCACGCTCTCACCTCCTCGTTTTCATACATGACTCTGCGAGAGGAGAAAGGCGAGGCTTCCTGTTTCCCCAAGTCACACACGTCCTTCAGAGAGTGACCTCCACCTTCCTCGTCCTCCAGCGAGTGACCCCGACCTTCCTCATCCTCCAGTGAGTGGCCTCCGGGCTCCTCCTCCTCGCTGGTGATCCGCTCCAGGATGGAGTGCACCGCGGTGGGATTCACCTTCAACACAACCCTAGTGTCAAGAGCAGAGCATCAGCACCCAGTCCAGACAAACAGCCAAGCTCCCTCCACACACTGATGCTGTATTCTATAGCACCCTTCCTGCTCAAAGTGCGTTACAATAATTCCCGTGAAGCACAGGAGCTATTTTTGTAGGTTATAGTGTCCAATAATTTGTGCACAGCAATGTCCTTCAAACAGCCACCAGGTGAATACCCAATTTTTATCTCTGGGGGAATGTTGGCCATTCTCCCTTCTCTTCCTTGTGAGTAATGACATGGGATCCTTTATGTCCACCTGAACAGCCTCAGGGACCCTGTTTTGACACCTGGTTTAATGCACATTGTATCAGAGACTCAGTCCTGAGTCTTGCCTCCTGGGGTACCCACCGTGGCCAGTCAAACTTCTCGCTGTCTGACGAGGACATGTCTCCGTCTGCGGCGTGTGATACTTTAAGAAACCTGAATGCTGGCGTCTCCTGGTCTTCCTGGAATTTCCCTGAAACACAGACACGTCCTTTAGCAAAGTGCAAACCCATCAGTGTGCGTCTGCTGTCTTACCCAATTATATACACACCCACTGCCCTGCCGACCACCACACCCACTGCCCTGCCGACCACCACACCCACTGCCCTGCCGACCACCACAGCCACTGCCCTGCCCACCACAGCCACTGCCCTGCCCACCACCACAGCCACTGCCCTGCCCACCACAGCCACTGCCCTGCCCACCACCACACCCACTGCCCTGCCCACCACCACAGCCACTGCCCTGCCCACCACCACAGCCACTGCCCTGCCGACCACCACAGCCACTGCCCTGCCGACCACCACAGCCACTGCCCTGCCGACCACCACACCTACTGCCCTGCCGACCACCACACCCACTGCCCTGCCGACCACCACAGCCACTGCCCTGCCCACCACCACAGCCACTGCCCTGCCCACTACCACAGCCACTGCCCTGCCCACCACCACAGCCACTGCCCTGCCCACCACCCACACTGCCCTGCCCACCACCCACACTGCCCTGCCCACCACCCACACTGCCCTGCCCACCACCCACACTGCCCTGCCCACCACCCACACTGCCCTGCCCACCACCCACACTGCCCTGCCCACCACCCACACTGCCCTGCCCACCACCCACACTGCCCTGCCCACCACCCACACTGCCCTGCCCACCACCCACACTGCCCTGCCCACCACCCACACTGCCCTGCCCACCACCCACACTGCCCTGCCCACCACACACACTGCCCTGCCCACCACACACACTGCCCTGCCCACCACACACACTGCCCTGCCCACCACCCACACTGCCCTGCCGACAATCACACAGACTGTCTGACATCAAATCCTGGTGGGAGCCAACTCTCTACAGCTGAATGTCAGCAAGACCGAGGCCCTCCTGATTGTCTCGCACCAGCACTTCCGCCCCACAGGCACTGGTCGCATCACATCTACGGATGCACACTCCACCTCACTGAGGCGTCTTGTTCAACCCTCGACTGACCTTTCTCCCCCATATCCGTGCCATGACCCGCTCTGCCTTCCCCCACCTCCGCAACATTGCCTGACTCCGCCATTGACTCACCCCTCAGGCCCCCTAAACTCTCATACATGCATTTGTCACCTCAAGGCTCAACTACAGAAACTCCCTCCTTGGCGGCCTCCCCAACTCTTCCTTCCACAAGTTGCAGATTCATAGATTCATAGAATGTTACGGCACAGAAGGAGGCCATTCGGCCCATCGAGTCTGTGCGGCTCTTTGACAGATCGTCACTTCCACTGACCCCAATCACCAGCTTTCTCCCCATAACTCTGCAAACCCGTCTTCCCCGATACCTGTGTCCAGTTCTCTCTTAAAAGCTGTTATCGAATCAGACTTCACTGCCCTTTCGGGCGGATCATTCCAAATTCCAACAACTCGCTGAGTGAAAACATTTCTTCTAACCTCCCCTCTGCTTCTTTTGGTAGATATCTTAAGACTGTGACCACGGGTCACAGACACACCCACCAGCCAGATCAGCCAGAACTCTGCAGCTTGTGTCCTCTCCTGCATCAGGCTCTGTGACCCCATCACCCCCACCCTCACCCGGCACCACTGGCCCCCCATCCCTCAGAGGATAGAGTTCAACATCCTCGTCCACACTTTCAAGGCCTCCATGGCCTTACCCCCTCCTACATCTCTAACCTGCTGACCCCCTATCAGCCTGTCCTCTCCCTCCGCTCAGCAGACTCCGCCCTGCTCCAGGGCTCCCGCCCGACCCCCACTACCATCAGCGGCCGGGCTTTCAGCCTCTCTGCCCCCACCCTTTGGAACTCCATCCCACAATCCCTTCCCCTCGCTCCCTCTCTTGCCTCCTTCAAGGCACGACTCAAGACCCTCCTTGTCGAACAAGCCTTCAGCCGTCCTCCTACTCTCTCTGCCCTCCCTTATCCCAACCCTGCCCCCCCACGCTCAGATCCTGATCCCTGACTGTTCAGCTCCTTGCGACATCCTCCCAACGTGAAAGGTGCTTTACAAATGTTGTTGCTGTTTGTTGCCCTGCTGACAATCAAACACACTGCCGAAAAGGCCTGACTCACATGCACTGCCTCCCCCCAGCCTGAGACATTGTCCTAATGGTTACGAAGGCACAGAATTGTGGAAAAATCAAACTCAGTCTGTCCTTTAGATTAAGAATGAATTTAGTTTAAGAATGAAAAAGAAATTTGCACCATTTTACATGTTCTTAAGCTGGACAACACAGTGTCTCAGGCTGTAGGCCAGGGAAGCATTAGCCGGGGGGGGTGGGGGAGCATTAGGGGGATCATTAGTTGAGGGGGCGCGGGGAGCAGTAGCCGGGGAGGAAGGCAGAGACAGGAGGTTTGTGTGATATAGGAAGTGCTGGCTGTCTCACCGAGTAGCTCCTTAAACGTCAGCTCCAGCTTCAGCTGCTCGTGGGACAAACTCCCACAGAACTCCGTCTTCACACCAGCCTCGCTGAATTCCAGGTGCAGGATCTCCTTCTGGAGAGATTTCTTGAACCAGGGCCCCCTCTCCTGGTCGGAGCGGAGGTCTGGGATGGGGAAGCGGATGGCAATCTTGAAGACGGGCGCGGTGACCTGGACAGATGTCCGGCGGTTTGCTGGGGACGCAGCGTCATCGCGGAAAACCTCGGTGAAGGCCCTGTGCTGCAACAGAGAGCGTGTGAGGTGTAAGCAGCAAATGAGCAGTAACCAGCGGTAGCCACAGCCAAGGTAACCGCTACAACCACCCCAGCTCCCACTGCGTGGCTATCACCTGCTCGGATTATTTTTTTAAATAAAGTCAGCTAAAGTGTTCGATGATTAGATGTTTCATGTATGTGCCTGTGCATACTGTGGGATTTGTTTTCCCCCTCCCGCAGTCCATCCCTGCAGGATTTTTAAACCAATTCAGCTACGAACGGCAGAGTTTTACTTTAAACAACGCAACAGTTTCAATCGACGAACCTTCTCATAAAACAGGATCTGTGAACTTTTAAAAGTCCTACGTGAAGACAAAATCCCTGCGTTACAGAATACTGGCGTGTATGTTCCTGGAAATCTTATATCTTAATCTTTTGCACATTTCTGTTTTCTCCATTCTTTTTACAGGAGGGCGTGTGTGTGGGAGGGAGAGGGCTGTTTCTGCAGCTCAGTGGTTAGAGCACTCGCTTTACAAGTGAGAGCCCTGAGTTCAATCCCCGGGGGGTCAGGGCGAAACCTTGGGCAAGTTTCCTGACTCCACACAGAGCCTAATAATAATCCCTTCAAAACAATACAATAATAAATTGGTCATTTTCAATCTACGATTGTTTGTGGGACATTGCTGTGCGCAATTGGCTGCCGCGTTCGCCCACAAATATACAGTCAATTCACTTTACAGTGTATTCTGTGAAGCGCTTTGGGACGTCCTCCCGACGTGAAAAGCGCTATATCAAATGCAAGGATTATTATTATTATTATTATTACTATTATTATTGCTCTCTCACCACCCGGTGTCTCCAGCTCAGCCAGTAACTGCAGACAGGAGGCCAAGTCTGCCCCAAGCTCCTCCAGCAGCTGACTAACTGTTTGTTACCCAGAGAGGGGGCTGCTTGTCCTCACCCATAGGAGTGCCTCCTCACACATTTCCAAGGAGTACATTGTTGTAACATGTCTCCCCAACCCTCCCAGCTGTGTGCAGCAAGCTGTAACCCCCACCCCGCAGCCCCGTTATCCCTGCAGTCACTCACCAGGCTGATGTGTTTGCTGAAGGAAGTGTACATGTGGGATGCCATCATCTCGCTAGTGGCCAGCCTCTGAGGCTGCAGCAGGGAATTCAGTCTGTCCACAATACTGATGTCCAGCTCCGAGTGCACCAGGCCCAGCTCCACCAGCAGCTCAGCCTTCTGGGGGGCCGCAGTCAGCCGCCCCTGACTGCCCTGTGACACAGCAAACACAGCAGCGTCAAGCATAGGCGAGGAAGCTGCACAGCGGCCGCCATTAACTGTCGTTCCCATCAAAACAGCAAGGGGAAGGGGGAGGCCTGATAGCCACTACTCAGCAAGCGGGTAACCAGAGCCGGTCACCGTATGTCATAGCGAGAAGCCAGGAGAATTTTACATTTATTCACATGTGGAAAACCCAACCCAAACCACTGCAATAGCTTCAAATCAGACAATACAGTATTACAAGTACCTGGACTCCACTGCGGGGGCTGTGCTTGTAGTGAATGTGCACACAAGGTGCTGGGGGCTCTCGGCTGCTCTCACACTCGAACCTCAGTAGCTGACAAAAGAAAGGGAGAGTTTCAGACTAGTCTATGCCTGCCAGCACACAGGCAAGAGCTCACCCCCTACACCCCCCACCCACCCCACACACACACAATCACCACCCACACACCACCATCACACCCAAGAGGTCACATACACACACCACACACATCACACACCACCCCTTCACCAGTCCCTTTGGAGTCGGAGAACAGAGGTTTCCTGACGTGAAAGGCACTATACAAATGTATAATTGCTGTTGTTTTGAAAACATTTGGAAGGATCGCTCCAATGAGGACAGTTGTGGCGAGTGATCCTGCGGCTCCGAGACCAAAACTCCCACCCCAGGAGTGGGGCAATCACACAGGGTAAAGGTGAGACACTGCTCAACACAGTGGCGCCTTGTTATCAACTGGAGTTCGAGGTTCATAAACTCCTAACCTCCCACATAGCGAGGCTACGATAGGTTTCCCTATCCTGCCGGCAACATGGCTCCCACATTAAATACAGGATCAACTTCCAGGTCATCAGGTTGCGGCTGACGTGGCTTCCCGTTTGCTGTGCACGTGCCCAGTGAACGGGATCCTCACCCCATTTGTTATAACAGGGTAACCTCGTAGAGAGGAGCCACCTGCATTCAAAGCCAAAAGCTTGTGATCCAAAGCCTCCTGCTGACCCAGCCGACTCTCTGGAAAATTGAGATGAAGCAGAGAGAAGCCAGCGAGACACCAACACAGAGCAGTGGGGTGTAGCAGCACAGAGTCTTAGTGCTGCTCACCTCAGTGTACTGTGGGAGGACAGTGCTAATGCTGCTATGTAATATACTAATAGCCAGTGCTGCTCACCTCAGTGTACTGTGGGAGGACAGTGCGAGAATCAATTGGGAAGAGACACTCCAGCAGTTCCATCCAATTGACAGACACGTCAGTGTTGAGGCTGCGGGAGCTGGCACCTCGACGCTGCTCGTAGCTCAGCTTTATACCAGCAGCAAACAGCCTGCGGAGCGCAACAGGAGATTATAGGCTTCACACACCACACAGCACTGCAGACCACACCACACAGCACTGCAGGCCACACCACACAGCACTGCAGACCACACCACACAGCACTGCAGGCCACACCACACAGCACTGCAGGCCACACCACACAGCACTACAGGCCACACCACACAGCACTACAGGCCACACCACACAGCACTGCAGGCCACACCACACAGCACTACAGGCCACACCACACAGCACTGCAGGCCACGCCACACAGCACTGCAGGCCATGCCACACGCCACACAGCACTGCAGGCCATGCCACACGCCACACAGCACTGCAGGCCACACCACACAGCACTACAGGCCACACCACACAGCACTGCAGGCCACACCACACAGCACTACAGGCCACACCACACAGCACTGCAGGCCACACCACACAGCACTACAGGCCACACCACACTACAGGCCACACCACACAGCACTACAGGCCACACCACACTGCACCTCAGGCCACACCACACAGCACTGATGGCAGTTTTGCCCTATTACAACGGATTGCAGGCTGGACACTCTTGTGGGGTGACTGTTACAAGGGCCTGCAGGCTTTACCTGAGATGATCGTGGGGACAAGCGTCAGCAAACGCGGGCCGCAGTCTGTGGAAATCCTTTGTTGCAAACTGAGCGGGGCTGAGTCCCTGCAGGCAGCTGAAGAAGTGAGTGGCCATCCTGGTCAGCGGGTCCAGCCTCAGGGTGCTCTCCGGGGGGGGCAGGGGATCAATGTGCAGCACTGACACAGACAAGCCGCCCACAGTCAGCCTGATCACTGCCTCAGGACGCCACTCAGCAGCACAGTGAGGTTTACAGGCTAGATCTGAAAGAGAAAACAAATCTGCCAATACAACGCCAGGGCTGCCAATCACAGGGCTATCAAACCTCTGGGTAAGGTACTTTAACGTAAATACAGTGGGATCCAGTGGGGGAGCGAGCACCAGCACAGACAGAAAGGGGCAAGAGAGACCGGGAATGGTGTTAGAGTAGAGAGCTCCAGTGGATACAACTGACTGAAATGACAAAGTAACAGAAGTTTATACACATGTCAGAGTTAGAGACAGAATAAACAAAAAGGGAGGGAGCATGAGGCTGGGGTACAATGTTAGACAGTAACTGTTGCTCCTCTCGTGTAGCCCATTGATGGCACTGAGCAGTGTTCCCCACTTACTGCCTCGTCGAAGAGGTCTCTGAAGCAACGGTGGTTCCCTGGTGTTATACAGCTGCTCCTTGGGGCCTCGGCCTCCCTGTCCAGCGGGGTCCAGGTAATCGTCCCACTGAAAGGAGAGGATTCAGCTGAGTTGAACGGAGGTTTCAGGTTGCACTATGTGCACTTCACATCTCTGCACAAAGATCAGCTGAATGGCCTCCCTCTGTGCTGTCCAGCCAAACACACTGAGTGCTGCTGTCACTGCTGTAGTGAGATACCAGCGTTTCCCTAACAAACACTCCGACGTGCCAGCTGTCAGTGCCACCCTGTACCAGGCAGCGCTGTGCCACACACACAGGCCCGGCCCCCCTCGCCGGCGCAGGCCCCCCTCGCCGGCGCAGGCCCCCCTCGCCGGCGCAGGCCCCCCTCGCCGGCGCAGGCCCCCCTCGCCGGCGCAGGCCCCCCTCGCCGGCTCAGGCCCCCCTCGCCGGCTCAGGCCCCCCTCGCCGGCTCAGGCCCCCCTCGCCGGCTCAGGCCCCCCTCGCCGGCTCAGGCCCGGCCCCCCTCGCCGGCTCAGGCCCTGCCCCCCTCGCTGGCTCAGGCCCTTACCCCTGCGCCGGCTTGTGGGGAGCTGGCCATCGAGTTGGTGTGAGTGCTGCTGAGTGACAATTCCAGGTCGGGTTCAGGTTCTCCCAGGGGAGGAAGTGACGCCACACTGTTTGACATCTCCATGTCTGCCATTGAGAAAAAGACTTCATCTTCTGCTGTGAGAAACAGACAGGAGACCTGCAGTCAGGATGGCTGAGGAAGACATCGCTCGTGCTCAGAGTATTCGAGGAGGATTAGTACAAACTGTAATTGACCAAATCTGTCCCAACCTGTCCTATCGACCATCGGTCACTCAATACAATAAACAAGTTTCACACCAAAGCCAATAGATGGGGAAGATGGAGGCTTGTTCTGTAATATTACCTATTTTGGGGTGTATATGGGGAGGGGAGGGGCTCCAAATCTCTGTTTCCAGCTGTTCTGAACTCCCACAAGCAGAGTCACTCCCCATCTCATCCAGTCCCATTCTCCACCCCCATCCTCTCCACTTTCCCTACTCTACTCCCTCCGAGAGTGGCTGAGCTTTCAGCCACTGCACCTCAGTCACTGGGGCACTGTCCTATCATCCCTTCCCTTGTTTCTTGTGTGAAAGGCTTTGAATCGTCCTCCAGCCATGAAAGGTACTGTATAATTTGTTGTGTTGTATGTGGCTGGATGAGTGGTGCAAGGCAGGTGCCAGTCTGTTCCCAGGTTAGTGTTTGCCACGTTACTTGTAACTGTGCCCTGCTCGGTGTGACTGTGAGTACGGGACACAGATAGACACATGAGGCTGAGCCATGTTAGTGACTGTGCACCATACCTCGGCTTGAAGTGGTTCGGACAGTCTCAGTCTCATAGTAGCTGTGCTCTGCTGAGACCCCAGGAGACAGCTTCTCCTTCTGTAGGTACCGGTTCAGTTCCATCTGAATCAGGTACTGGTCCTCCTGCTGCATTGGCCGATTCTTCCTGCCTTTGGATTCCACAACTGTTTGTTCCGAGCATCCTGAACAGCCAATCACAGTGAGCAACCACACTGCCCAACCAGCCAATCACAGTGAGTA
Source organism: Callorhinchus milii (assembly GCF_018977255.1). Lineage (NCBI taxonomy): Eukaryota > Metazoa > Chordata > Chondrichthyes > Chimaeriformes > Callorhinchidae > Callorhinchus > Callorhinchus milii. The sequence goes on along the minus strand of NW_024704750.1, from coordinate 23,149,751 downwards.
ACCACACAGCCCAACCAGCCAATCACAGTGAGTAACCACACAGCCCAACCAGCCAATCACAGTGAGTAACCACACAGCCCAACCAGCCAATCACAGGGAGTAACCACACAGCCCAACCAGCCAATCACAGTGAGTAACCACACAGCCCAACCAGCCAATCACAGTGAGTAACCACACAGCCCAACCAGCCAATCACAGTGAGCAACCACACAGCCCAACCAGCCAATCCCAGGGAGTAACCACACAGCCCAACCAGCCAATCACAGTGAGCAACCACACAGCCCAACCAGCCAATCACAGTGAGTAACCACACAGCCCAACCAGCCAATCACAGTGAGTAATTACACAGCCCAACCAGCCAATCACAGTGAGTAACCACACAGCCCAACCAGCCAATCACAGTGAGTAATCACACAGCCCAACCAGCCAATCACAGTGAGCAACCACACAGCCCAACCAGCCAATCCCAGGGAGTAACCACACAGCCCAACCAGCCAATCCCAGTGAGTAATTACATAGCCCAACCAGCCAATCACAGTGAGTAATTACACAGCCCAACCAGCCTATCACAGTGAGTAATTACACAGCCCAACCAGCCAATCACAGTAAGTAATTACACAGCCCAACTAGCCAATCACAGTCACTAACCACACACACAATCTGGCTCAGGAACTGGACTATGGACATTCACAGAGGACTGGCTCGAGAGGATGGGAGTAATGGGGAGAAGTCCTACACTTTAACACAAGCCTGGGGACTGACCTGGCAGCAGAATGGCACTGAGCATGTCCATTAGGAGGTGGATTTGTCGTGGGGACAGGAAGACGTTGATACACTCGATCAGTCCCTCCACATCCAGCTGTTGGAGACAGAGAAACTCACAGTCAGTCTCCGCATTGTTGCCCCACTGCAGTTCACAAACCAATACAGAATAAAAAGGATTAGAAACACAAAGTAAGACAGATTCTGATTTTGCCCTCCATTCCTTCATTTCTCCCCAGTCACTGGGCAACTGTGGCAAGGAGTCTACCTGGCCATCTGGACTCAGCTTTCATCCACTCCACGACTGTTTGTGGGACACTGCTGTGCGCAAACTGGCTGCCGTGTCTCACAACAACAACAAAAGGAGGGACTGCAGGATGGAGTTCCAGAGGGTGGGGGCAGAGTGGCGGAAGGCCAGCCCACCAATGGTGGGGCAAGCAAGGCGGGGGATATAAAGCAGGCCAGAGCCCGCTGAGCGGAGGGAGCGAACAGGATGGTAGGGGCTTAGGAGATCACAGAGGTAGGGGGAGGAAGGCCACGGAGGGCTTTGAAGGTGAGAACCAGGATCTTGAACTGTGTCCTCTGTGTGATGGGAAACCAGTGGGCGAGGATGGGGGTGATAGGGTCTTGGAGCCTAATGCGGGAGAGGACACAGGCTGCAGAGTTGTGGATGATCTGCAGCCATGGGAGGAAGGAGTTGGGGAGGCAGACAAGCAATGAGTTTGCATAGTTGAGCCTCGATGTAATGAAGGCATGTATGAGGGTTTCGGCGGCCTGCGCCGTGAGACAGTGGCAGAGCTCAGCCATGTTGCGGAGGTGGGGAAGGCAGAGTGGGTCATGGTGCAGATGTAGGGTAGAAAGGATAGTTGAGGGTCAAACAAGATGCCAAGGTTCTGGACTGGCTCAGTGAGAGGGATTGGGCGACCATGGACGGTGATGCTGGCAGTGCCTGAGGTGTGGAGGCGCTGGCGGGAGACAATCAGGAGACTCGGCCTGTTGACGTTCAACTGGAGAAAGTTAGCTCTCATCCAGGACTTGATCCTGGAGTCAAGGGTGGAGGCAGAGAGGTAGAGTTGGGTGTCATCTGCATACATGTGGAAGTTGACCCCATGTCTGCGGATGATCTTCACCCAAAACTATACAGTCAATTCACTTTACAGTACATTCTGTGAAACGCTTTGAGGTGTCTCGACGACTTGATAACGCACTATGTCAAACGCAAGGATTATTATTATGAATCTTCCCCCAGGTGCTCAAGGTGCCAGCTCCCTCCCTATAGACAAGCACCTGGTCACTGATCAATGCCTCTCCACAGCAGTGTCACTGTCCTGAGGAACAGCGCTCTGTGGAGGCAACAAGCACAACGCCATGTCCTTCCACCCAGAGAGCAAACACTGTGGAAAATCTCCTTTTTTAATGAAAGGCCCTTTTAACGATTTTGTGATCAGAAACAATCTGACCTTTGGCACGGGAAGTGCTTCATTCTGCTTCAGGGTCAGACCCAGCTCTATTTTCCCACCACAGCTGCCGATCTGCACAGGCTGGAAATGAACGGCACCGGAGGCTTTCCTGGTGAACTGTGGGTGTGGCTCGGAGACAATCTTGGGGTTCCAGCTCGGGGACAGCTTGGCCTCCATCTCCTGTGGGCGTAAACAACAGCAGATCAACCAACACAATGACCGTCTGGCTTCACCACCCGACACCTCCCTCCTTCCACCATGTGATGACAACAATAACTTGCATTTATGTAGCACCCCTCACTCACAGAGTGCTTGACAGTAGCAGAGACGACGCCGAACCAAGGGGAGGGGGAGGTGACCGTAGGCACGGTCAAATAGGAAGGTCTTCAGGCGCAACCTGAAAATGGGGAACGAAGGGAGGAAGGAGCAAGGCGATGAAGCAAAACAGTCGCTGTGAGTCTCCAGAATAAGGTTCTATATTAAAAAGAAACAAGTGCTCTCACCTGCATTGGCGAGGTCCTGGGCGACGTCTTTGCACTCTCAGGAAACTCGTGCCAGAAAAGCAGCACTCCACTTAGCTGCAGGTTCTTGTGGGCAAAGGCTGTGGGCTGGTGGACATTCACGTCTGGGCTTTCATTTGCAGATTCGTCGCGGTATTCAGTCCTACAAGAGGAAGAGAGGTTTGGGCAGGCAGTCGCACTATAATAGAGAAATCATTCACTCCCAGCAGCAGGCCCTTCGAGGAGCTGCCCCATGTGAAGGGTGCTCTATACGTGCAAGTTGTTGTAGCAATACCTCAAGAGCACAGCAGGGCCACGAGCTGGAAGCCAATGCAGCCACCCTTACACCACATTAGGGAAGAGCAATGCTTTATAATAATAATAATAATCCTTGCATTTGATATAACGCTTTTCATGTCGGGAGGACGTCCCAAAGCGCTTCACAGAACACACTAAAGTGAATTGACTGTATATTTGTGGGCGAACGCGGCAGCCAATTGCGCACAGCAATGTCCCACAAACAGTCGTAGATTGAAAATGACCAATTTATTATTGTTTTGTTTTGGAGGGATTATTATTAGGCTCTGTGTGGAGTAAGGAAACTTGCCCAAGGTTTCGCCCCGACCTGCCGGGGATTGAACTCAGGTCTCTCACTTGCAAAGCATTGTCAGATAAGACATTCAGCGGAGGTATTCAAGTGGATGTGATGATCCCTTTTCATCAATTAAAGAGAAGGGAGTCCCCTGCCCCTCACCCACCATATCCTGGCCAACAATCCATCACTTAAATTGGTTGTTTACCAATTGGCCGACACAACTGCCTACTGATAGCAATTCCCGGTGAAGTGTGATTGGATAGTGCTCCACTATCCTAGCTATAGGGTATCCTAGCTATAGGGTATCCTAGCTATAGGGTATCCTAGCTTTGACTCCCCCTCAACAGTCAAAGGGCACAGATCCCAACTGTCACCCTGACTGAGATCAGGTTACAGACTGTAACCTGTGCAGCTCATCACAACACCAGGGAGGTTCATTACGGGACACAGCCACTCACAGCACCAGCCTCTCCATTACAATAAGCCACCACTGCAGCCGGTTTATCACATAGCCTTTCCAAACAAACATCAGCCCAGAAAATTCTCCAATATTCCAATTTCTTGCCCTGCTGTCAGTTTGCTGATGTACCTCTGGATGCGGATTTCCAGAGCAACTCCAGTCTCTGAATTATCCGGAATGTGCTCGATGCGGAGAACGGTGTCTATAAAGGTAAGTTTAACTCTTCTCAGAACTGAAAGAGAAAGAAACAAGTCCTGAATACTTGGCATACACAGAAAGAGAGAGACAGACAGAGAAAGAGAGACATACAGAGAGAGACAAAGAGAGACAGAGACAAACAGCAACAAGAAGATTACATTTGTAAAGCGTCTTTCACGTCGGGGGGACGTCCCAAGGCGCTGGACAGAGTACAGTATTTCAGACCCGAGCTGGGGTCGGGGGGGGGAAGGGAGGGGAGGGGAAGGGGGGGTGGCCAATGGCATTGTCAAAGAGACAGACAGACAGACAGACAGACAGGCAGAGAGAGACCGACAAGGACAGACAGCGAGAAACAGATAGACAGAGACAGGCAGCGAGACAGAGACAGACAGACAGAGACAGACAGACAGAGACAGACAGAGCGAGACAGACAGAGCCAGGCAGACAGACGACAGAGACAGACAGACAGACAAGTGAGTGACAGAGACAGACAGACAAGTGAGTGACAGAGACAGACAGACAGCAAAAATCAGTCAGAAAGAAACAGCATTCCTAAACCCCCTGTTCAGTGAAGAGCTGCATACAGTGGACACAACAGATTCAGCGACAGCAAAGAGGGACAACAACAAAATTACATTTATATAGCGCCTTTCACATTAGGAGGACGTCCCAAGGCCAATATCACAAAGTAAAATACCAAGGCCCTCCTCGCCAGGCTCTCCAGCTCCATTATCCACAAATCCAACTAATTCAAAACTCCCCCGTCCTTGTAGTCAACTGCTTCAAACTCCGTACCCCCATCACAGCAAATCCCATCACACCAGCCCTCGCCAGGCTCCACTGGCTCCCTATCAGAATGGATTCAACATCCTCACATTTATGTACAAATCCCTTAATGCCCTGGCACATCCCTCTCTCTGACCTGCTTGCTCCCCATTCCACCACCCGCCGCCTATACTCAGCTTGCACTCGCCTCCTGCATGTCCCTCGTCCCCTCTGCTCCACCATCGGCTGCCATGTTTTCAGCCACTACGCTCCGAAACTCTGGAACTCTCTCTCTCTATCCCTACGCCTTACCCCTTTCACCTTCCTCCTCCCTCCAGCTTGGTGTCAGACTCCGCCATTGGTAAGTGCTCCGATACTGCCCCACGTGAAGGGCGCTACATAAATGCAAGCTGTTGTCGCAAAAACATCCCCTTGGAAATCACTTCCGTGCACAAGCTGAGTTTTCCCAGCACACTGGGTTTAGTGCCAAATTCACTATTTATCACACTTGATGTTCTCTAGATGCACCAGATGTGCCTGTCCCTTCTCCCAACTACAAACAAATCCCTCGTCACCCGACAAGCACAGCAATGATCAGAGTGGTGAGAACTGGGTTTGTGTACGAGATGCTCATCTGCACACTCAGGCCTTGATCTCTGCTGTGTCACTGAGTGTTGACGGGCTCTTCTCCCACAGGGAGGAAGAAATCCAGGGGCCACCTGCTTGCACCCTAGGCCCCCACAGCCCTCAATACTGAGTGGCACAAGGAAACCTCAGCCTGCGCTGCCTCATTACTGTGTACCACAGTGTGTTTGACCAACATTAATCGTGCCAGATCCAGTTTCTCTGACTCACTAAACACTTGTAATGGTCACGTTATATGACCATGTGGATAATCAATTATAATAATCCTAACATACATTAAGCGTGATATTCCTAAGATATCACGCTTTATCACCTGGCTGAACACATCTCAAAGCATTCCACAACAGTTACTGCAAACTGTGTATTTTGTGGGCAAGTGGAGTAGACAATTTCCCACAGAAATTTCCCACAAAAGGTGAAATGAATGACCAATTTTATCTCAGGGATTGTTGGCCAGGACACTGGGAGAAACTTCCCTTCTCTGTTCAAGTAGTGCTGATTCTCCCTTAAATTAGGTCTCGTCTCTCCGATAAAATCAGAGAGACAAAGCCTCAGTTTAACGTCTCATCTGAAGGACAACACCTCTGGCAAGGCAACTCCCAACCCACCCTAGCGCTGGAGTATCCACTGGAGTATCACTCTAGACAATGAAAGTCCCAATGTGGGGCTTGAACCCATAATCTCTTGATTTAGAGGTAAGCCAGGCTGTCATGTCATCCCAATAATAAGTCAACTCACTATTCCAGCCTCTGTTTCACAGCCTGTGGGGAGTTTTCACATTCACTAATGAGAGTAAAGTGGGACAGTCTAACAGCCAGGTTACGTACACTATTTACTAACCTGTTTCAATGGTCTCTGCAAACTTCTCCAGCCCCTCCAACGGCTGGGGACCCTCAGCCTGATCATCGATCAGTCTCTGGCTCAGACACTCTTTAGCCAGCTGCATGCTGTTCGTCATAAAGCTGGACCAGTACATGGGCTCAGAGCCGGACACTATTAGCAAAAATACAGCACATGAAGGGTTACACTGTCACCAAACACACCCAGAATAATACAATAACACAAGTCTGAATTAAAATATGGAATAGTTTCCACAAATGGTTGTTAAAGCCAGGTCCGCAGCAGCATTTAAGGGAGAATTGGATAAATATTTGAGGAAAAATGAAATTGCAGGGTATGGGAAAGAGCAGGGAATAGGGTTAGAGTAGAGAGCTCTAGTGGGGGAGCACGCACCAGCCCAGACACGTTGATACCAAATGGTCTCCTGTGCTGTAAACTTTCTACGATTTTTAACCATCATTGTCAACAAAAGAAATGAACCAGTGAAAGTCAAATTGCCTTCTCTTGTTGTCACCAATTTGCATGTTAAATATTCGAATAAATAGGCTCAAAGCCAGTATGTCGCCCACAAATATACGGTCGATTCACTTTACAGTCTATTCTATGAAGCGCTTTGAGACGTCGAGAAGACGTGAAAAAGCGCTATATCAAATGCAAGGATTATTATTATTATTATGTCTCAAACTCATCCCTTGTTAAAAAAACAAAAGTACAAGTCGAATTTTGACCTTAACCAGATCTGCAATCCCTCACCAAAGTGCATTCAATGTGGAATATTTAAGATTCTCTTCCAAAGAAGATTTTTGATATCCATGGTACTCTGCTTTGCCCTGTCAAATGGATTTCAACCTAACTGGTTTAACACTTTTCAGAGCCATTACCAGTATAGAAGATGGCCGTTTGGCCCATCGTGTCTCAAGCCAAGTGGCTCCAGCACTAGGAATCGGAGCCCAGAGGCGAGTTGGCCGTGACGATTTGGCCACATCACCGCATCTTTGAATGGAAAGAAGAGCGCAGTTCCTGACTTTTCACTGTGAGAACTCACCTATTCGAGGCCTGGGTCGGAACACCATCTCCAGTCCCTGTACCTCCACCGCGCAGTTTTCTTGCAAGAGTGAAGACCAGGGTATAGAAACGGAAATGTTTTGAATAAATCCTTCAATTATTTCCAGAGGAGCATCAAGTGAATCCAGGATTTCATTCAGGGACTAGAGCAGAAAAACACACGGTAAGTCATAGGAACAGGAGGAGCCCATTCAGTCCTTTGAGCCGGTTCCTCTATTTAATTAGATTATGGCTGATCTGTACTTTCAATTCCAATTTCCCGCTTTCTCCCCATATCCCTTAATACCTTGACCTACCAAAAATAGTCTGGCAAACTTTCCAACAATCCTAGATCTTTATAACACCGGGGTATCACAGTGTAAAATGAGACTAAGAAATGGTGGTCCTGTTTGCAGTGGTATATTACATACCAATGTTGCAGGTGATTTTCTAACCTGTGACTCCAAAAAACAAATCAATTACCCAGTATCCTGCTACTCCAACACTGATGAACCTCACATTAATAAATGCTCCATTCTGCTGTCCTAACGCTTACTCATCCATGTAAGGGGCCTGTGCCAGGAATCTGCTCCAATTCCCCCACAGCTGATTAACGCATGTTCTGGAGCGAGCTTCCCTAGCTGGCTGCATTCCAGCTAATAATAATTTGGTCACTCAATCCATGACTGTTTGTGGGGCACTGCTGTGTGGAATTGGCTCCCGTGTTTTGCCCCAAAATATACGGTTATTTCACTTGACAGTATATTCTGTGATAGAGCTTTGAGACGTCGAGAAGACATGTCTTCGGTCCGTCTCCTACCCCAATCCTTCCCTCCCTCTACCCCTCCTGATCCCAACCACCAGCTCGGTTGCGGATCCCTCACTGTCCAGCGCCTTGAGCCCTCCTCCTGATATGAAAGGGTTTACACAAGTATACTTTGTTGTGGCTGTGACTTGACCAATACAGGAGCCCTTACCGATTTATCCAGGGGCACCTGAGCGAGCGATCCGGTTCCCAGGTACAGATCCACACTCAGCTGTTCCAAACTCAGTTTCTCCTCCAAAAAGTGGTCGAGGTACCGGTGCAGCAGGTACCTGCACGCCCGCTTCTTTATCGACTCAGAGAAGGGCCAAGGCATCTTGTCAACGTGCGGCTCACAGCGGCCTCCGGGTGCCGGGGTTTACCTCAGTCCCAGGGACTGAAGGGAGGTGTGTGCTCTCGGCCTCGCGCCTTCACATTGCTTGTCATCTTCACTGTACTTCACTCCTCCCCCCCCCGGCCCGGGGTACAGACCCGAGCCTCCCGCTGGGACTGACGAGCTGCCCCCCTGCCCTCACTCGCCCCGCGGTGCGAGCTTGTCACAGGCCGCGAACCGCTGCAGCCGCCGCTCCAGGTACCGGCATCACTTTGCAGAAGGCGAGGGGTAAATAGGGCTGCGGCTCCCGTTTCCCCACTGCTTCACTCCGCCGTCCCTCGGCCCCGAGCAGCGGCGTTCTGATTACACACCGCCATTTTTGAGACAGGCACGGCGTCTGCTCAGTCGGCACTGTGACGGCTGGGAGCGGCCGCCATGTTTGATACTGGCGACAGTCAGGTCACTGCTCGCGCACTGCCCACTCAGTGTTTGGGCCTGGCGAGCATGCGCAGAGCGGAGCACCTCGCGCACCAACGGTCGGTTTCCAACCGCTTTTGTTTGAATTGTGCGGAGCTGAGAGCCTAATAACCGCCGCCCGCAAAACACCGGCACCGCCGCCCCCAGACCACCGGTAATGCTCATCCACCCTGTCACCGCCCAGCCCGCACCGACTGCCAGCCTCCTCCTCGCTCTCATACCTGCCCTCCCCTCCCCCTCACCCCTCACCACCCTCACCCTCCACACCCTCACCCTCACCCTCCCTCCTCACCACCCTCACCCTCACCCTCCACACCCCCTCACCCTCCACACCCTCACCCTCCACACCACCTTCACCCTCCTCACCACCCTCACCCTCCTCACCACCCTCACCCTCCACACCCCACCACCCTCCCTCCTCACCACCCTCACCCTCCTCACCACCCTCACCCTCCACACCCCTCACCCTCCACACCCCTCACCCTCCACACCCCTCACCCTCCCTCCTCCCCACCCTCACCCTCCACACCCCCTCACCCTCCCTCCTCACCACCCTCACCCTCCACACCCCCTCACCCTCCCTCCTCACCACCCTCACCCTCCTCACCACCCTCACCCTCCACACCCCCTCACCCTCACCCTCCACACCCCCTCACCCTCCACACCCTCACCCTCCCTCCCCACCACCCTCACCCTCCACACCCCCTCACCCTCCCTCCTCACCACCCTCACCACCCCACCACCCTCACCCTCACCCTCCACACCCCACCACCCTCACCCTCCACACCCCACCACCCTCACCCTCCACACCCCAACACCCTCACCCTCCCTCCTCACCACCCTCCCTCCTCACCACCCTCACCCTCCACACCCCACCACCCTCACCCTCCACACCCCAACACCCTCACCCTCCCTCCTCACCACCCTCCCTCCTCACCACCCTCCCTCCTCACCACCCTCACCCTCCACACTCCAACCACCCTCACCCTCCGTACCCCACCACCCTCACCCTCCGTACCCCACCACCCTCCCTCCTCACCCTCCATATCCCAACACCCTCCCTCCCTCCTCACCTTCCGTACCCCAACTCCCTCCCACCTAACCCTCCATACCAACCCCGCCACCTCACCCTCCATGCCCCTACCTCCCATTCCATACCCCACCCCCCCTCCCTCCTCACCCTCCATGCCCCAACCCCCTCCCTCCTCACCCTCCATAGCCCAACAGCTCCCTGCTCACAATCCACACCTCACTCCCTCCCCCCTCAGCCTCCAGTCCCCACCCCCTCCCTTGTCACCCTCCAGTCCCCACCCCCCTCCCTCCTCACCCTCCAGTCCCCACCCTCCTCCCTCCTCACCCTCCAGTCCCCACCCCCCTCCCTCGTCACCCTCCAAACCCCAGACGCCTCCACCCTCACTCTCTATACCTCACCGCCCCCACCTCATCCTTCATTCCAATCCCTCTACCTCCAAAACAGCCAAACCTCCCCACCCTTCATACTAACCTCATCTCACTTTCCATACCAAGCCCACCTCACCATCCATACCAACCCCACTTCATCCTCCATATCAAGCTCCGCACCTCAACCTCCATACCCCCCTAACCCTCCATACCCCCCACCTAACCCTCCATAACCCTCCCACACCCTCACCTCACACTCCATACCAACCCCATCTCACCCTCCATACCAACCCCCACCACCTCTCCCTCCATTACCCCCCTTCCCCCCCACCTCACTCGCCATACCCCACCTTCCCTCCCACCTCACCCTCCATACCAACCCCACCTAACCCTCCATAACCCTCCCCCACCCTCACCCTCCATACCAACCCCACCTCACCCTCCATACCAACCCCTAGCACCTCTCCCTCCATAACCCACCCGCTCCCTTCTCACACTCCATACCCCCACCTCACCCTCCATACCCTACTCAACCTCCCCTTCCACCTCACCCTCCTCCACCTCACTCTATACCCCTCCCTCCTCACCCTCCATACCAACCCACCCACCCACCTCACCCTCCTTACCCAGCCCCAAAGTACCCCACCTCACCCTGCGTACTCCCCACCTCACCCTCCATACCACCCCACCTCATGCTCCAAACCAACCCCCCTCCACACTAACACACCACCTTACTCTTCATGCCCCCCACCTCGTCCTCCATACCACCCCCACCTCACCCTCCATACCAAAGCCCCAACCTCACCCTCCATACACCCCACCTCACTCTCCATAGCCACCCACCTCACCCTCCATACCAACGCCCCTCCCTCCATACCCCACCACCACCCCCACCCCACTTCACCCTCCATACCCCCCACATAACCCTCCAGACCCACCCCCAGCTCACCCTTCATAACAACCCCACCTCTCTCCATACACCTCCACCACCCCCACCTCACCCTCCATACCAACACCACACCCTCCATACCCCTCTGCCACCCTCTCACCCTCCATACCACTCCACCCTCCATTCTCATACCCAACTCATCCTCCAAACCAACTCCCCACCTCACCCTCCTAACCCCCACCTCACCCTCTACACCAACCCTCTGACCTCTTCCTTCATATCCTTCCCCCACCCCAACTCACCTTCCATACCAGCTCCCCCACCTAACCCTCCATACCCACCCCCACCTCCATACCAAGCCCCCCTCAACAGCTTACCCTCCAAACCAATCCCCTCCACCTCACCCTACACACCACCCCCTCCACCTCATGCTCCAAACCAACCCCCCTCCACACTAACACACCACCTTACTCTTCATGCCCCCACCTCGTCCTCCATACCACCCCCACTTCACCCTCCATACCAAAGCCCCAACCTCACCCTCCATACACCCCACCTCACTCTCCATAGCCACCCACCTCACCCTCCATACCACTCCACCCTCCATTCTCATACCCAACTCATCCTCCAAACCAACCCCCCACCTCACCCTCCATATCCCCACCTCTCCCTCCTAACCCCCACCTCACCCTCTACACCAACCCTCTGACCTCTTCCTCCATAGCCTTCCCCCACCCCAACTCACCTTCCATACCAGCTCCCCCACCTAACCCTCCATACCCACCCCCACCTCCATACCAAGCCCCCTCAAAGCTTACCCTCCAAACCAATCCCCTCCACCTCACCCTACACACCACCCCCTCCACCTCACCCTCCTACCCCCCACCTCACCATCCTACCCCCACCTCACCCTCCTACCCCCCACCTCAACCTCCTACACCCCCACCTCACCCTCCACACGAACCCCTTGACCTCACCCTCCATGCCAACCCACCCAAGCCTAACCCTCCATAACCCTCCTCCACCCCTCACCTTCCATACCAACCCCCCACCTCAGCCCGTGCGGAATGCATTTGCCACACTAGTCAATCTATAACTGACGCTGTCACGACCCTAGTCAAAACTT
>NW_024704750.1:23127271-23137423 GCF_018977255.1 Callorhinchus milii | reverse complement strand
ATATCCTTCCCCCCCCCAACTCACCTTCCATACCAGCTCCCCCACTAACCCTCCATACCCACCCCACCTCCTACCAAGCCCCCCTCAACAGCTTACCTCCAAACCAATCCCTCCACCTCACCTACACACCACCCCCTCCACCTCATGCTCCAAACCAACCCCCTCCACACTAACACACCACCTTACTCTTCATGCCCCCCACCTCGTCCCCATACCACCCCACTTCACCCTCTACCAAAGCCCCAACCTCACCCTCCATACACCCCCACCTCACTCTCCATAGCCACCCACACCTCACCCTCCATACCACTCCACCTCCATTCTCATACCCAACTCATCCTCCAAACCAACCCCCACCTCACCCTCCATATCCCAACCTCTCCTCCTAACCCCACCTCACCCTCTACACCAACCCTCTGACCTCTTCCTCCATAGCCTTCCCCACCCAACTCACCTTCCATACCAGCTCCCCCACCTAACCCTCCATACCACCCCCACCTCCATACCAAGCCCCCTCAAAGCTTACCCTCCAACCAATCCCTCCACTCACCCTACACACCACCCCTCCACCTCACCCTCCTACCCCACTCACCATCCTACCCCACTCACCCTCCTACCCCCCACCTCAACTCCTCCTACACCCACCTCACCCTCCACACGAACCCTTGACCTCACCCTCCATGCCAACCCACCCAAGCCTAACCCTCCATAACCCTCCTCCACCCCTCACCTTCCATACCAACCCCCCACCTCACTCTCCATAGCCCCCCATTTCACCCTCCTACCCCCCTAGATCACCCTCCATACCAACCCCCCTATCTCACCCTCTAAACTAATTTACTGCACATGGTCCTGATAACTGATCAGTGAATGTCATGGAGTCCTGTAGCTCGGTGGTTAGAGCGCTCGTCTCGCAAGCGAGAGACCTGGGTAGTGTTCACGGCAGGGCGAAATGTTGGGCAAGTTTCCTTACTCCATACGCCTCTGTTTACCTGGCAGTAAGTAGGACCTCGGTTGTTAATCAATTGGCGGATCGCTTTTCTGGGGATAATAATCCCTCAAGAAAAAAAACCCTAAAAAATAATAATAATTTGGTCACTCAATCCACGACTGTTTGTGGGACATTGCTGTGCGCAATTGGCTGCCGTGTTTCGCCCACAAATATACAGTGAATTCACTTTATAGTATATTCTGTGAAGCGTTTTGAGACGTAATAAGGTGCTATATCAAATGCAAGGATTATTACTTTTATTGTCGAAATGTTACAGTTAATTTTAACTGCATGTTTTGCAGGGAGAATATTCTCCCAGAAATGGACTATGATCCACCAGAGCTGAAGGAGTCGGGGTTTACAAACTTCAGCGTTTTTGGCGACTGGGAGGAGAGCGAGTTCGAGGTGGCAGATGTAAAGGATATGAGATTGGAGGCTGAGGCAGTGGTGAATGATGTTATCTTTGCTGTTAGTCACATGTCAGTTTCCAAATACCTTCCTATCGGAGAAGATGTGGCCTTCATTAACGTAGAAACCAAGGAGGGGAACAAGTACTGCCTGGAACTGACCGAGGCAGGGCTCCGGGTGAGATTCCATTCACACTCATACATCATACTCACACATCAGTAACTGCAACCGTCAACTAAGCTATCGGTTTAGCTGAGACCTTTCGGCTGTTTAAATACTTAGATGCTTGAGTAACCTTGGTAACCGCCTGATTCATGGCAAGCCCCACACTGAGCCCACACACACCCCACACTGAGCCCACACACACCCCACCCCACACTGAGCCCACACACACCCCACACTGAGCCACACACACCCCACACTGAGCCCACACACACCCCACACTGAGCCACACACACCCCACCCCACACTGAGCCCACACACACCCCACACTGAGCCCACACACCCCCACACTGAGCCCACACACACCCCACACTGAGCCCACACACACCCCACCCCACACTGAGCCCACACACACCCCACACTGAGCCCACACACACCCCACACTGAGCCCACACACACCCACACTGAGCCCACACACACCCCACCCCACACTGAGCCCACACACACCCCACACTGAGCCACAACACACCCCACCCCACACTGAGCCCACACACACCCCACCCACACTGAGCCCACACACACCCACCCCACACTGAGCCCACACACACCCCACCCCACACTGAGCCCACACACACCCCACCCCACACTGAGCCCACACACACCCCACCCCACACTGAGCCCACACACACCCCACCCCACACTGAAGCCCACAACACCCCACACTGAGCCCACACACACCCCACACTGAGCCCACACACACCCCACACTGAGCCACACACACCCCACCCACACTGAGCCCACACACACCCCACCCCACACTGAGCCCACACACACCCCACACTGAGCCCACACACACCCCACACTGAGCCCACACACACCCCACACTGAGCCCACACACACCCCCACTGAGCCCACACACACCCCACACTGAGCCCACACACACCCCACACTGAGCCCACACACACCCCACACTGAGCCCACACACACCCACACTGAGCCCACACACCCCCACCCACACTGAGCCCACACACACCCCACACTGAGCCCACACACACCCCACCCCACACTGAGCCCACACACACCCCACACTGAGCCCACACACACCCCACACTGAGCCCACACCACACCCCACCCCACACTGAGCCCACACACACCCCACACTGAGCCCACACACACACCCCCACACTGAGCCCACACACACCCCACCCCACACTGAGCCACACACACCCCACACTGAGCCCACACACACCCACCACCCCACACTGAGCCCACACACACCCCACACTGAGCCCACACACACCCCACACTGAGCCCACACACACCCCACACTGAGCCCACACACACCCCACACTGAGCCCACACACACCCCACACTGAGCCCACACACACCCCACACTGAGCCCACACACACCCCACACTGAGCCCACACACACCCCACACTGAGCCCACACACACCCCACACTGAGCCCACACACACCCCACACTGAGCCCACACACACCCCAGCCCACACTGAGCCCACACACACCCCACACTGAGCCCACACACACCCACACTGAGCCACACACACCCCACACTGAGCCACACACACCCCACACTGAGCCCACACACACCCCAGCCACACTGAGCCCACAACACCCCACACTGAGCCCACACACACCCACACCCACACTGAGCCCACACACACCCCACACTGAGCCCACACACACCCCACCCCACACTGAGCCCACACACACCCCAAACTGAGCCCACACACACCCACACTGAGCCCACACAAACCCCACCCCACACTGAGCCCACACACACCCCACCCCACACTGAGCCCACACACACCCCACACTGAGCCCACACACACCCCACCCCACACTGAGCCCACACACACCCCACCCCACACTGGCCCAGCCCACACACACCCCACCCCACACTGAGCTCACACACACCCCACACTGAGCCCACACACACCCCACCCCAAACTGAGCCCACACACACCCCACCACACACTGAGCCCACACACACCCCACCCCACACTGAGCTCACACACACCCCACACTGAGCCCACACACACCCCACCCCAAACTGAGCCCACACACACCCCACCTCACACTGAGCCCAGCCCACACACACCCCACCCCACACACACCCCACCCCACACTGAGCCCAGCCCACACACACCCCACCCCACACTGAGCCCACACACACCCCACCCACACTGAGCCACACACACCCCACCCCACACTGAGCCCACACACACCCCACCCCACACTGAGCCCACACACACCCCACCCATCACTGAGCCCACACACACCCCACCCCACACTGAGCCCACACACACCCCACCCCACACTGAGCCCACACACACCCCACACTGAGCCCACACAACCCCCACCCCACACACACCCCACCCCACACACAACCCACCCCACACTGAGCCCAGCCCACACACACCCCACCCCACACTGAGCCCACACACACCCCACCCCACACTGAGCCCAACCCACACACACCCCACCCCACACTGAGTCCAGCCCACACAACAACAACAACAACAATACAACAATCCTTGCATTTGATATAGCGCTTTTCACGTCGGGAGGACATCCCAAAGCGCTTCACAGAAGACACTGTAAAGTGAATTGACTGTATATTTGTGGGCGAACGCGGCAGCCAATTGCGCACAGCAATGTCCCACAAACAGTCGTAGATTGAAAATGACCAATTTATTATTGTTTTGGGTTTTTGGAGGGATTATTACTAGGCTCCATGTTATATCCATTGGCAAAGTTTTCTACACTTATGATCTATCTGATAGATATATGTGACCCACATTGGGGAGAGGAAGCCTTTACACACATACCCCACCCCACACTGAGCCCACACACACCCCACCCCACACTGAGCCCACACACACCCCACCCCACACTGAGCCCACACACACCCCACCCCACACTGAGCCCACACACACCCCACCCCACACTGAGCCCACACACACCCCACCCCACACTGAGCCCACACACACCCCACCCCACACTGAGCCCACACACACCCCACACTGAGCCCACACACACCCCACCCCACACTGAGCCCACACACACACACCCCACCCCACACTGAGCCCACACACACCCCACACTGAGCCCACACACACCCCACCCCACACTGAGCCCACACACACACACCCCACCCCACACTGAGCCCACACACACCCCACCCACACTGAGCCCACACACACCCCACACTGAGCCCACACACACCCCACCCCACACTGAGCCCAGCCCACACACACCCCACACTGAGCCCACACACACCCCACCCCACACTGAGCCCACACATACCCCACCCCACACTGAGCCCACACATACCCCACCCCACACTGAGCCCACACACACCCCACCCAACACTGAGCCCACACACACACACCCCACCCCACACTGAGCCCACACACACCCCACCCCACACTGAGCCCAGCCCACACACACCCCACCCCACACTGAGCCCACACACACACACCCCACCCCACACTGAGCCCACACACACCCCACCCACACTGAGCCCAGCCACACACACCCCACCCCACACTGAGCCCAGCCCACACACACCCCACCCCACACACACCCCAGCCCACACTGAGCCCAACACACACACACCCCAGCCCACACACCCCAGCCCACACTGAGCCCACACACACCCCACCCCACACTGAGCCCACACACACCCCACCCCACACTGAGCCCACACACACACACCCCACCCCACACTGAGCCCACACACACACACCCCACCCCACACCCCACCCCACACTGAGCCCACACACACCCCACCCCACACTGAGCCCACACACACACACCCCACCCCACACTGAGCCCACACACACCCCACCCCACACTGAGCCCACACACACCCCACCCCACACTGAGCCCACACACACCCCACCCCACACTGAGCCCACACACACACACCCCACCCCACACTGAGCCCACACACACACACCCCACCCCACACTGAGCTCACACACACCCCACCCCACACTGAGCCCACACACACCCCACCCCACACTGAGCCCACACACACACACCCCACCCCACACTGAGCCCACACACACCCCACCCCACACTGAGCCCCACACACCCCACCCCACACTGAGCCCACACACACCCCACCCCACACTGAGCCCACACACACCCCACCCCACACTGAGCCCACACACACCCCACCCCGCACTGAGCCCACACACACCCCACCCCACACTGAGCCCACACACACACCACCCCACCCCACACTGAGCCCCCACACACACACCCCCACCCCACACTGAGCTCACACACACCCCACCCCACACTGAGCCCACACACACCCCACCCCACACTGAGCCCACACACACACACCCCACCCCACACTGAGCCCACACACACCCCACCCCACACTGAGCCCACACACACCCCACCCCACACTGAGCCCACACACACCCCGCCCCACACTGAGCCCACACACACCCCGCCCCACACTGAGCCCACACACACCCCGCCCCACACTGAGCCACAACACCCCGCCCCACACTGAGCCCACCCCACACTGAGCCCACACACACCCCACCCCACACTGAGCCCAACCCACACACACCCCACCCACACTGAGCCCACACACACACCCCACCCCACACTGAGCCCACACACACCCCCAGCCCACACACACCCCAGCCCACACTGAGCCCAGCCTCACCCCAGCCCACACTGAGCCCAGCCCACACACACCCCACCCCACACTGAGGCCACACACACCCCACCCCACACTGAGCCCACACACACCCCACCCCACACTGAGCCCAGCCCACACACACCCCACACTGAGCCCAGCCCACACACACCCCACCCCACACTGAGCCCACACACACCCCACCCCACACTGAGCCCAGCGCACACATACCCCACCCCACACTGAGCCCACACACACCCCACCCCACACTGAGCCCACACACACCCACCCCACACTGAGCCCAGCCCACACACACCCCACCCCACACTGAGCCCACACACACACACCCCACCCCACACTGAGCCCAGCCCACACACACCCCACAATGAGCCCAGCCCACACTCACCCCACCCCACACTGAGCCCAACCCACACCACCCCACACTGAGCCCAACCCACACACCCCACCCCACACTGAGCCCAACCACACACACCCCACCCCACACTGAGCCCAACCCACACACACCTCACCCCACACTGAGCCCAACCCACACACCCCACACTGAGCCCAGCCCACACACACCCCACCCCACACTGAGCTCACACACACCCCACCCCACACTGAGCCCAATCCACACACACCCCACCCCACACTGAGCTCACACACACCCCACCCCACACTGAGCCCACACACACCCCACCCCACACTGAGCCCACACATACCCCACCCCACACTGAGCCCACACACACCCCACCCAACACTGAGCCCACACCACACACACC
Organism: Callorhinchus milii; assembly: GCF_018977255.1. Lineage (NCBI taxonomy): Eukaryota > Metazoa > Chordata > Chondrichthyes > Chimaeriformes > Callorhinchidae > Callorhinchus > Callorhinchus milii. The sequence goes on along the minus strand of NW_024704750.1, from coordinate 23,130,394 downwards.
CCACCCCACACTGAGCCACACCACCCCACCCCACACTGAGCCCAGCCCACACACACCCCACCCCACACTGAGCCCAACACACACACACCCCACCCCACACTGAGCCCACACACACCCCACCCCACACTGAGCCCAGCCCACACACACCCCACCCCACACTGAGCCCAGCCCACACACACCCCACCCCACACACACCCCAGCCCACACTGAGCCCAACACACACACACCCCAGCCCACACACACCCCAGCCCACACTGAGCCCACACACACCCCACCCCACACTGAGCCCACACACACCCCACCCCACACTGAGCCCACACACACACACCCCACCCCACACTGAGCCCACACACACACACCCCACCCACACCCCACCCCACACTGAGCCCACACACACCCCACCCCACACTGAGCCCACACACACCACCCCACCCCACACTGAGCCCACACACACCCCACCCCACACTGAGCCCACACACACCCCACCCCACACTGAGCCCACACACACCCCACCCCACACTGAGCCCACACACACACACCCCACCCCACACTGAGCCCACACACACACACCCCACCCCACACTGAGCTCACACACACCCCACCCCACACTGAGCCCACACACACCCCACCCCACACTGAGCCCACACACACACACCCCACCCCACACTGAGCCCACACACACCCCACCCCACACTGAGCCCACACACACCCCACCCCACACTGAGCCCACACACACCCCACCCCACACTGAGCCCACACACACCCCACCCCACACTGAGCCCACACACACCCCACCCCGCACTGAGCCCACACACACCCCACCCCACACTGAGCCCACACACACACACCCCACCCCACACTGAGCCCCCACACACACACCCCACCCCACACTGAGCTCACACACACCCCACCCCACACTGAGCCCACACACACCCCACCCCACACTGAGCCCACACACACACACCCCACCCCACACTGAGCCCACACACACCCCACCCCACACTGAGCCCACACACACCCCACCCCACACTGAGCCCACACACACCCCGCCCCACACTGAGCCCACACACACCCCGCCCCACACTGAGCCCACACACACCCCGCCCCACACTGAGCCCACACACACCCCGCCCCACACTGAGCCCACCCCACACTGAGCCCACACACACCCCACCCCACACTGAGCCCAACCCACACACACCCCACCCCACACTGAGCCCACACACACACCCCACCCCACACTGAGCCCACACACACCCCACCCCACACACACCCCACCCCACACTGAGCCCAGCCCACACTCAGCCCAGCCCACACTGAGCCCAGCCCACACACACCCCAGCCCACACTGAGGCCACACACACCCCACCCCACACTGAGCCCACACACACCCCACCCCACACTGAGCCCAGCCCACACACACCCCACACTGAGCCCAGCCCACACACACCCCACCCCACACTGAGCCCACACACACCCCACCCCACACTGAGCCCAGCGCACACATACCCCACCCCACACTGAGCCCACACACACCCCACCCCACACTGAGCCCACACACACCCCACCCCACACTGAGCCCAGCCCACACACACCCCACCCCACACTGAGCCCACACACACACACCCCACCCCACACTGAGCCCAGCCCACACACACCCCACAATGAGCCCAGCCCACACTCACCCCACCCCACACTGAGCCCAACCCACACACACCCCACACTGAGCCCAACCCACACACCCCACCCCACACTGAGCCCAACCCACACACACCCCACCCCACACTGAGCCCAACCCACACACACCTCACCCCACACTGAGCCCAACCCACACACACCCCACACTGAGCCCAGCCCACACACACCCCACCCCACACTGAGCTCACACACACCCCACCCCACACTGAGCCCAATCCACACACACCCCACCCCACACTGAGCTCACACACACCCCACCCCCACACTGAGCCCAACCCACACACATCCCACCCCACACTGAGCCCAGCCCACACCCCACCCCAAACTGAGCCCACACACACCCCACCCCACACTGAGCCCAACCCACACACACCCCACCCCACACTGAGCCCAACCCACACACACCCCACCCCACACTGAGCCCAACCCACACACACCCCACCCCACACTGAGCCCAACCCACACACACCCCACCCCACACTGAGCCCAACCCACACACACCCCACCCCACACTGAGCCAAACCCACACACACCACACACTGAGCCCAGCCCACACACACCCCACCACCACCCCACCCCACACTGAGCCAAACCCACACACACCCCACCCACACTGAGCCACACACCCCCACCCCACACTGAGCCCAACCCACACACACCCCACCCCACACTGAGCCCAACCCACACACACCCACCCCACACTGAGCCCAACCCACACACACCCCACCCCACACTGAGCCCAACCCACACACACCCCCCCCACACTGAGCCCAACCCACACACACCCCACCCCACACTGAGCCCAACCCACACACACCCCACCCCACACTGAGCCACACCAGCCCACACGGAGCCCAGACCACACACACCCCACCCCACACTGAGCTCACACACACACACCCCACCCCACACTGAGCCCAACCCACACACACCCCACCCCACACTGAGCTCACACACACACACACACCCCACCCCACACTGAGCCCAACCCCACACACCCCACCCCACACCGAGCTCACACACACACACCCCACCCCACACTGAGCCCAGCCCACACACACCCCACCCCACACTGAGCTCACACACACCCCACCCCACACTGAGCTCACACACACCACACTGAGCTCACACACACCCACCCCACACTGAGCTCACACACACCCCACCCACCCCACACTGAGCCCAACCCACACACACCCCACCCCACACTGAGCTCACACACACCCCACCCCACACTGAGCTCACACACACCCCACCCCACACTTGAGCCCAACCCACACACACCCCACCCACCACTGAGCCCAACCCACACACACAACACCCCACCCCCACCACTGAGCCCAGACCACACACAATGAACATATTGCTGTCCGACTGTTCAAACCCTCCTGAGCGACTAGAACTAGCGATGAACCGCTCGTAGAC
>NW_024704750.1:23038597-23127241 GCF_018977255.1 Callorhinchus milii | reverse complement strand
CTGGAGAGAGAAACTCGCTTCTCTTTCTCAACGGTGATGTGATATCTTCAGGGTCCCCCTAAAGTTCTCACAAGGCCTCACTGCTGTGCAGTGTCAGCCCAGACCCGGCTCAAAGAAACCTGATCCCGGGCTGTGTTGAAGGTTTGTGATCTCGTGTCTGACTCTCAGTGACGATGTATTGCAGTTTCCTGCTGGGACACATCCCATCAATTCAGAAAGCCGCGGAAGGATACAAGATCATTCATGAAAAGTTCCTGGAGTGGTAAGTCTACGACAGGGGTTGGTGGTGAGAGTGTACTGCGGGGGTTGAAATAATTGGTGAGTCTGTCCTGCAGGGGTTGGTGGGGTTACATTTAGAAAAACGCCCCAGCCCCACCCCCGGAGTGCGTTACAGGCTGGAATCTAATCCAGGGGCTCTGTTGGGTATATGGATAACAACCCCCGCCTGCTTGGGAGTGAGTTACTGGCTGGATCTAATTCAGGGGTTGAGTGAGTGAGCCCAGGCTGGGATTCCCGCACTGACCTGTCTCCTGTGTTGTGTTTAGGGCTGAGACGTACGGACCAGTTTTCCGTGTGAACGCCTTACACAGAGTGATGCTGTACGTCACACACCCCGACACTGTCAAGGTAAAGGTGGGATGGGTCACGTGGCACCGGGCGCTGGTGAGAGCACCGACACACAAGATACAGCAGCGCTTTATCTGAGAAACAATTGTGAAGAGAGAGTCGCAAAAAAGCCCTCAAGGGTTGACCTAATGCAACGTCTCTGGTCTCTTCCAGGAACTCCTGATGTCACCAAATTGTCCCAAAGATCCATTTACATACAAACTGCTCTTTAATTTGTTTGGTGAAAGGTACGTGGTCATCCCCCCCCCCACTGTGACACTGACCCCCCCCCCCCCACTGTGACACTGACCCCCCCCCCCACTGTGACACTGACCCCCCCCCCACTGTGACACTGAACCCCCCCCACTGTGACACTGACCCCCCCCACTGTGACACTGACCCCCCCCACTGTGACACTGACCCCCCCCCCACTGTGACACTGACCCCCCCCCACTGTGACACTGACCCCCCCCCACTGTGACACTGACCCCCCCCCACTGTGACACTGAACCCCCCCACTGTGACACTGACCCCCCCCCACTGTGACACTGACCCCCCCCCACTGTGACACTGACCCCCCCCCACTGTGACACTGACCCCCCCCACTGTGACACTGACCCCCCCCCACTGTGACACTGACCCCCCCCCCTGTGACACTGACCCCCCCCCACTGTGACACTGACCCCCCCCCACTGTGACACTGACCCCCCCCCACTGTGACACTGACCCCCCCCCTGTGACACTGACCCCCCCCACTGTGACACTGACCCCCCCCCACTGTGACACTGACCCCCCCCACTGTGACACTGACCCCCCCCCACTGTGACACTGACCCCCCCCCCCACTGTGACACTGACCCCCCCCCACTGTGACACTGACCCCCCCCCCCTGTGACACTGAACCCCCCCCACTGTGACACTGACCCCCCCCCCACTGTGACACTGACCCCCCCCACTGTGACACTGACCCCCCCCCACTGTGACACTGACCCCCCCCACTGTGACACTGACCCCCCCCCCACTGTGACACTGAACCCCCCCACTGTGACACTGACCCCCCCCCCACTGTGACACTGACCCCCCCCCCCACTGTGACACTGACCCCCCCCCACTGTGACACTGCCCCCCCCCCACACTGTGACACTGCCCCCCCCCACTGTGACACTGACCCCCCCCACTGTGACACTGACCCCCCCCACTGTGACACTGACCCCCCCCCACTGTGACACTGACCCCCCCCCCACTGTGACACTGACCCCCCCCCACTGTGACACTGACCCCCCCCCCACTGTGACACTGACCCCCCCCCACTGTGACACTGACCCCCCCCCCACTGTGACACTGACCCCCCCACCCCCCCTGTGGCACTGACCCTACCCCCACTGTGACACTGACCCCCCCCACCACTGTGACACTGACCCCCCCCCCACTGTGGCACTGACCCTACCCCCCCCACTGTGGTACTGACCCTACCCCACCCCCCCTGTGACACTGACCCTCCCCCCCCCCCCACTGTGGCACTGACCCTACCCCCCCCCCCCCCACTGTGGCACTGACCCTCCCACACCCCCACTGTGACACTGACCCTCCCCCCCCCCCCACTGTGGCACTGACCCTCACCCACCCCCACTGTGATACTGACCCTCCCCCACCCCCACTGTGACACTGACCCTCCCCCCCACTGTGACACTGACCCTCCCCCCACTATGACACTGACCCTCCCCCCCACTGTGACACTGACCCTCCCCCACCCCCCACTGTGACACTGACCCCCCCCACCCCCACTGTGACACTGACCCCCCCACCCCCCACTGTGATACTGACCCTCCCCCACCCCCACTGTGACACTGACCCTCCCCCACCCCCCCACTGTGATACTGACCCTCCCCCACCCCCCACTGTGACACTGACCCCCCCACCCCCCACTGTGACACTGACCCCCCCCCACCCCACTGTGACACTGACCCTCCCCCCACCCCCACTGTGACACTGACCCTCCCCCACCCCCACTGTGACACTGACCCTCCCCCACCCCCCACTGTGACACTGACCCTCCCCCACCCCCCACTGTGATACTGACCCTCCCCACCCCCCACTGTGACACTGACCCTCCCCCACCCCCCACTGTGATACTGACCCTCCCCCACCCCCCCACTGTGATACTGACCCTCCCCCCCACTGTGACACTGACCCTCCCCCACCCCCCACTGTGATACTGACCCTCCCCACCCCCCACTGTGACACTGACCCTCCCCCCACTGTGACACTGACCTCCCCCACCCCCACTGTGACACTGACCCTCCCCCCACTGTGACACTGACCCTCCCCCACCCCCCACTGTGATACTGACCCTCCCCCACCCCCCTGTGACACTGACCCTCCCCCCCCCCCACTGTGATACTGACCCTCCCCCACCCCCCACTGTGATACTGACCCTCCCCCCCACTGTGACACTGACCCTCCCCACCCCCCACTGTGATACTGACCCTCCCCCACCCCCACTGTGACACTGACCCTCCCCCCCACTGTGACACTGACACCCCCCCACCCCCCACTGTGATACTGACCCCCCCCCACCCCCCCACTGTGATACTGACCCTCCCCCAGCCCCCACTGTGACACTGACCCTCCCCCACCCCCCACTGTGACACTGACCCTCCCCCACCCCCACTGTGATACTGACCCTCCCCCACCCCCACTGTGATACTGACCCTCCCCCACCCCCCACTGTGACACTGACCCTCCCCCCCCCCACTGTGACACTGCCCCCCCTCACTGTGATACTGCCCCCCCTCACTGTGACACTGCCCCCAGTGAGGGGAGGGCAGTGTCCCAGTGAGGGGGGGGCAGTGTCCCAGTGAGGGGGGGGGCAGTGTCAGTGAGGGGGGGCAGTGTCCCAGTGAGGGGGGGCAGTGTCCCAGTGAGGGGGGGTGGGGGGGCAGTGTCCCAGTGAGGGGGGGTGGGGGGGCAGTGTCCCAGTGAGGGGGGGGGTGGGGGGGCAGTGTCCCAGTGAGGGGGGGTGGGGGGGCAGTGTCACAGTGAGGGGGGGTGGGGGAGCAGTGTCCCAGTGAGGGGGGTGGGGGGGCAGTGTCCCAGTGAGGGGGGGGTGGGGGGCAGTGTCCCAGTGAGGGGGGGGGGGGGGCAGTGTCCCAGTGAGGGGGGGGGCAGTGTCACAGTGAGGGGGGGGGGGAGCAGTGTCACAGTGAGGGGGGTGGGGGGGCAGTGTCACAGTGAGGGGGGGGGTGGGGGGGGCAGTGTCCCAGTGAGGGGGGGGGGGCAGTGTCCCAGTGAGGGGGGGGGGGCAGTGTCCCAGTGAGGGGGGGGGGGGCAGTGTCCCAGTGAGGGGGGGGGGGCAGTGTCCCAGTGAGGGGGGGGTGGGGGGGGCAGTGTCCCAGTGAGGGGGGGGGTGGGGAGCAGTGTCACAGTGAGGGGGGTGGGGGGGGCAGTGTCCCAGTGAGGGGGGTGGGGGGGCAGTGTCCCAGTGAGGGGGGGGGGGCAGTGTCCCAGTGAGGGGGGTGGGGGGGCAGTGTCCCAGTGAGGGGGTGGGGGAGCAGTGTCACAGTGAGGGGGGTGGGGGGGGGCAGTGTCCCAGTGAGGGGGGGGGTGGGGGGGGCAGTGTCACAGTGAGGGGGGTGGGGGGGGGCAGTGTCCCAGTGAGGGGGGGGGTGGGGGGGGGGCAGTGTCCAGTGAGGGGGGGGGTGGGGGGGGGGCAGTGTCCCAGTGAGGGGGGGGGCAGTGTCCCAGTGAGGGGGGGGGTGGGGGGGCAGTGTCCCAGTGAGGGGGGGGTGGGGGGGGGCAGTGTCCCAGTGAGGGGGGGGCAGTGTCCCAGTGAGGGGGGTGAGGGGGGCAGTGTCCCAGTGGGGGGGGGGGGGGTGTCAGCCTGTGGCTAACCCGCTGTTGCTCTCAGGTTCCTGGGTAATGGGCTGGTGACCGACACAGACCACACTCACTGGTACATGCAGCGCAGAGTCATGGATCCTTCCTTCAGCCACAGGTAAGTAAAGGGGGCGGTGGGGAAGGCAGGTGGGGGCGGAGCTGGGATGTGGCAGGTGGGTCGGGGTAGGCAGGTGGCGGTGGGGCGGGCGCGGTGTGAGTGGGGCTGGCACGGTGTGAGTGTGAGCGGGGTGGCACGGTGTGAGTGTGAGTGAGAGCGGGGTGTGAGTGTGAGCGGGGTGGCACGGTGTGAGTGGGTGGCACGGTGTGAGTGTGAGCGGGTGGCGCGGTGTGAGTGTGAGTGAGAGCGGGGTGTGAGTGTGAGCGCGGTGTGAGTGTGAGCGGGGTGGCGCGGTGTGAGTGTGAGTGTGAGCGGGCTGGCACGGTGTGAGTGTGAGTGGGTGGCGTGGTGTGAGTGTGAGTGTGAGCGGGGTGTGAGTGTGAGCGGGGTGTGAGTGTGAGCGGGGTCTGAGTGTGAGCGGGGTGCGAGTGTGAGCGGGGTGCGAGTGTGAGCGGGGTGCGAGTGTGAGCGGGGTGTGAGTGTGAGCGGGGTGTGAGTGTGAGCGGGGTGCGAGTGTGAGCGGGGTGCGAGTGTGAGCGGGGTGCGAGTGTGAGCGGGGTGCGAGTGTGAGCGGGGTGCGAGTGTGAGCGGGGTGCGAGTGTGAGCGGGGTGCGAGTGTGAGCGGGGTGCGAGTGTGAGCGGGCGAGTGTGAGCGGGTGCGAGTGTGAGCGGGGTGCGAGTGTGAGCGGGGTGCGAGTGTGAGCGGGGTGCGAGTGTGAGCGGGGTGCGAGTGTGAGCGGGGTGCGAGTGTGAGCGGGGTGGAGTGTGAGCGGGGTGCGAGTGTGAGCGGGGTGCGAGGTGAGCGGGGTGCGAGTGTGAGCGGGGTGCGAGTGTGAGCGGGGTGCGCAGTTGACCTGGCTGACAATCCACCACATTAATTACTCGTTCACCTCAGGTCTGTTATTGTGTAAATTGTCTGATGACAAATGCCCAGTCATTCCAGGTGACAGCGAGTTGCTGTGAACATGCTTGAGATAGATCAGTGCCAGGGGTCAGATAGAACCAGGATTTAATGGCAGATGCATGTCCTGTATGATGTTGCTTTCTGCCCCTGGCAGGTTCTGGATAGCGGTGTCAGAGTTGTCCTGCCCCTCAGGGCCACACTCAGTGTGGAAGCCCAAACAGTGTCAGCAGTGAGAGGGTAGAAAGGGATGGAACCCAATCTGGTGCACATCAACAGCCATATTTTCTAGTTAGAAGTGACAGGACATGTTTGTGTGGGGCGAGAGGTGGCACAGCTCACTAGATATCATATTTCTCAGTCAACAATTTGCATTTATTTAGCCCCACCTCACTCAGGGCAGAGTCCCAGTGAGTCCCACGTCAGCAGTCCTGCACTCCCAGAGGCTGATGGATGTGGCCAAGTCTGAATAGACTTTATCTGGTAAACTGTTCCAGTGCAAAGCAGTTGAGCAGCTCTTTGTGTTTCACTGAATGCATGAGCAGCTTCAGCCACAAAGCTTCCTTCCCCAGCTTTAGCCCCTCTATCATCAGGGACAGACCACGTGGGCAAGTATGAGAATCCAAAAGCGAGGAAATGTTGCCTCATTGTACAGGGCCTTGGTCAGACCCCACCCTCTCTCTCCATTTAATTTTGCTCAAGGACACAACCTTCAAAGCCCTCCAGGGCCTTGCTCCTCCCTACCTTTGTGACCACCTAACCCCCTACCAAACTGTCCACTTCCTTCGCTCGGTGGGTTCCAGCCTGTTTCATGTTCCCCACCATTGGCGGGCAGGCCTTCAGCCTCTCTGCCTCCACCCTCTAGAACTCCATCCCACAGTCCCTCTGTCTCGCCTCTCCCTTGCCTCCTTCAAGACCTGTCTCAAGACTCCTCTTTGACCGTGCCTTCGGTCACCCTCCTACTTACGCTCCACCCCTCCTGATACCAAACACCAGCTTGAGTGTGGACTTCTGACTGTCCAGTGCCTTGGGCCATCCTCCTGACATGAAAGGTTCTATAAATATGTAATTTCCTCAGTCAACAACTTGCATTTATATAGCGCCCCTCACACAGGGCAACGTCTGTTTGTTGATGCCCTTTGACTCCCACTTACCTGATGTCTGACTTGGAGGGGGCAGAACACACATTCATCATAATAATAATAATCCTTGCATTTGATATAGCGCTTTTCACGTCTTCTAGACGTCCCAAAGCGCTTCATAGAATAGACTGTAAAGTGAATTGACCGTATATTTGTGGGCGAACGCGGCAGCCAATTGCGCACAGCAATGTCCCACAAACAGTCGTAGATTGAAAATGACCAATTTATTATTGTTTTGGTTTTGGAGGATTATTATTAGGCTCTGTGTGGAGTAAGGAAACTTGCCCGAGGTTTGGCCCGGACCCCCCGGGGATTGAACTCAGGTCTCTCACTTGCAAAGCGAGTGCTCTAACCACTGAGCTACAGGACTCCACATGATATAAAGGCTGAAAGGATTAAATGATGAGGCATAAACTAGGTTTGTATTCCGAGGGCTAATCTGATTCGGCTGTTTAAAATGAAAAGGGACTGGGCTCGGGTAGATACAGAGAAACTATTCTCTGGTGGGGAATCCAGTATAAAGAGCATTATCTTAAGATAAGAGCCAGACCATTTTAGGAGTGAAATCCAGAAGCATTTTTTCACACAAAAGTTTGTGGAAATCTGGAACTCCCTCCCCCAAAAAGGTTGTGGTTAATGGGTCAGTTACAATTTTTAAGACGGTGATTGATAAATATTTGTTGGGTCAGGATATCAAGGGATAAGGAGAAAAGGCAGGTAATGGAATTGAGGTACAAATCAGCCGTGATCTAATAGAATGGATCGAGGGGCTGAATGGCTGTCGCTCATTCCTATGTTTGCATTTCTCAGGCCGATTATCTAACCTGTCTCTCTCTCTCCAGTTTAGGCTCAAGGACGTGACGGCCTGCGCCTCCTAGTTCCCCAATGTCAGGTAACCTTACCTGTCCCGGGGAGGTCCAGGGATGTGGTCAAACTTTAGGTGGACGTAGTGAATATAAGAGAGATAGATTAGAAAGAGGCACAACAGCAGGAGCAGCAGCCCCGAGACGGCCAAGCCTGCCCCGGGTAGACACCTCCAGAGCTCCATGGTGCAATGCACAGTCATGTCATCTGCACTGAACTCTGAACCACGATAAACTTGGATAAGGCTGCGTCACACTAACTTGGCACCGAGTTGACCAAGACACTCCAACATAAACGCCATCTATTGGTCAGGTCTCTGACAGTATGATTCCCCGTTATTGACGTGTTCCGGGGTGTGTTTGTGTGTTGCTCTCTCTGCTCTGAGGCTGCGGTCTGTCAGATTCTGACCCAGAGGCTGAGACTGTGTTTGAGGCATTTCCCACAAAACATCTTTATGGACTCGACACTTCAGATAAACGGGAAACGTTTAAATTCTGGAAGATTCTCTAAGTGCCAAATCCTTGATTGTAACCACTCAAATTGCAGTAGTGAGCTGGGTGTGGGGAAGCCACCTCCCACCACTCCTGGCTGACTTCCCACTCCGAAATCCATCTAAAAAATTAAGTCAGTTCTTTGTTAAAGAGCTCCATTGGGAGAGAGCAGGGAATGGGGTTAGAATAGAGAGCTCCAGTGGGGGAGCGAGCCCCAGCACAGACACCATGGGGAGAGAGAGAGAGAGCAGGGAATGGGGTTAGAATAGAGAGCTCCAGTGGGGGAGCGAGCCCCAACACAGACACCATGGGGAGAGAGAGAGAGAGCAGGGAATGGGGTTAGAGTAGAGAGCTCCAGTGGGGGAGCGAGCCCCAGCACAGACACCATGGGGAGAGAGAGAGAGAGCAGGGAATGGGGTTAGAGTAGAGAGCCCCAGTGGGGGAGCGAGCCCCAGCACAGACACCATGGGGAGAGAGAGAGAGAGCAGGGAATGGGGTTAGAATAGAGAGCTCCAGTGGGGGAGCGAGCCCCAACACAGACACCATGGGGAGAGAGAGAGAGAGCAGGGAATGGGGTTAGAGTAGAGAGCTCCAGTGGGGGAGCGAGCCCCAGCACAGACACCATGGGCCGAATGGCCTCCTTTCTGTGCTATCATTTATACAACTTGGACATCAGAAAAATATGATCAATTGTCAGGAATTAATATACTGTATTTTTTAGTTACAGAATTGTTGCCGGGCTTATAGCTGTGGGAGATAGTCCCGGCTCTAATACAAAGCGGGCCTGAGAGAGTTGCTGAAGCGCTCACACACACCCTGCTTTCAGTTGATGTATTTATTGGGCACAACCTAAATTATACAAAATAGAAATACAAACCATTAATCAAAAAGCAATTTACAGCATTTAATATATAGAAAAATCAGTGGTTTTCAAAGACACTCGGCCCAGCTCACAGGGTCCCAGCCTGAGCCCAGGGAGCCAGACCCTCGCTAGGGAGCAGGGGCACAGTCAGGGGCTTAAAAACTTCTGAAAACCAGAAACAGATTGCTTAAACAGCACACGACAAAAAGGGAATAAGGAACGGGGGAGGTATGCGGACACAGACCTGACAGCACAGATCATGTAAGGCAGGGGATATACAGCCAAGGCTGGCCACACTGACAGAGCAGTGGCCCACACAGCCAAGGCTGGCCACACTGACAGAGCAGTGGCCCACACAGCCAAGGCTGGCCACACTGACAGAGCAGTGGCCCACACAGCCAAGGCTGGCCACACTGACAGAGCAGTGGCCCACACAGCCAAGGCTGGCCACACTGACAGAGCAGTGGCCCACACAGCCAAGGCTGGCCACACTGACAGAGCAGTGGCCCACACAGCCAAGCGGCCACACTGACAGAGCAGTGGCCCACACAGCCAAGGCTGGCCACACTGACAGAGCAGTGGCCCACACAGCCAAGGCTGGCCACACTGACAGAGCAGTGGCCCACACAGCCAAGGCTGGCCACACTGACAGAGCAGTGGCCCACACAGCCAAGGCTGGCCACACTGACAGAGCAGTGGCCCACACAGCCAAGGCTGGCCACACTGACAGAGCAGTGGCCCACACAGCCAAGGCTGGCCACACTGACAGAGCAGTGGCCCACACAGCCAAGGCTGGCCACACTGACAAGAGCAGTGGACAGAGGGCAGTGACTGACACTGATCAGAGAGGCTGTGGACAGTCTGGCAGTGCAGCCCTCACGGTGTTGAAAAGAGAAGCTGAGCAGCATTAAACAGGGCGGCCAGGAATGTCCAGGCACCTGCACATTCTCACCCCAACACTGAGCCAATACTGTTTCCAATCCTACCATACCCACTTTGTGGCCACCAATGGCTTCTCCTCTAGCCCCGCACTGTCACGTGTGGTGTCCCTCAGGGCTTTGTCCACAGACCCCTCCGCTTCAATCTATACATGTTCCCCCTCAGTGATGTCATCCACAGGCATAGGGTCAATTTCCACATGTATGCGGATGACAAACAACTCTATCTTGCCAACCCCACCCTCGACTCTAGGACAGTTGATGTCCTGGAAAATTGTCTGTCTGACATCAAGTCCTATATGAGAGCCAACTTCCTCCAGCTCAATGTTGGTAAGACCAGAGGCCCTCCTGCTTGGCTCCAGGCAGCGCCTCCTCACCTCAACCACTGACACTATCATTATACAGCTGCACTTTTCACCTGACTGAGCCAATCCAAAATCTCTGTCCTTTTCGACCCTCAGTTCAAATCCCACAATCGTACCGTGACCCATTTCGCATTTCCCCACCTCTGCAACATAGCCCACCTCTGCCACTGTGGCGTTCTGCCTCTCACCAAAGGCCGCCGAGACCTTGATCCACGCTTTCATTATGTCCTGGCTTGGCTATGCCAACTGCCTGCTCACTGGACTTCCCAACTCTTCCCTCCACAAGCTACAGATTATTCAGAACTCTGCAGCTCATGTCCTCTCCCACACCAGGCTCCGGGAACTTATCACCCCCATTTTTGCCCTGCTTCACTGGCTCCCCATTCCTCAGAGAATCAAGTACAAAACCCTTGTTCTCATCTTCAAGACCCACTTCGGTCTTGCTCACACCTATCTCTCCGAACTCATAACTCCATATCAGTCTGCCCGCTCCCTCTGTTTGGGGGGCACTGGCCTGCTTTGGGGCCCCGTACTTCCCGCCCCACCATTAGCAATCAAGCCTTCAGCCTCTCTGCCCCCACACTCTGGAACTCCATCCCACATTCCCTCTGCCTCGCCCCCCTCTCTTGCCTCCTTCAAGTCCCGTCTGAAGACTTTCCTCTTCGACTGTGCCTTTGGCCACCCTCCCACCTCCACCCTCACCCTCCCCCCCACTCTACTCCCCTTCTGACCCCAACTCCCAGCTCAGGTCCAAAACCCTGGATTGTCCAGCACTCCGGGACGTCTTTCCGACATGAAGAGAGCTATACAAGTGTAATTTGTTATTGTTGTTCATAACTCTATGCACACAGCCCTGCGCATGCTGACACCAGCCGGCAGCTCAGTGACCCCACTCCGTCGGCCCCCCCCCTCTCACACACACACACACACACAGTGCTCAGAGAGGCAACAACCTATCTGCTCAGGCCATCCCTCTCACCCATACCTCATATATTTCCTCCACCTACACATGCATACATATCGCTCACACGTCTCCAGTGGGAAGCCACAACCCTCACACACACCCACCCCTCACACACACCGACACACAAAACCTCATACACACCCTACCCAGGACTGTGTGACATGTGGTGGGGATGGGGGAGTAGGTAGAGCAGAGAAATCCCATGAAAAATAAAAGCTGCCCTTGCCCAAGGTTTCCCCACATCCTGAGATCAGGTCAGGCAAGTCCTGAGCTTTCCAGGCTGAGGAAATACAATGTTTTCTACTCAAATACATGACTACAGATAAAGTGGCCTTTGGCCCAGCACCATTACACAATGGGGGAGGGGAGAGAGGGGAGGGAGAGAGAAGGGGAAGAAAGAATGGGGAGGGGAGAGAGGGAGAGAGAAAGGGAAGAAAGAATGGGTAAGAGAGGAGGGTGGGGAAGAGGAGATCTATAAAACACAGTGTCTTATAACACTGCCATCACCTTCTCACTGTGACTGTGGACGGAAATGTCAATTTCTAATCTCTAATTCACACCCTCGTACCTCATCCAAACAGCCAAGCAGGCTGGGTGGATGGGGGGGGGGGGGGGGGGGGGGAGAAAAACATGCACTGAGATTCACGTCTTCCCCCGGGGCTGAGTGAACCAGCAAGAAGCGGTGACAGGGAGCTCCATCTCAACATATAAACTGACCTCACTCCACCATAAACAACTTTACTTCCTCTCTCCACCCACTGGTACACCCTGATGGAACTTATCCCCACCTATTAGGGACCCAACAGCTGTTTATAATGAGACAAGAGGTCATCAGCTTTTTGACCTTCTCGGCTCAGTGCAGAGCAAATCTCTGTATTTTACTCAGCCCGCACTGGCCTGCCTCATGTTCCCTACCCTCCTCGTCCCAAGATCTGCAATTGGCTTTCAGCCATTCTGCCTCCGTTCTGTGGAATTCCCTGACCCAACCCCTCCCTCACCTCTCTCAACATCCCTCCCAACACCTAGCTACCTCTTCGATCACACCTTTAGCCATCTTTTCTCTCCCCTCCCGTCCGCTCCCACCCACAGCTCAAGTGTCAAGCCAGGACTGTCCAGCACCTTGGAACATCCCGCCAAAGTAAAAGGCGCTGTGTAAATGTACATTGTGTCATGTTAACTAGACATTGTCCTTTACATCTCAACACATGCCCCAATCTCTCCTTGCAGCGCTCAGTGCCATTCCTAACCACATACTCACTGGCTCTTTTCCTGAAGAGTTGATGAGCACAACAGCAATAGTTTAAGTTACAACAACAACTTGCATTTATATCTCGCCCCTCATGGAGGGTTGCATCCCAGAGTGATTGACAATGGAGGAGCAAGATGCTGATCCAGGGGGGAGAGGGAGATGACTTTAGGCACGGTCGAATAGGTAGGTCTTCAGGCACAACCTGTAGATGGGGAAGAAAGGAGCAAGGTGTAGGGATAGAGGAAGAGTGTTCCAGGGTTTTGGGGCGTAATGGCTGAAGGCGCAGCCACTGATGGTGGAATGGAGGGCACGAAGAACATGCAGGAGCCGGAGCCCGTTGAGTGGAGGCAGCGGGTTGTGGTTGGGGGGTTAAGCCGGTTGGAGAGGTAGGAAGGTGCCAGGGCATGAAGGGATTTGAAAATGAGTGAGAGGACCTAGAAATCGATCTGTTCGGTGATGGAGAGCCAGTGGAGCCCTGCGAGGACTGATGCGATGGGGGTAGGGAGGTTAGTATGCTGGCTGGGAGTCTATTCCACACACTCGCTACTCTTATCAGGCAAAACATTGTCACCGCAAATCCTTTCAGGAGTTTGTTCATTTTTTAATCCATCTTAATACTAATTGCAATGAAAAAAAAGAGGCATCAGTTTATTGACCCCACAACCTTCTGACTCGGAGTCGAGTGTCACTGACTGAGCCAAGATGATATACAAATTTAATTGGACACAATTTTTTTTTAAAAAAGTTCAATTACTTATTTTAAACTCATTGTAAATTATGCCTGTCATCTCCGACTCAATCTTCTCAGCTCCTACCACAAGCAACAATTCACCCAGAGGTGCCCCCACCTCCTCGCCGTAGAGTGGTTGGTGTTGAGGTGGGGTAAGGTGAGGTGGGATACCAGCACACTGGTGTACAGTAATGAGCAGCGCAGCAGCCCATATCCTAACGTTCTACCATCCTGATCAATGGCTGACCTGGTGCCTGCAATCAATCTGCCTTTTCCACAACATTCTCCCAGCTCCACTTTGTACCCAATAAAATCATGCTTTCTTTAAAGTAAAACAAAGACTGGCATTAATCCCTGTTTAGGTTTGACAATGCTGAACTGACAGCTAACCAGCCACTGGTCACTGACCCCCGCCCCCCCACCAAGTCTCTCCCGACAAGTCACACTACTCCCACAGGGTGAGGTTAGAGTTGGGGGGAGGGGGGGGGCACATCAGAGCTAACCACAGCCCTTCCCCCTCACCAGCTGTGTAATTATAGCTCTTATTATTGGGCCAAAGAGGAGAGAAACCTGTGGGAATTATCTGGAGCCGTGGTAGCCAACACAATTAATTTTCTTGATTGAATATTTCTTTATTTGTTATAAATCAAAAAAATTTCAATCAAGAAAAAAAGCTGTAAACACACTACCGACCGAACTGACTGACTGATGCAAATGTTCGGGGGCTGCTTCCTGACAACCCTGTGGGCCACAGGTTGGCCACCATTGATTTATGACCATGAGGAAAAACATGTTGGCCTGGGAAAGAACTTCAAAACAAGCTCTAAAGTAATACTGTATCTTCAGAATAAATATTAAAAATAAATTAAACCCCTCTCCAACGTTAGGTGGTAAGTCACTCTGGCACCCAGCAAACACCTTGGGCCTGTATAGAGACGCTCTCAGAGCAGGGCACAACTTCTACCCCCCACCAACGTGTTACATTGCTACTGCTCTGTCAGCGCGTTACATTGCTAATACCCTGTAAAACCACAAACATTGGGACCAAATTGTGGTATTCCTAGAAACGTTGCTCTCCTTATTTAAGGAACGCCATTGAAATGAGTTGTGATGTAATGGCTCCCCTGATCTCTGAATAACAGCAGTGCTCAATCCCCGCTCAGGAACACTGGGCACCATCCTCCAGGTCCCACTTCACTGCCATTGTTGAGCTCTGACAGCACCTCTCGGAGTGTATTCAGGGTCACTGGTCTGACTCGATCAGTTACAGAGTGCCCCTGAACAAACCCCAATAGTTAACTCCCTGCACTCGCAGACAGCAATCAGACCCCAGGAAATCCTGTGCAGCAGCTGACCTCAACTGTGACCCGCGGCCTCACACGAGCAGCGAGAAGTAGCCCCTAGAGCGGAGACAGAGAGCAGCTCTGAGTTAGACTGCAGTGGGAGCCACGGTGGACTATAATAATAAACACACAACTCCTTTATCATGTGTTATGGGCATCTCCCAAAACCAGGAATCATCTTCTCAGTAATATAATAATAATAATCCTTGCATTTGATATAGCGCCTTATCACATCTTCGAGACGTCTCAAAGCGCTTCACAGGATATACTGTAAAGTGAATTTTGTGGGCGAAACACAGCAGCGAATTGCGCACAGCAGTGTCCCACAAACAGTCATGGATTGACTTTAAAAAAAGATTACCCTTGGAAAGTGACTAACAACCGGGTTCCTAAACTTGCCTAAGCTTTCGCTCTGCCTGGGAATTGAATCCAGTTGAATCGTTTGCGAGGCGAGTGCTCTAAACACTATGCTGCTGGACAGGGGTGTAGCAGTTCTGAGAGTAAGGCACAGCTGCCGTTTGTTGAAGTCTGCAATCTCTGCCCTAACTGAATTCTCAGCCACTCGCCCAGAAACGGGATTTCTTTACAAATTAAATAAATGGATAAAGGTTCATGGAAGGGCAAGCGGGATTTCAACCTTTCGCTCTTAATTCAAACTACACTACTGTACCTCTAAATAGTGACTGCTCTTCAGTTACACAGCTTATACAGGACTCCACGGATACGTACTGGAGACATCTCATCTATCCAAAGAGAACAGAAGTCACAATGATTTAATACTGCTGACTGGATACCATACTTGCTCCCTCATTCTTACTCCACATCCCACTCGGTCTTCTAGGCCTCCAACCAAGCGAGTGAAGGGTGTGGTGAAGATGGGAGACACAGTCTCACTCACACACTGAAGTGGAGCTGCCGCTTACACACGGATCTGATAGCCCACGTCATTCAGGGTTTTTTGCTCGGCACTCTTCTTTTCTGCTGAGGGTCTGGAAAAAAGAAAAATCATCATCAGGTTAAAAGATCACATGAGAAGAGGTTAGTGGGTAACATAAAGGGGAATCATAAAATATTTTACAAGCTCATAAAGGAAAAAAGGTTAGTTAAAGGTAGGGTGGGGCCAATCAAAGACAATGACGGCAATCTTGTTGTTGAGGCAGAGTACTAAGGCTGATGTACTGAACGAGTACTTTGCATCTGTCTTCACAACGGAAATGGATGCCCCAAATGCCGCAGGAAATAGATCAGATTACTATAGACAGAGAGGAAGTTCTGAAAAGATTGACTGGGCTCAAAATTGATAAGTCACCAGGACCAGATGGGTTTCACCCAAGGTTGCTGTGGGAGATACGGGTTCAAATAGCGGAGGCTTTGGCCATTATATTTCAATCGTCATTGGACACAGGAGTGGTGCCAAGAGACTGGAGAGTGGCTAATGTTACCCCCTCTACAAAAAGGGGCAGAAAGACAAGCCCGGAAATTACAGGCCAGTCAGCCTAACTTCGGTAATAGGAAAACTACTGGAGACCATAATCCGGGACAGAATAAATCTCTACTTAGAGGAACATGAGGTAATTAGAGACAGCCAACATGGATTTGTTAAAGGCAAATCTTGCCTAACAAATCTAATAGAATTTTTTGAAGAGGTGACTGCGAGGGTTGATGAGGGAAATGCGGTGGACGTTATTTACATGGATTTCAAAAAGGCTTTTGACACAGTACTGCTTAAGAGATAATAAAAAAATTAGAGGCCCACAGTAGTCAGGGGACAGTGGCAGTTTGGATTAGGAACTGACTGAGTGACAGAAAGCAGAGGGTGGTGGTTAATGGGTGTTTCTCGAAATGGAAGGAGGTGTGCAGCGGTGCCCCCCAGGGATCAGTATTGGGACCACTGCTCTTTCTAATATATATTAATGATCTGGACTTGGGCACAGAGAGCACTATTTCCAAGTTTGCAGATGATACAAAGTTAGGTGGGGTAGTAAATAGTGAAGATGACTGTAACCAACTGCAAGCAGACATACACAGAATGGTGGAATGGGCTGACATGTGGCAGATGGATTTCAATGTGGATAAGTGTGAGGTGATACACTTAGGTAGGAAAAATGATAGGAGGCAATATAGACTTGGTAGCTCAATCTTAAGGGGGTGAACGTACAGAGAGATCTGGGTGTTCAAGTAAGCGAATCATTAAAGGTAGCGGGGCAGGTAGATAAGGCAGTAAAAAAGGCATTTGGTGTACTGAGCTTTATTAGTAGGGGCATAGAGTATAAGAGTAGGGAGGTTATGGTTAATCTATACAAAACACTGGTTAGGCCTCAGCTGGAGTACTGCGTCCAGTTCTGGGCACCTTACCTCAGGAAGGACATTAAGGCACTGGAAAGGGTGCAGAGGAGATTCACGAGAATGATACCAGGAATGGGGAACCTTAGCTATGAGGACAGGCTGGAGAAGTTAGGACTTTTCCCATTAGAGCAGAGAAGGTTACGCGGGGACCTGATAGAGGTCTTCAAGATCATGAAAGGTTTCGACAGGCGAGATAGGGAAAAGCTGTTTCCGCTGGTAGGTGTGTCTGTGACCCGTGGTCACAGTCTTAAGATATCTACCAAAAGAAGCAGAGGGGAGGTTAGAAGAAATGTTTTCACTCAGCGAGTTGTTGGAATTTGGAATGATCTGCCTGAAAGGGCAGTGAAGTCCGATTCGATAACAGCTTTTAAGAGAGAACTGGACAGGTATCTGGGGAAGACGGGTTTGCAGGGTTATGGGGAGAAAGCTGGTGATTGGGGTTAGTGAAAGTGACGCTCTGTCAAAGAGCCGCACAGACTCGATGAGCCGAATGGCCTCCTTCTGTGCCGTAACATTCTATGAATCTATGAATCATTCTGAGAACAGTAACACTCGGCATTGTATTGACACAGCCTCTCCCAGTGTCTCTCACTGTATACACACAGTCTCTCCCAGTGTCTCTCACTGTATACACCCAGCCTTCTCCAGTGTCTCCTACTGTATACACACAGCCTCTCCTGTATATACACAGTCTCTCCGGTATACACACAGCCTCTCCCAGTGTCTATCACTGTATATAGATAGACAGGCTGTACTGTACGTGGCTAGGATTGCCATGATGATTATAATACACTTGGGCAGGTGCTCTCAGTAATCTGCTTTTTGTGGAGATATAAGGAACATAGGAACAGGCCTCGGCCGTGGCTGAGATCATGGCTGATGTGTAACTCAATACCACTGGCTGCTTTTCTTCACCGACTTATGCCCTTCCTTACGAGCCAAGTATTGATGGACTTCCCTTTTCCTGTGACTGGAATGGTGTGAGTGCTGAGGACCTCACCGTCTGTCGCTCCGGCTGTTACGGCGGTGTGGGCTGGCCTGGCCCCGGTGAGGTGAGGACACGTCCCTCTTCCTCTCGCGGGGTGGGGACGAGGAGCCGCTGCTTCCCTTGACAACCTGGTACCAAGGGAAAACGTGACAGGAATTTAAAAAATATATATACCACACGGAAATGTCTCCAAGTGTCTCACAGAAATTACTGAGGTGTAGTGACTGTTTTTGTAGAGAAACACAGCAGACGTTTTGTGCACAAGTTTCCAGCCAGTACACCTTCCCTTCCCCCTGGCTCGGCGTCATGCTCTGCTAATCAAGCGCTCTGCGACGCTACTCTGCGTGAGGGGCTCTGTGTAAATACATGTTGTTGTGCTGTAACGAACAGTGATTCTATGAGAACATTAAACGAATTGTCTTTTTTCTGGGGAAAGTGATTCAGACTGACAGCACACAAACAGTCTAACCGCCCCCAGGTGTGTGAACCAATGTAGATACCCCACACGCCACCCGCACGCTTCTCACCTTCAGCCGCATGTCACGCGTGTGTCGCTCCAGCTCCCTCCGCAGCTCCTCGCGGCTCAGCCTCTCCACGTCCAGCACCGAGTGCTTCCATTCAATCTGCTCCACACTGTGAGGGTCGTGCGAGACGTACTGCCCGATCTTCACCTTCTTCAGCGAGTGCCAGTACTTGCTGTAGGAGGCCTCATACTCGGAGACCAGGTCCATTAAAGTCCTGAAGCCCGGAGCTTTGAACATCAGGTCCTCGCGCCGGCTCATGCCCAGCGTCCCAAAGCGGCCAGCGCAGTGGATCCCCAGCACAATGTGCCGGAAATAGCTCCCTGAGAACTGGGTTTTGAAGCTGATGGGAAATCTCTCTACTCCAGGCATATTGTTGGTGAGGTATCTGATCCCGAATATAGGAAAATATACACCAGCCCAAAGCTCCGGGTCTATCCAGTCAGTCAGCCCCTCCGTATCCTCCAGAGGGTGGGAAGAGGGGGCAGACGAGAAGTGAATTGGGTCTACTCTGAGTTGAACTGGCTCCAAGGTGACAGGTTTGGCAAAAGAATGTCAGAATGGAGTCAGCCCTCTGTGTCGGTCTCGTCCGGTTCCTGAGCCAGGAGGCTCCGCAGTATTCCAGGGCACTCACTGCTGCTGACAGCACAGCCCATCAGCAGGAAGTGGAAGGGCTGACCAGTCACTGGCAACAGGCGATCCTGTCCCCCCCGGCTCCTGTTACCCCAGCAAGCCAAAGCCCTATTAGGGTAGTGTGGTCCTAGATGGACAAGCAGCGGAAAAGCTTACCAGACAGTGCTTTCTATGGCAAGCAATGCAGCTTTAATTTGTTAAGACTCCAGGAGTTACCCCAGTGCTCACGCTGCCGAAATGAAACATGAATTTTAAAGGTTTAAGCTGGTCCAGCGGCCATGGGCCCAGGGTTTGAGTTGTCCTGAACGAGATTAACTATTGACTTGTTTTATTGCCAGATTTACTGTTCCAACCTCTGTGTTGGACCAATTGCAGTTGAGGTACAGATCAGCCATGATCTAATAGAATGGCAGAACAGGCTCAAGGGCTGAATGGCCTCCTCCTGTTCCTATGTTCCTCTGAGAGGCCATCTTCGGGAACGCGACAATCCTGATCTCAGACCCTCGTCACCCACACATTACGGGGATGGAAGGTGGGTGGTGGGGTGGGGGAATCCTCTCCCCCTCTGCCCAAGGACAGGAATCACGGCTGTGTGTTTGTGTTTGAAAAGGGAAGAAATGTAGGATTTCTCTCCGCTGCCCTGAACAAGGGACGGGATTTACAGCCGATAATAAAAGGATACATTCCCAGGATCACAGCTTCCAGGCATTTTATCGGCAGCGATTCCCGAATCATTTCCCGCGCCAGATCCATCAAACTGCAACAGGGAGAAGAACGTTCATTGATATTTTCTCACTCTGCTTTCCCATCCCATCACAACTTGTAGTCGCTCCTCCCACAACAGTAACAGCCCCCCACCACACTCCAGGCAATACCCAACAACTCCCCACTGAAACTCACATCCTCTTCCCAAACTCCCCCTAAACTCCGTCCTGGACCCAACATCTCCGAGTCTAACAGTCATAAAATGTTCTCACCAAGTGGGGGAGGGGGTCACAGTATCAATGTCCTTCCTTCGCCCCTGCATGGAATTGCACCGTGACATCCCTGGAGAGTGGGATTAGTAGAATTCCTGTCTGGATTATGCCATAACAGACAAATGCTACTCACCCGGTCAGAGGCCGATTCTTCTTAATCTCATAGAACTGTGTCCCGGTGTGATTGTACCTGGTGACAGTTAAGAAGTGTATTTGTTTTGAAGGAAAGCCGTGTCGATAGTGGACACAGTCGGATGTTGTTGACAGCAGGAAGGAGAAGAGGTGACATTCTATCCTGCTGGTTTCCCAGGATCCCACCAGCAGCAGCCCTCAGCCCAGCAAAAGGGCAGCGCCTGGGGCTGAAGCAGACAGCACAGCTGCTGGGACAGAGGGAGGGTGGGAGCTCTTAACCCCACAAGGGCATCTTAGAGGCTTGGATGGCAGAGAGAAAACAGGTTCAGACCTTCCCTTGACTGGAAACCAGTTATTTTTTCTCTTGGGCTCACCAACCAGGCCACCCTCACCCTGGCTCTGCCGCCCCCTCCCCTGGCCCCCACGCCTACCCTCCCATCCCACATGGTAGATCCAGTGAGAATATGCGCCATCAGGAGAGAGAATTTCCCCAAGCAAGAGCCAAGAGCCAGGAGCCACGCAGCATCACTGGCGGGAGCTGGGAATGAGCCGGAGACAACAGAAATCCATGCCAACCACGTGGCTGCTGACATTATTGCGCTGCTGAGACACTGTCCCCTGAGCATCAAGAACCCGTCAAGAATGGCGGCAGGCATGAAGGATACTGCAATTCCCTGGTGTATCTCTGTATGGCTTCCAGGCGGTCAACGATGGATGTGGATGGCTGAAATGAAGGCACACATGGTATTGGAATCTGAAAGCACAGGAACAACACAGAATTACACCAGAGCGGTGTCAGCATTTCCCTTGTCAGCTACTCGGTGGCCGAGTTCCTGAGCACTTTAATTTACAAACATATGCTTTGTTGTTCCAGACAATTGGAAATTGCTGTGTGTAGAATGAGCCCTGAACCAGTGAGCATTTACAAACCATTTCTCCTCCCAGCTCAAAAACATTACCTGCAGCCACGACACAGTCAGAGACTTGAAATTTTATGAGCACACAGACATGCAGTTTGCTGTGAGGGTACCTTACCACAGTACACAAGTGAAAAGATTCTGAAGAGCCACATTGTGCAGATAATAATAATAATTCTTGCATTTGAAATAGCGCCTTATCTGTGGGTGTTTCACCCACAAAATATACAGTCAATTTACTTTACAGTCTATTCTGTGAAGTGCTTTGAGATGTCTGAGACGTGATAAGGCGCCGTATCAAATGCAAGAATTATTATGATGGCGTTATTGAGACGTCCCAAAGCACTTCACAAGATATACTGGAAAGTGGATTGACTATGTGTTTCGTGGGTGAAACGCGGCAGTGAGTTGCACATAGCAATAGTGAAGCACATTAATCATTCATATTCCCAATAACAAGAGCAGCAGTAGTCTGATTCTTGGGCATTTACCACAGACACGAAAACACTTTCAAAGCTTTTCTCAGACTAAAGAGCCTGTTATTCCCTCGGCTTCTGGTGGGATTACTGCTGGAATGTCACTCTGAAGCCCAGTACTGTCTGAAATCAGATACTCAAATTCAATATTAGGAAAGTAACAGTGTAAGTCTATTTTGTACGACTTTGTTGGCGAAGTTGACAGTGGCCCCGTGTCCCGGGATTCAGACTTCCCTTCTCACAGTGATCAGAGACCATCAGTGCCCAATGTACTGAACAGAGGAGTCGAAACCTTAACAACAAACATCGGCAACAATTGGCATTTGGGAGCGTTGGAGTTGAGTTCGCGCACTGTACGGGAGTACAAGTCAACCACTGTGGACCACTGCGGAGCGGAGAGCGGAGAACGAAAGGAAAGACAAAGAGGAGCTTTTGAAAAGGGAGAGAGAGAGAGAGAGGACCGACAGACAAACCAGAGGCACAGGGCAGGTCCGCTCCTCCCACTGTCCCTGGAGCTGTGCACAGTCACTGGCGGAGCGCTCTCGGCTCAAAAGGGGTCAGACCTCGAGATGAAACAGAGACTGTCCACAGGGCCCCGGACACACTGCCCACAGGGCCCCGGACACACTGCCCACAGGGCCCCGGACACACTGCCCACAGGGCCCCGGACACACTGCCCACAGGGCCCCGGACACACTGCCCACAGGGCCCCGGACACACTGCCCACAGGGCCCCGGACACACTGCCCACAGGGCCCCGGACACACTGCCCACAGGGCCCCGGACACACTGCCCACAGGGCCCCGGACAGACGGTACACACCTCCAACAGAGGCACAACACACTCACCCTCAGCCCTGAAGGTTCAGAACGGGAATTAACACTGACATTTCTAAACTGAAGGAAAACACGTTCGTGGGCGGTGATCCGACCCGTGAACATCCAACTTAAAATTCAAGCAAAGAAGCTCTGTGTGAGCTCCGTGACAGCCGCTGCCCCGCAGCCGCTGCCCCGCTGCCCCGCAGCCCCGCAGCCCCGCAGCCGCTCCCCCGCAGCCCCGCTGCCCCGCAGCCGCTCCACAACAGATCCAAACCACCAGTTATTTGGGCAGCGGTGGCTCTGCCGATCGCCGCCTCCGATGTGCCAATGCAGACAGAAGCACGACCCGGACCGGGTTAGCTATCGCGGGGTGTGGGCTGCGGAGTCACCTTGGGGAGGTAGGGCAACCCCCGAATCTTTTGCACCATCGTCTCTCCTTCAGGGTGAATCTTGGCTACGTGCCTCCACATCCTCTCCCAGGTGGCTTCATCGACGGGCAGCCCACCTCGGTTCACGTAGAAAGGGACCCCCTCGTCCCGGAATTCCCCCTCGCCATCCCCATCCTGATCCTCCTCTCTGAGGACCCGCCTCTCCAGGCTGACCGGCCCCACGCTCGCTGACCTGCGCCTGAAGGCGGACCCGGCTCCCCTGCCCCCCGGCATCGCTATTGTTCTCCTGCCCCCCCCCACCCTCTTCCCCCTCCTCCAACCCCTCTCTCAAAACAAGTCCCCCTCCCTCCCTCCCTCCCTTCCCCTCTCTCTCTCCCTCTCTCTCTCTCTCTCTACTTACTGTCAATGCAAAACGATTTGGTAAAAAAAATGACCCGCACACGGTCCAGTGCCACACTGGACTGTGCGCGATAAATGCCCAAACAATGCCATCGGGGGACGATCACGAGACAAAAGGAGTGTTATAAAATACCGAAAGCATTGAAGAAAAGGGGGGGGTGGGGGCCCGGGGTGGGGGGGCGCGATGCCCCCGTCCTTTTGCATGAAAAAAGCCCCCGTGCAGCACTGGCAGTGCAGTGCAGTGCCCTCTCCCTCTCTCTCTCATTCACTCTGTCTCTCCATGTCGGTCTCTCCCTCTCCCTTGCCGTACAGCGCGCCCAGAAGCCACGCCCACCCCCCCGGGCACTCCCAGCGCTCCGATTGGCCGCGGCCGGCGGAGGGGGCGGGGCGGTGCTGGGCCGCGGCGCGTGCGTGGTCCTCGCCGCTGCAGCTACGTCACCGTACGGCAAAGCGCACGGTGACGTAGCCCCAGCGGCCGGTCGGAGCCCACGCATGCGCCGCGATGGCGTCCTTCGCGGCGCATCACGACGGCGCAGACGGAGTGACGACACCACTCCAGCCCCGCCCCCCCCTCCGGCAGGCAGGTTTGAACGTTCACGCGCTGACAGCTCGGGCGGTGGCAACAACAACAACAACTCGGGGGGGGGGCTTGTAGGGTTAACAACGCTGCCTGAGGCGGGGAGAGAAGCGTCCGGCACCGGGTGGTGGGAGATGCTGATTAACATCTGAGGTGACGGTTAAGCTGCACGCGAAAAAAAGAGAAGCCCGCCGGCCTCATCCGGTACTTATAACGGCTCCGTGCGGCGAAGCGGTTGGACGGCAACGGCGCGCGGGGGGGAGAGAGAGAGCGAGCGAGCGAGGAGAGCTTGGCGCAGGCGCAGTTCGGCAGCCTCGCCCCGGCGGTGGTTGGCGCACGCGCAGTGGGCGCGGCTCGTCAGATTGTTGAGGGACGCGGCGGCGGCGGCTGTGGTTACCAGGGGTGACGGCGGGGGGGCAGCCCAGCCCAGCGCGGGGCCGGGGCCGGGGCCGGGGCCCGGTGAATGGCCTGCACGCGGGAGGAGGCCGAGCAGCACAGGTGGGGACGAGAAAGCGCAGGAGTCGCACTGGCTGAGGCGCCTGTGTGCGCTGCTGGGAGCCCCCGCGGGGCCTCGCGCTCTCCTGCCGTGCCAACCCCCCCCCCCGGACCCAGCCCGGCTTCACAGGGCACCGGTGGTCTCCCCGGCAACTCTGGGTCCAGGGGCGGGGGGTGGGTGTCTGAGGAGAGGGTGACTTTCACTCCAAGGCGTGGGTTGCCTTAAAAATTCTCTGACAACCTCCCATCTGTGTCCAGAAATATGTAACTGTCTCCTTCCTCTCCCGTCAGTCTCTTTGCCCTCAGCGCAGAAACAGCCTTCCTCAGGGAGAGATGGCAGTTTATCCATCTGCAACCAGGGCTCCCTCTGCCTCCTTGTCCTGACCTCTCTGCTGCCTTTGATACTGTCGACCGCTCTGTCCTCCCCCACCTCCTCTCACCTCAACCTTCATGGTTCTAAACTTGAGTGGTTCAGATCCTCCTCTCACACTGTCTCCACTTTGTCTGCTCAAACGGGTTCTCCTCCAGCTTCCGTACCGTCTCGTGTGGCCTTCCTCAGAGCTCTGTCCTCGGTCCCCTCCTCGCCAACATGTTATATGCTCCCTCTTGGTGACATTATCCGCGGACATGGGGTCAACTTCCACATGTATGCAGATGACACCCAACTCTACCTCTCTGCCTCCACCCTCGACTCCAGGACCACTGCAGTCCTGACACAATGTCTGTCAGACATCAAGTCCTGGATGAGAGTTAACTTTCTACAGTTGAACTTCAACAAGATCGAGGCTCTCCTGATTGGCTCCCGTCAGTGTCTCCACACCATAGGCGCTGACAGCATCACCATCCAAGGATGCACACTCCACCTCACCGGAACCGTGGCATCTTGTTTGGTTCCTCAACTGTCCTTTCTATCCCACATCTGTACCATGACCCAAGTTTCCTTCGCCCACCTCCACAACACTGCCTAACTCTCAGGCCGCCCAAACTCTCATCCACACGTTCATCACATCTAGACTCAACTACGCCAACTCCCTGCTTCTCCGCCTTCCCAACTTTTCCCTCCACAAGCTGCAGATCATCCAAAACTATGCAACTAATCTCTCCCACACCAGGCTCCATGACCCTATGAAGCCCACTCTTGCCTGGCTCCACCGGCTCCCCATCCTCCGGAGGATAGAGTTCAAAATCCTCATCTTCACATTCAAGGCCCTCTATGGCCTTGCCCCTTCTTACCTCTGACCTGGTAACCCCATATCAACCTGCTCACTCCCTCTGCTCAGCAGGTTCTAGTCAGCTCCACATCGCTCGCCTGGCCCGCACCACCATTGGCGGTCGGGCCTTCAGCCTCTCTGCCTCCCTTTGGAACTCATCCCACATTCCCTTTGCCTCGCACTCTCCCTTGCCTCCTTCAAGGGACATCTCAAGATCCTCTTCTTTGACTGTGCCTTCGGCCACCTTCCTACCCTCCCTGATCCCAACTCCCCTGCTCAGGTCCAAATCCCTAACCGTCCAACACCTCGGGATGTCGCCTGATGTGAAAGGCGCTATACAAATATAATTTTGTATTGTATTGTACATATGTACATCAAACACGATATTTGTTATTTACAGTAACTTTCACGTCAGGAGGATGTCCCAAAGGGCTTTGAAGGATATATACGGATGTAATGACTGTGTTTGTGCGCGTACGCAGCAGCCAATTTTGAACACAGCAATGTCCCAGAAACAGCCATGAAGTGAATGACCAATTTTATTTGGGTAATTGTTGGCAAGGGGACCGGGAGAAGCTTCCTTCTCTTTTTGAACAGTACTGTGGATTCAACTGTTGCCTGTCCATATAATGAACTCTGTTGTGTTAAGAGACTTCTGGGTGTAGCCTCTGATGGCCTGCCTTTGTGTTTTAAACAGACTGCTGCCATCAATAAGGAGCATGCCTAAGAAATGGTGAAATATGAAAAGGCCATTCAGCCCATTAAGCCTGTGCCCTACATAGATAGTGTGCAGTCTGTGCCATCAGGAAGCACAGCATTATAGTGGAAATGTTTGTGAAGCTGATGTGAAAGAATGCAAGTTCTAATTTTCTTGGGTTTGGTTACGTGAAATTTCTCAGCCTTGCTTGCTCCACCCCAAGAAGCAACCAGGATATTATCCATTTCCACTATAATGTTATCCTTTTCTCACTTAATTGTCCCCTGGACCTAGGGGGGTGTCGGAAACCCTGCACTTCAAAGTGATTTAATCACTTCTGCTTTTATACTTAGAAATGTATTTATTGTTTGGGACAGAAGCAGAAAATGCTATTGCGGACTAGTATTTTTCATTCAAATTTTCAAGACTGATGTGGATAGATATTTGTTAGGTCAGGGTGTCAAGGGATATGGGGCAAAGATGGGTAATTAGAGTTGAGGTACAGATCAGCCACGGTCTTTTAGAATGGTGGAACAGGTTTGAGCAGCTGATTGGCCTACTCCTGTTCCTATGTTACTATTAACTTTGCTTTGCTTCAATGCTCCTTTAAAATTAACCATCAAGCGTAAAAATTACTAAGGTGATAATTTTTAATCCGTTTGTTATGAAATGATGATGTGCATCAGCCAAAATCAAAGCTGTATATAAGGCAGGCGATGACCTGGTAAGTGATGATCGATGCTCCCAGGGCAATCTGTTGGTCTCACTTGTGGGCCTTGAACCCACAATCTTCTGACTGAGCTTTAGTGCTTCCAACTGAGTGAGACTCCTCTCACTGTCGCACAGTTCCTGTGTGAGAACCTCAGGGCTCTGTCCCCATCTATGTGCTCCTCCATTGTGACATCATCTGCAAACGTGGGGTGAGTTTCCATATAAACAGGTGATGCCCAAATCTACTCTACTTCTCCCCTTAATTCTGAGTCCATTGATGTTCTCGGCCATTATGTTCCTCCCCTCTGGTACTGCCTCCCTAACCCCTCCGTCTTGGTCAGACTCTGACGTGAGGAGCCCCGATAACCCCCTGCCTCACCCCTCAGGCTGCCAAAATCCTCACCCACGTATTTGTCACATCAAGGTTCGATTATGGAAATTTCCTCCTCATCGGCCTTCCCAAAGCTTTCCTTCACACGCTGCAGATCATCCAAAACTCTGCAGCTCGTGTACTCTCGCGCACCAGGCTATGTGACCCCATCACTCCTACCCTCGCCCGACTCCACCGGCTCCCCATCCCTCAGAAGATTGAATTCAAGATCCTTGTCCTCACTTTCAAGGCCATCCATGGCCTTGACCCCTCCTACCTCTGACCTGCTGACTCCCTACCAACCTGCCCGCTCCCTCCATTCAGCGGCTCCGGCTGCTCCATGTCTCCCGCCCGACCTGCCCTACCATCGGTGGCCGGGCTTTCAGCCTCTCTGCCCCCACACTCTGGAACTCCGTTCCACGGTCCCTTTGCTTCGATTCCTCCCTTACCTCCTTCAACGCCGGTCTCAAGACCTTCCTCTTCGATCGTGCCTTCAGTCGCCCTCCCACCTCTCTGCCTTCTCTCACCCCTACCCCACCCCTCCCCCTGTCCCCTAACTGTCCAGCACCTTGGGATGTCCTCCCGACTTGAAAGGCTCTTTATAAATGTAATTTTGTTGTTGTTGTTGCTTTATGCTCCCATCTGCTCTATCGGCAGTTACGACCGTTTCCCCCCGTCGCCCCTCAATTGTCTGGGACTGCCTATGTAAAGTGCTAAGAGATGTTGCTCTATGTGAAGGATGTGATATAAATGCCAGGATGAGGTATGAATCGTTCTCAGGCATGAGCTTGTTACACGTGGAATGCTTTGCCACGTGGCAAGGGCCATAATGTATAACCTATAAAATATTTATAGTGGATGAGTATCTGCGCCTTGGGACGTCCTCCTGATGTGAAAGGCGTCATAGAAATGTAAGTTTGTTGTTGTTATTTTGTTGTTGTTGCTAACGGAGGTCAGACCCTGATGTGAGGAGCCCCGATAACCCCCCATGTTTGTTCCCATGAGCGGGTAGTGATGAACGTAGGGTACAGATCCCTTTCCGTCTCACTTCATCTGACTTGAATAGTGTTTCGTCACTAATTTCACAAGCACTTAATACTCTATAATCTGGAGTTATATGATCAGTGGTAGCAATAACTGGACAGACAGTGGCAGTGGCTTAATTGTTAATTCTGTCACACAGAGACACTTAACTGTAGTGCGTACTTTGGAATCGACTTCAGATGATCTTTAACGGCAGTGGATCTCATCAAGCAGGTTTCAGTCTGTAAAAACACTCACTTATTGATCTCCTCTCTTCATTTTCACCTGATGGAGTGACGGCAACAATAACAAAATTACATTTGTATAGCACCTTCCACGTCAGGAGCACGTCCCAA
Source organism: Callorhinchus milii (assembly GCF_018977255.1). Taxonomy (NCBI): domain Eukaryota; kingdom Metazoa; phylum Chordata; class Chondrichthyes; order Chimaeriformes; family Callorhinchidae; genus Callorhinchus; species Callorhinchus milii. The sequence goes on along the minus strand of NW_024704750.1, from coordinate 23,098,758 downwards.
AGGCTGCAATCACAGTCTAATAATACTCCTTACATTTAATAAAGCACCTATAAAATCAAACCCTCTACCTGCTTTGCAGTGAATGGCTGTTGAGTGTAGTTGCACCCCAAACAGTCATGAGGTGAAGACCCAGTGTACCTGAGCAGTGACGTGTGAAGCGATGATGTGCTGAGCATGTGAATAATGTTTCATGTTTGGCCACTCACAGGGTTGCTGATCAGCATGTTGTTTTTCAGTGAGGACGCCTGATGTGTAACCACTTGTGGGGCGGAATGTCACAGACGAGGGGACCCCACCACAGTTCAGGAGTGTCGTTTGGTCCTGGAGAAGGTGGTGTGGACGTGCCTGTGATGACTGAGTCACTGGAGAATGGAGCCAGCTCAACTGAAGATGAGGATCTGGAGTAAGTGTGGGTAATGGTAAGGGACTGATAGGACTTAAACACACCTGTGAGCTGGAGACTCTTTGAGTACTCAGGTTATGAAGGGGCAAAACGAGGTAAAGAGGCAAACGGAGGGAGAGGTGACGAAATAATTTCAGCATTGTGAGCGGAGTGTTCAAAGTAATGTCAGCATATGGAATTAATTGCCACACGTGACTATTAAAGCTGGATTAATAGCATTGTTCAAAATGGAACAGGATAACTATCGAGTAATAAGGTATTAAAGGCTCTGGGGAAAATTCTGACCAGTGGGATTAATACAATAGGTAACAGACACAATGGGCTGCGTGGCTTAGTTCAGTGCTGGGAATATCTCTGATGTGCTGCTGTTACAGGTATCATTAGGGTTAATGTAACACAGTGACCAGTGTGGGGTGTCCCTTGGTGGGTAGACTGTGTGACTGCAGGGTTGTGCTTGGCCTCTGGAAAAAGGAACACAGCTGGTGGGTTTGGAACCAGCCAATGTTCAGATTATCTTGGGAAAAGCCACAATAAGTTATATGTTTCAATGCTAAACAGTGAAGCGAGGATGTTTCTGGAGGTGGGGAAGATGGGGGGAGGGAGGAACCTCTGACGGGATATTTCCAGGTGGGTACGGGGACTACGACAACAGGGAAGCCTTTGATAAACTGTTGTTGTTTTTGTTGTTGTTGTAGGGAGCATCCGTGCATCCAGTGGACAGGGAGCAGCCACAAGATCCCTATCTTCATATTCCATGCAGAGGGCATTGTCACCAAGGACACAGCCTTGCTCCACGTTGGTAGTAGGTATCCTAGCGGTGGCCAGAGGTGTCGCCCTTTCCTTGTCTATAACAGCTTTACATGAAGCGTATGTAGCAGCAGTTGTGTTTGGCCTCTTTGGGACGGGTTTGATGAGCAATGCTCTGGGGTGCCCACATTGCTGTGCTATCGCTAACCTGAGAGAGCACTAGAAGGGTACAGTTCAGTGTACTCCCAGCATGATGTGCTGGGTTTATGTCTGTTGTATATCCTTTGACATTGATACGATCCGCTGGGATGTGCCTCTTTATTGAGTGATTCAGTGTGTTTTCTTTAGATCGTTATCACCTGTCGTTTAAGATCGTTCGCACGGAGAGCAGGCTGGTTCGCAACATTCTCTCTGCTCATGGCTTCCAGGAGGTGGGTACCTTTTAGGTTTGTGTTAGGTTTAGTTGAGACTCACTGATGTTGATGTATGTTTCAGCGCTTTGGGACGTCCTTCCGACGTGAAAGGCGCTCTATAAGTGTAATTTTGTTGTTGTTTCTTCCCTTGTTTTAGTCTCTGAGCACCAGCCGACTAGCCTGTAAGGTCTGTGTTCTCCTTTGCTCAGCGTGCACTGAGGCTGCCTGACACTAGCTGCTTGAGGCTGTGCGCGGAGTAACAACAACTACTTGCACTTATATAGAGCCATCCATGAAGTAACCCGGAGGCAATTGCCTGGCCTCCATGAGCATTTGCCTGTTAGTGATAAGGAAGTGTGCACAGGGCTCACGGTACCATTCACTGGCATTCCGTAATAATAATAATCCTTACATTTGATATAGCGCCTTATTACGTCATTGAGACGCCTCAAATGGCTTAACAGAATATACTGTAAAGTGAATTGATTGTATATTTTGTGGGTGAAACGCAGCAGCCAATTGCGTCATGGATTGAGTGACCAAATTATCATTATTATTAATTTATTTTTTGAAGCGATTATTTACCCCCAGAGCATTGGGTTCCTACCTACTTCTCGGTAAGCAGAGGCATGTGGAGTAAGGAAACTTGCCCAACATTTTTCCCTGCCCGGGAATCGAATCCAGCTCCTCTCGCTTGCAAATGCTCTAACCATTAAGCTGCAGGACTCCATGGGTCAGCCCCGAACTTCAGGCACGCCCACAGGGAGCTAGACTCGATGAGAATGACCTTCTGATTTTGGTTGCTTTGTGAATCGCTTTCCTGTGTGTGAAATGAGAGGTCTTGTTCTAACTGCACAGAAACATTTATTAAAGAGAGCGGACCGACACCAGAGCAGCAGGGTCCAATCCTTTAATGCTACATTTTGTTTGCCTGTCTTTTTGTTTTCAGGTCAATCCCAACAGTAATGACTTCAACCTCATGTGGACAGGCACCCATCTCAAGCCCCAGCACTTGCGCACTCTCTTGGACTTTCAGAAAGTCAATCACTTCCCGAGGTGTGTGACTGTTGCTGCACCTGCCATGTGCGTTTTGTGCTTGTGACGAGATTGAATTCAGTCATTAGGCATCCCTGTAGGGGGTTGTTCTATTATTGCTGTTCCTGTATTATGGTTTGTTTCTGAGTGTAAAATGCTGGGGGAGTGTTCAGAATGTTGGGCGCAAGCTTGCTCTCGATACTCGTGTGTTGAAGGGTAATTGGGAGCGCAGAGCATCCATCTGGAGGTTTCCTGTTTAGGGGAAGGGGACAGGAAAGAGGGACTGTGCCCCGGAGCTGTTTCTCTCCTTGTGTCCTCAGCCTGGGAATGGGGTGGGGGAGCAGAGAGGATAGAGAATATGCTGTGCCTGTGTCCATGACAGTTGTTTGCTCTGTTGCAGATCCTATGAGCTGACCAGGAAGGATCGTCTGTATAAGAATATCCAGCGGATGCAACAACTGCACGGCTTTAAGAATTTCAGCATTGTTCCTCAGACCTTCGTCCTTCCCACTGAGTTCCAGGAGCTGTACAGTAAGAGCCTTTCTTGTCAGCTCGTTGCTCCCCCTTTCCTGGTTCCCTACATACACTTATCCAATTCCTTTTTAAATGTTAGTCAGTATCTCAAGTGACCGGGTTCTGCTGTCTCACTCTCACCATTCTGGAGTGAAACCAGTTTCAACTCTGTTGTTCTCTCTGCCCTCCCACTCTCTCTTTCGCTCTCTGTGTAACACACGGAAGCTAAATTTCTTCCACTTTTACTTGTGAAGATGCGAACATGAAGGATAAAGGGCCGTGGATTGTCAAGCCAGTGGCGTCATCCCGGGGCCGTGGCGTGTACCTGGTCAGCAACGTAAGTGCTGCAGCTCTGGGCGAGTCAGGACGTGTGCAAAATGTCAGAGTGTTATTGGGCATTATCCAAGAGCAAGCGCTGGAGCAGCAGCAAATGGCCATCTGGGACGTTTTTACTGTTGCAAACCACCCATTTGATACATGAGGTGGGGAGAGATGCGGGGGGAGACACAGGAGAGACATGGGGAGGTATAGAGGAGACACGGGTGGGGTAGGGAGAGAGAGGAGTAGGACAGCAGTGAGCTGTGTAACGGTGAGCTCTGCTGGGCCTCTGGTGAGATCCTATTGTGAGGCTGGGGGCTAGCAGCAGGAGCTTGTGGGGGGGTGGTATAATGCAGGTGAAGCTGGAGGAGGCTCGATGCTCAGTTGGAGGCAGACTGAGCCGCCTGCACTGCACACTCTGGTTACTGAACTTTCCCTCTCACAGCGAGTGAGTTACCACATACCTGGGAGGGAGAGAAAATATGCCTCCGACTTGTCTCTGAATATAACTAGGTGCGACCTTATTCCTTACTTCTTGTGAATGTTTCAGCCAGTCCAGATCATCACTGATGAGAGTATCCTGGTGTCGCGCTACATTCGATCCCCGCTGCTGATTGATGGTAAGAGCTCATTGAATGGTTTTACACACACGCTTTCCAGTGGGACCTGGTTACCAGTGCAGAGCAGTGAGGGAAGCCTCGTGCCCACCACTGGCTGACTGGGTCCTGACTGGCCAAAGCCATCAGGTTAACAAGAACATTGAGATGTGGAGAAGTAGAGCTGGAGGTGATGAAGATGCTGGCTGAGCTACCAATGCCCTGCCCTGCTGAATGCTGTGATGATGAACAACAGCTTACATTTATATAGCGCCCTGTGCCCCAGAGTGCTTAGAGAGAACCTTGGGGATCCCTCACTCCAGAAAACAGTACAAATGTTCAGCACAGAGCCAACATGTCTGTACTTGCTCTTAAAGTGCTTTCCAATTAGTTCAATTCTGTTTTCTGTTCTCCAGTCAGGTTTCCCCCCCCCACCTCCATCCCCCTACTGTCCCTAGTGTGGGTGTACTGTGACCTGCAGTGTACAGGAGCACTGGCCAGGAAGGCATAGAATGTGGGAACAGATGTAAGCGATGGCCATTTTAATAATGTAGGGTCTGACTTGTGTGAACCCAAACCACCGTGTTATAACCAGATGTGACTGGCCTGTGGGACCACACTTCACTCCTCTTATCTCAAACCAATCGGTAGCTATCTCCCGTTTGGATTAAAGATCCCATGGCTCTATTTGGTGGACTGGCTGACGGTCTCCAAGGTAAAATTGATCATTTGTTTGATGGCTGTTTGTGAGACATTGCTGTCACAAACCTTGTGAATGTGATGTGCTGTCCAGCAGCATTGTGTGGGTTTGGGTTTGGCTGAAAATGGAAATGGGTTGGTGTGAGTTGGGGGGTGCTGTACTCTAGGTGTGGGGGGAACATACTCTCTTTGTTTATTTTAGCTTATTTCCAGGCTTCAAGTTTGACATGAGGCTGTACGTGCTGGTGACGTCATACGAACCACTGGTAGTTTATTTGTATGAGGAAGGGCTCACAAGGTAAGCCTCCTTCTCCATGTGTGTCCCCATCCGTGTGTCGCCACTGCCTAGCTCTGGAGGGTGGCTGCACTCAAACACATCAGCACTCCTTACTTCCCTTGTTCTCTGGTGTAAAATACAACCAACAACAAATTACAGTGCCTTTCACGTCAGGAGGACATCCCAAGGGGCTGGACAGTCAGAGATCCGCACCTGAGCTGGTGTTTGGGGTAGAGGGTGGGGAGGATAGGGGCAGGAGGCAAATCGAAGGCACGGTAGAAGAGGAAGGTCTAGAGACTGGTCTTGAAGGAGGCAAAGGAGGGAGCGAGGCGGAGGGATTGTGGGATGGAGTTTCAGAGGGTGGAGGCAGAGAGGCTGAAGGCCCACCCGCCAATGGTGGGGCGGGCAGGACGGGGGACGTGAAGCAAGCCAGAGCCCGCTAAGGGGAGGGAGCGGACAAGTTGGTAGGGGATTAGGAAGTCACAGGTAGGGAGGAGCAAGGCTGTGCAAGGCTTTGAAGGTGAGGAGCAGAATCTTGAACTGTATCCTCTGAGTGATGGGGCCCAGTGGAGTCGGGCAAGGATGGGGGTGATAGGGTTGCGGAGCCTGGTGTGGGAGAAGACACGAGCTGCAGAGTTCTGGATGATCTGCAGCTTGTGGAGGGAAGGGTTAGGGAGGTCGACAAGCAAGGAGTTTATTCGAACTTGACATGCAACTTGGGAACTTAGCACTCATCCAAGACTTGATGTCTGATAGACATTCTGTGAGGACAGCAGTGGTCCTGGAGTCGAGGGTGGAGGCAGAGAGGGAGAGTTGTGTGTCATCTGCATACATGTGGAAGTTGACCCCATGTCGACAGATGATGTCACCAAGAGGGAGCATGTAAATGTTGAAAAGGAGAGGACCAAGGACAGAGCCCTGAGGAACGCCACTCGTGACGGTGAGGAGCTAGAGGGGAAGCCGTTAGTGGAGACGGTGGGAGAGGTAGGATTTTTTTGTCTGACATGTGGAAACCCACCACCAGGCTTAAGGGACTCCAAACCAAGCTGAGATTTCCATTCATCCCACCTACACATGGAAATCTCAGCGATAGATTGTTGGAATGGATTGCACACATTCTCCCTGGAGGGACACATCTTGCTTACCTAATTCCAGAAAGTATTAGGTGCATGTTGGCAAGAGCCAAGGCTTGGAGACCCCAAAGTGTGAGCTGGGGTGCTGTTAGTGTCTAACCAGCTCAACCCATGCAGCTTACGATTGATATTGCTGTCTGACAAGCTTTCCCACAGCTTATTGTATCATTCTATTGCCAGGCATGTCACCTCAGGGCCAGTTTAGCTCCAAGGAGACCCTGCTTACCACCCCCCACCTCCCCCACTCCGCAGGATAACTTTCATTAGGTGCAATCCTATTCTTGTACACAAGGTGGAGCCAAAGTCCAATGATTTGATCCGATGTTGTACAGAATGTTTTTGTTGCTGATTTGCTGGCAGTTCTGCAACTCTGTGTAACTCTGTGCTCTTACCCCAAAGGTTTGCCACCGTGAAGTACGACCATGGGATGAAGAACATCAGGAACCAGTTTATGCACCTGACCAATTACAGTATCAACAAGAAAAGCCTTGACTACGTCAGGTACCGTCAGTGCCTGGGTGGGCTGCTGCAGTGGGGTGGTTCTGTGTCCACGGGTCTGCGTGCAGATTGTGTGCCGGGCCCAAACCTATCGTACGCACCCGGTATGTTGGTATGTCGCCTGCAAGTCATTGGTTGATGAGGAGAGTTTGATGACATACTGCATCTATACTAGATTAAAAATGAATCAGCCTGACCAGTGCTCCTGCTGCAGATCATCAAGCGATGCCATAGAGGTACCTGGGCCCCCTACTGCCTTTGTCCAACATCCGTCTGTGTTTCCCCCCCCACCACCAATAATGCCCTATTGGGACCTGCTAACTCCCCCTCCCTGGTATGTTGGGCTCAGGACTTCAGCATGGTGCTTCCCTTGAGGCAACGGATGCCCCCTGTGTGCCTCTTGAGCTGGCACGGGTCGGGCTTGCGTGGTTGAGCTGTGCAAGAATTCTGCGCACTGAGTGTTTGCAGGAGAGAATAATCCTGTTTTACTGTTTGGCACATGTTGAAAGAAATAAAATCAGTAGCAGGTTTGGAACAAAGTTATTTTTATATCAGCCCATCCATGAGTGAGTGAAATCCGCTTCTAGTCCTTGCATCGTGCAGTACATTTGATTGATTGAGTTTCTCTCTCTTCCCTCCCCCGCCCCCACCCATTCACATTATCTACTCTGAATTCCTGTCAGTGTGGCTCATGACCCAGCTTTTATGTTTTCTTGGTGTCCAGGCCAGCACTCCTCTCTCATCCAAACCCCATGTTAATTGATCATTTATCTCATCACCATATGTGGGATGCTGATGACACAGATCTAACGCCATGTTAACCTACATAACAGTTACTTTGCACTTCAAAGTAACTCCTCCAGTAAAGTGGTTTGAGATCTTTCAAAGTGATTGGGACCATATCAAGTTGTTAACCCTGTTAAGCTTCACTCTAACCTGTGCTGTCCCTGACCTGGGAATAATAATTCTTACATTTGATAATAATCCTTGCATTTGATATAGCATTTTATCATGCCTTCGAGACGTCTCAAAGCGTTTCACAGGATATGCTGTAAAGTGAATTAACTATATTTTGTGGGCAAACTGTGGACGGACAATGTAGAGGGAGCTTTACTGTATCTCTAACCCTGACCTGGGAATTTGGACGGACAGTGGAGAGGGAGCTTTACTCTGTCTCTAACCCTGACCTGGGAGTGTGGACAGACAGGGTAGAGGGAGCGTTACTGTGTCTCTACCCCTGACCTGGGAGTGTGGACAGACAGGGTAGAGGGAGCTTTACTGTGACTAACCCATGCTGTCGCTGACCTGGGAGTGCTTGATGCTGATGGCAACAAGAACATTTTAAGTAGAATAAATAGAATCATAAAATTGCACGAAGCTGCCTCTTTATAAGGAGTTTTCAGCATGGAAGTCAAGTGTTTAATAAATTCAGTCCAACTCTCAGCAGAAGCTTGGAGCAGGTTGAAAGGGTTTAAACATTGGTTTGATTCTAATTATCTTGAAATACAACCTGTGGAGCTAACATGATGCACATTTATAGCTGAAGAGAAAGGGATTGCATTTCAAAGGGAACCCAAGCCTGTCAGTGGCAATTACAGTAAAAATTCTAAGTTAAATATATCTGCCTGTGTGTGTGGTTAGGTTACAAACATTCTAATTTTAATTGCTGGTGTCATTGTGTAAGTGGTGTGGGTGGGGGTGGGTTGGGATTGTCCTGCGGTGAACTTGACCTGCGAGTTGGTCTCAACAGAGTGGAGGAATGTGTGCTTGATGAGTAACAACCACAGATCCTAACCTCACTCACAGGCTCACTGAATAGGTTGAAATATCCAGCCATGGACCCAGTGAGGGGTGGTTCAGGCTGGCTGTGATTATGGCCATTTGCTAGAACAACCCCTGACCTTTCAGATGCTGCTATTGGCGCTGGGTCCCATTGCTTGCCTCTTGCGGAGGGTACTACAGCCTGAGCAGCTGGTGTAGAGGTTGGCACGGAATCTCTCTCCAGCCCAGCATCCTTGTGACTTTACTCTCTGTTCTGCAGTTGTGATGACCCAGAAGTGGAGGACTATGGTAACAAGTGGAGTATGAGCGCCATGCTACGATACCTGAAGCAGGAGGGGAGGGACACTATGGGTGAGCCGGGGTGTGGGTATGTGTCGGGTTGGAGGGGTGGTGAGTGGGTGAGCATGGGGCTGAGCCGGTGGTGCGGCGGTGGGGGCGGGTGTTGAAGGGTTGGTTACAGGCTATTGATTTGCCGCCTACTGTTTGCTCCGTAGCTCTGATGGCTCAGATTGAGGATCTGGTGATTAAGACGATCATTGCTGCCGAGCTTCCCATCGCCACAGCATGCAAGATGTTTGTTCCTCACAGAAGAAACTGCTTTGGTAAGCTTTGGGATTTAGCTTCCTCCCGTATGCTCTCCGAGACCCTCCCCCGTTTGAAGGGTGCTATATAAACACTTGTTATTGAGAATATTAGTAACATGCCCATAGAGTGTGTGGAGAGAGGAGATGAACTAGGTCTGTGAACAGTAGAAAGGATTTGGGAGTGAATGAAGGTGTAGCCCTACTGATACTCATGACTTAGCAAGTTGCATGACCAAGGCCTGTCAGCTCGGTTGCACAGCACAATAAGCCTGCGCTGCTCCTCTATCCCCCACTAATGATTTGTTGTGTAAAGTTCCCATTCACTCAACGCAGGGTTTCTCCACATCATTCACCTAATGTCATTGCCAGGACCAATAGAAAAATATGGAAATATTTGCCAAGAATTGCGGGGAGTTGGTTGATTCTATTGAGGTCAATTTTACTGACAGTCTACATTTTTTCACTTCATTGATAAAAACTAAACCTGAGGAAATAACACATCAACAACAAGATTCCATTTGTAAAAAAAGCGCCTTTCACGTCGGGAGGACATCCCAAGGCGCTGGACAGTCAGTGTTTCAGACCTCAGCTGGGGGTCGGGATTGGGGAGGGTGGAGGGCAGTGGAAAAAGAAGGGTGATCAAAAGCACGGTCGAAGGGGAAGGTCTTGAAGGAGGCCAAGGAAGGGGGCGAGCTGGAGGGTCTGCGGAGGGAGTTCCAGAAGGTGGGGCAAAGTTGTAGAGGGCCTGCCCGCCAATGGTGGGGCAGGTGAGGCGGGGAATGTGAAGCAGGCCAGAGCTCGCTGAGCGGAGGTAGATGGCAGGTTGTTAGGGAGTTAGCAGGTCACGGAGATAAGAAGGAGCGAGGCCATGGAAGGCTTTGAAGGTAAGCACCAGGTTCTTGAACTGTATCCTCTGTGTGATGGGAGTTGGGTGAGGATGGTGGTGATAAGGTCACAGAGAGGACATGGGCTGCATATTTCTGGATGATCTGCAGCTTGTGGAGGGAGGCATTGGGAAGGACAAGCAGAGAGTTTGCGTATTCAAGCTTGACTATGGTGAATGTGTGGATGAGGGTCTCGGCGGCCTGCGGTGAAAGACAGTGGCAGAGCCGGGCAATGTTGCGTAGGTAGGGAATGGCACGGATGTGGGAGATGAAGAACAATTGAGGGTCAAACAGGACGCTGAGGTTCTGTATTGGCTCTGTAAGGTGTTTGCATCCATGGAGGGACATGTTGTCAGCACCCGAGGCATGGAGGCGCTGACGAGCCAAGCAGGAGGGCCTCGGTCTTGTTGATTTTCAACTTGGGAATTTAGCTCTCATCCAGAACGTGATGTCAAGGGTGGAGGCAGAGAGGTAGAGAGGGTGTCATCCGCATACATGTGGAAGTAGACCCCATGTCTGCGGATGATGTCACCAAGAGGAAGCATTGAAGAGGAGGGGACCAAGGACAGAGCCTTGAGGAACACTGCATGAGACAGTGCGGGGGCTAGAGGAGAAACCTTTTATGGAGATGAAGTGGAGACATTGTGAGAGGTACGATCTGAACCATTCAAGGACAGAACCGTGAAGATTGGGGTGAAAGGAGAGGCGGTGGAGAAGGATAGAGTGGTCAACAGTATCGAAGGCAGTAGAGACGTCAAGGAGGATGAGGCAGAAGGAGCCCTGGTTGCAGAGGGACAGAATGTCATTTGTCACTTTGTCCAGACTGGAGTCTGTGCTGTGGACGGCACGGAAACCCGATTAGAAGGGTTCGAGAAGGGAGTGGCGGGAGTGGAAGGAGCGAAGCTGGGAAGCAACAACTCGTTCCACAACCTTGTTGAGGAAAGGGAGGTTGGAGATGGGGTGGTAGTTTGAGAGCAGGAATGAGTCCAGGGAGGGTGTTTTAAGGATAGGAGTGATGACGACTGTTTTTCAAGGGGTGGTAACAGTACCAGTGGACAGGGAGAGGTTTATGAAGTCTGTGAGTAAAAGGGAAGGAGGTGGAGCTGGGAGGTAAGGAGAGGAGTAGGGATGGGGTTGAGGGAGCAGGTGGTCGGTTTCATGCGTATTATAGTGGTGGTGAGAGAGGAGTGGGAGGTAGGTTCAGAGGTGTGAAGGGATGGGTAGGAGTGGGAGGGGGAGATGGGGAGGGGTAGGGGACAGAAGGGCAGAGGCAGCTGAGCGGATCCCCTCGACTTTGGTTTCGAGGAAGTCCAGCAACGCCTCGCAGTAGGCATTGGAGGTGAGGATGGGCAAGGTTTGTGAGGGACTCTGGTGGGTGATGGAGAAGAGGGGCTTGGAGTTGTTTTTTGCCTTCCTTGTAGTGGAACACAATTTAGCGGAGGAGAGAGCGGAGTGGTAAGATTTGATAAGGTCCGGCCAGATCTGCCGATGGACTGTTAAGTTGAATTTAACCCCATATGAGCTCAGTGGCATGCACCTGTCCTTAAAGGAGCGGAGGTGGCTGGTGGACCAGGGTGACTTTCGTGAATAGGAGATGGTTTGGGAAGTGAGGGAAGCAAGGGAATTGAGAGTAGTGGAGAGGGAGTTGTGTGGATAGTGACCGAGGAGGATAGATCATTGCGGGAGGAAGCCCAGAGGGGAAGGAGTTCAGATGACTCCAAGGCAAGGTGGGGGGGTGTGGAGATTGTTTTTTAGGGGCGGTAGGAAGCGGATATGGGTTGAGTGGGGGTGGGGAGAGGGATTAAGGAGTTAAGAGGAGTTAAGGGAGATGAAGTCCAAGATGGCTTTGTCGGTGATGATGAGGTCATATTAGATTGTTGCAAAAAAAATTAATTTATTCTTTGACAAAAACTGAGTGGCCCGGGGGGGGGACACCAGCGAAGGGCCGAGGGTCTTGAGATCCATCATTCAGTACTATTGTCCTAACTGCGTGGCTACAGGAGCTCACCACCTCCTACCTCTCATGATCCAGCACCACACAGAGACCCAGAGAGAGGGAGAGACAGACACACACACACACTCAAAGACACAGAGAGATACACACACTCAGAGACGGGGAGAGAAACACACACAGACACACACACACTCGGAGAGAGAGACACACGTTCACAGACACACACTCACAGACACGAAGAGAGACACACACAGACACGAGAGACACATACTCACAGATACAGAGCCACACATTCTCAGAGAGAGAGACACACACACTTATAGACACAAAGAGACATACACATATACAGGCAGAGGAGAGACACACGTACACATTCACACAGACACACTCATAAACACACACATAGAAGAAACACTCACAAACACATTCACAGACACACATACAGAGGAGAGAGACACACTTACATAGACACTCACACAGACACAGATAAAGAGACACACTAACAAATGCATAGAGGAGAGACACACTCACCTAGAGACACTCACAAATACATAAGAGAGGGAGACCCACAGACAATCACAACAGCGGGGCTTCTGAGTGCAGTGAGGCCCATTTTCCGCTTGTCAGAAACTTTTTTTTTAGTGGGTTTATAGTGGATTCCGCAGAAAAATTGCGGCTGCAATTTCAATTGGCCCAGATAATCACCTTCCCTGGCTTGCTGCTTGCCTCGCTCCCCTAAAGCTTTCAGTTTACTCCTCTTCAAACGTCTTGAACATATAAGCTCTGCTTCAGCTATGGTTTATAATGGAGAATTCCACTTGCCAACTACCTCTGCGTAGAGATCTCTAACCCTCCCCTGTTGTGATGGATGTAAATGTGTGCCCTCTCGTGACTGATGTGACTCTCAGTGGACAGACCCTATCACAACCCTTTTTTCATCTTCCAGCAGGTCGGCCCTCAACCTTCTGATTTCACATTTAAAGTGAGCTAAATTTAGTGGCTTCAGCAAATGTTATAAACTGTGGGTTCAGGGCCATTTCTTTGTGTGCACCCTTTAAGCGCTCCGAGACGCTACCTCATGTGAAGGGCGCTGTATAAATGCAAGTTGTTGTTGTGTGTTGAGTAGCTAGTCAGCACTACTCCAGCACCAAATCCCAATGGACTAAGGTGCTTTGTGCACTGTGTGCTTTGTGCGTCTGTCTCTGGGCTGCTCACTGATGTTAGTGGGGGTGATCAGCAGAGATTCTCTGTGTTCTGGTCTAGATCGTGTGTGCAGTCGCTGACACAGGATGCTGAGCTCCGAGAGACTCTGCGAGAGACTGGTATTGATGGGGCCCCTTTGCCGTCCTTCCGACAGCTATACATTCATTCACCGGGGAGGCTGTGGCTCAGCCGAGGCAATGCGATCACAGGCAGATCACTGAACTGTGGTTGAGTTATTCTTGGAAGAGAGGGTTGGGGATGGGAGAGAGATGCGTTCACCAGATGTTCCTAAGCACAATCCCTCTGTAATACGACAAATCCTTCCCCTTCTCTTCATACAATACAAACTGTCAACTATTTAAGAAAAGGGAAACAAATGGAGGGAATGAATGGCAGCCAGTGTGGTCACGGGCAGTTCAGAGGCAGCATTGCTGAGTGAGGCCTGGGATTACCGTACCTCGCATGGAGGCGAGCTGAGCCACTGATTAAAGACTTCAGTAACAGCTTCTGTCAGAAAGCATTTCTAAGATGACTGCGAAACGTGATGGTTCAGCTGTTTGGAAATGTTCCAAAGGCTTTGAGGCGAGTACCAGTGCGTGCTTTGTCCTCTACCTGCCCTCCCCCTGCTCAAATAAAGGTGCAGACCTGGGGCCAGCTTCTCTTGTTCAAAGCATTTTGTATGCTGCTGGCACATTCTTTGATGAAGGTTTTTTGTGCATATTCAACCAACTCCTCCACATTGCTGTAGAAGAAGTCCAGCTTGTGTCCCCTAGCCTCCTCACAGTTACCAGATATAAAAACTATTAAAAGAGCGAATGCTTTTGTTTAAGTCTCTAAAATGTGGTGGACAGGAGAGATCTTTCCTCTCCCTTTCCACCCCATTGCGATTTTCAGGTCACTGAAAATCTGTGGCTGTCTTCAGCAATATTGTCAATTAGCCGTGATATTGAGGAACTGAAAACTGAGAGGGAGGGGCTGGCCTGAGACAGGGGGGAGAGTGACCTGAGAGGTGGGTGCTGCCTGATAATGGAGGGAGAGTGGCCTGAGAGGGGGGGGGGGCCTGGCTTGGGATAGGTGGGGGGGGGGTGGGGGCTGGCCTGAGAGGGGGGCTGGGGCTGGCCTGAGAGGGGGGGGCTGGGGCTGACCTGAGAGGGGGATGCTGGCCTGAGAGGGGGGCGGGTTCTGGCCTGAGAGGGGAGCTGTAATCCACAGTTGAGCTGATGTGGTCATTCAAACACTGCTCTAAGTCTACTCAATGTCGTCTTCCCTCCATTCTTGGGCCACTGAATTCCCTGCAGTCCGGTTTGGTGTAATACTGATATACAGCAGGGGAGGCCTGGTTAATTCAGCAGCAATGCCAAGTGTCACTGTTGCATGTAGTCCCCTATAGACTCCGATCACTTTCTGCTTTACCCATACTGCCTGTTACAGCACACGCTGTATGTGCACTTACTGAAGTGAGGTGAGGTACAGCTCCCTTTTGTTCAGTTTGCTGGCTGTTGGTCTGTGCCCTGTTGCCCTATGTGTAAAGCTTGACAGCTGAGATTCCATCTGAGATATCTCTGTCACTCAGCTGCCTGCTTGCCTGCCCGTTCCTAAACCCCAGAAGCTAGACAGTCTACATTCACCAGCTGCTCCTATTTACACATGCACATGACCCTTCAGAGGATGTTTATGCATTTCACCATCTGTATATTAGACTTTAACATCAACCTTCTACCTTCCCCTAGTTTTAACCTCTAATTTCTTGCTTGTTAGTGGGTAGATGTTTAAAACCCAAGAACACTATTGGAAAAGAGAAGGGAGTTCCTCTTGATGTCCTGGCCAACTTTGGTCACTCACCTCATGACATTCTTTGGTTCTTACTGTCGGTATTGCCCAGTCTGCTGTCCGGGGTTTAAGTCATTGAATCCCTATTTTGTCAAAGCAAGTTATTGTTCTGCTTCATTTCCCACTTCTGTGTGTCAGTCTCTAAATCAGCTGTATGGAGGTTATCTTGCTCCTATTGACTATCTATTTCTCTCTTTTCTGCTACGTACACGAAGGTCAGCAGACAGCACAGCCCAGACTGACTAACTGTGCAGAGTGAATGTGGAGTTATCAAGCCAAAGAGGCTGTGGAGACAGATTGTCAGAAAATTTAACAAGGAATTGAATCTTTATTAGGGGAAGGTATAGATTCTAGGCAATGAGGATTCTATAATAATAATCTTTGCTGTAAATCAAATGCCTTTCACCTCAGGAGGACCCCTCTGAGCGCCTTCAGCATTCACTGGAAAATTTAGTGACTGTTCAGTTTTGTATTTTTATTTTACTCTGGGCCCATCCAGATAGACAGCCAATGGTGTGTTAAGCCTCTGAGATGCCAGTCCACATGATATAATTTGCATTATGTAAGTGCAAACTGTTATTGTTTTGCTCCAGTCTGATTCTGTGCCTCTGAACTCACTGTGGTGTGTCCTCGGTGTTATTGTGATAGTTGCTCTGTTGTTTGAAGCCTGCAGTACCTGTCATTACTTAAGACTGAGCTCTTTGCCCTGGTGTGGAGATGTTTTATTACATGCACACTGGTTATGGAGACGTAACATGTGCTTGCTAACTCTCTGATAAACCTCTCAATTCCACACTGTCATAGGCATTTCATTGGATCTTTTTGTTTGATGAAAGGTGCTGAGGTTGGAAGCAGACTGAGATCTGTAGATCTTCCCAGCTTCAGTTACAGGCTTAGGAACTGTCTTTCTCTGCATCGTGTCTGCCTGATTCAGTTCATAGCAGTCTCAGTTTCGGGGCAGAAGGTTGTGGATTTCATGCTGTCTGTGGGGTGTTCATGCTGACCCTCCAATATGGGCAGGGGGTGGGGAGGAGATTGTCAGAGGATCCATCCTTCAGATGTGACGTTGTGATAAAGGTAACCCCAGGCTTGTCTTCTCTACACGTTCCCTCCATCCACAGATCCTCCCTCTCGGCATTAAAAAATATCTAAACCCCAATGTCTGTGACTCTGTGTTTGGCCACTTCCACCCACTGTCAAGAGACATTTTCCCTAAATGAAAGGCACTGTGCAAGTGGAAATTGTTAAACCGAGGCCCGCCTACCAGATCGGGAGATGTTAATCATCCTGTGATCTGATTAAAGAAGATTCAGATGTTTCTCTCAATGTTGTGACTATTAGGCAGGCAAACAGAGGTGTGTGGAGTGAAGAAACTTACCCAACGTTTCACCCTGCCTGGGAATCGATCCAGGTCTCTCGCTTGCGATGCAAGCGCTCTTACCACTGAGCTACAAAACTCCACAGCAATTCCTGGTTTTACCTTTATCAACACAATATCAAATGCAAGGATTATATCATTCCAATAACTGGTTGACAATGTCTCAATGTAGAGCTGTGACCATGTGTCCCGACAGCCAGGGCTTGTGCCACACGTGCCCTAATGAGAGCTAGCAGGGCTTAAAGTGCTCCTTTGAATCAATTCATGAGATTTTTACGCCAGCTTTACATTCGCATTGGCAGCCCTTGTGGAGAGGTGGAGTGTGCTCAATAGTGGTGGTGGTGATGGGGGGTGGGAGAGAGTGCATATGTTTGCTTTAAGGAATCTGGGCTGGGATAAGAGGTTTATTGTTTCACCTCCTCCCAAGCTGGACGATGGGCTTGCCTGGGCCTCGCTGGCGCCAAACTCAAGTGAGGGACTGAGCTTTCCAAAAAGCTTTCAGCTGGCTGAGTTGGCAGCACAAGGCGGCTTGAGGGGAGCCTGTTTAAAGAGCCTGTGAAGTGGCGTATTGAGAGCTGTGTGGGGAGGCACATAGAGCTGCTTGCTGAACCTCCAGGAATGGGGCAAAGCAGTCGGTCACTGTGCTGAAACCCAGGGCATGGAGTTTGCTGGTGTCTCTGCTCTGCTCTTCTGTTCTGAAGAGACTGAACTCCCTGTGTTTGGAATGGGTTGCAACAAAAGGGAGATTGTCATGATGTGCCGCACCTTATGAATGAGCGAAGTTAGCAATAGCTTCAAAGTGGTGGGTCTGAACGCCACTTCCTTCTCTCCTCAGAGAAGGTATTAAAGAAATCACTGTTCAGTTACGAGGCTGAATGAGGTCAAGCTTTTAAAGACTTTATCTTGAGCTAACGCTGTGCAGAGACAGCTTATAGGTTACGCCCATGGCTCCCCCGGGTGGGTTGAAAATATCAGAAAGGAACTTCCTGACCTAAATAAATAAACTCATTAGAGCCTACACATTTATCTAAAAGTGTCTGACTTCAGGACAGCTTCATGCTTTACAACGTTTTACTTGCGTTTATGGTTGTTTGCCTGTGAAATGGAGAATTTGTTTGGAGCTTCTTCATTGTTGTTTCATTCTCAGCAATTTCAGTTCCAGTTAGTCCAGTAGTCAGTGATTATAAGCGAGTGCTGTAGTCATTTTTACACTAGTGGTGGATGCAGTGCATCTTCTTGTTATTGTGATGTGATAACTACATTGGCAACGGAGTGAATGCATCTGCAAGAATGATCTCAGCTGCTGGCTATGCACTGCGAGCCTGGAGCCAGAGTGGAGAACAGAGCTGAGGGTTAAATGGGATGTAACACAAGCTGAAGCCAGGGAAGAGGAACTAGTAAAGAAAAAGGGTGGAATCAAGAGTTACAGTCCAGATCACAAGATGTTTGGATCCATTTGATATGAACTTTCCAGAATACCCAGCCTCCCATTATTAAGCTGTTACTTAAATGTTCTGGGTCCTGCCCTCAACCACCTTCACGACAACTGTTTCATTTGTTGTTTGTCGTAGCTCTGTGTAAAGACAACAACAACAAAAACAACAAATTATATGTGTATAGTGCCTTTCACTTCGGGAGGATGTCGCAAGACGCTGCCCAGTCAGAGTTTCGGACCCGAGTTGGGGGTCGGGATTGTGAAGGGTGGAGGGCAGGGGGGGAAGCAGGGAGATCAAACGCACAGTCAAAGAGGAGGGTCTTCAGATGAGTCTTGAAGGAGGCAAGGAAGGAGGCAAGGCGGAGTGACAGAAGGCCCGCTTGCCAATGGCGGGGCGAGTGATGCGGGGGATGTGAAGCCGGCTGGAGCCCGCTGAGTGGACGGAGCGAGCAGGATGGTAGGGGATTAGGTGGTCGTAGAGGTAGTGGGGAGAAAGACCGTGGAGGGCTTCGAAGGTGAGGACCAGGATCTTGAACTGTAACCTCTGTGTGATGGGAAGCCAGTGGAGTCAGGTGAGGATGG
This sequence comes from Callorhinchus milii, assembly GCF_018977255.1. NCBI lineage: Eukaryota > Metazoa > Chordata > Chondrichthyes > Chimaeriformes > Callorhinchidae > Callorhinchus > Callorhinchus milii. The sequence goes on along the minus strand of NW_024704750.1, from coordinate 23,080,494 downwards.
GAGTGAAAGGGTCATGGAGCTTAGTGCGCGAGAGTTCTAGATGATCTACAGTCTATGTGGAGTCCTGTAGCTCAGTGATTAGAGCACTCCCTTTGCAAGTGAGAGACCTGAGTTCAATTCCAGCTCAGGGTGAAACCTTGGGCAAGTTTCCTTACTCCACACAGAGCCTAATAATAATCCCTCCAAAACAAAAAACAATAATAAATTGGTCATTTTCAATCTACGACTGTTTGTGGGACATTGCTGTGTGCAATTGGCTGCCGCGTTCGCCCACAAATATACAGTCCTGTAGCTCAGTGGTTAGAGCACTCGCTTTGCAAGTGAGAGACCTGAGTTCAATTCCAGGCAGAGGGCGAAGCCTTGGGCAAGTTTCCTTACTCCACACAGAGCCTAATAATAATCCCTCCAAAACCAAAAACAATAATAAATTGGTCATTTTCAATCTACGACTGTTTGTGGGACATTGCTGTGCGCAATTGGCTGCCGCGTTCGCCCACAAATATACAGTCAATTCACTTTACAGTGTGTTCTGTGAAGCGCTTTGGGACGTCCTCCCGACGTGAAAAGCGCTATATCAAATGCAAGGATTATTATTATTATTATTATTATTGCAGTCAATTCACTTTACAGTGTGTTCTGTGAAGTGCTTTGGGACGTCCTCTCGACGTGAAAAGTGCTATATCAAATGCAAGAATTATTATTATATTATGTCTATGGAGAGAGGAGCTGGGGAGGCTGAGAAGCAAGGAGTTTGCATAAGCCTGGATGTTATGAATGCATGTATGAGGGTTTCGGCGGTCTGCGGTATGAGACAATGGCAGAGCCGGGCGATGTTGAGGCATGGGGGAAGACAGAGTGGGTCATGGCGCAAATGTTGGATAGAAAGGATAGTTGAGGGTCAAATAAGCCACCAAGATTCCAGACTGGCTTAGCAAGGTGACACTCTTCCTGGTATCTGTCTTTCACATCCCTGATCTGTACCCTCTTGTCCTGCTCCCTACCAGTCCGGAACCTTGGGGTTTTGTTTGACCCTCAACTATCCTTTCTGCGCTATGACCCGCTCTCTGCCTTACCCCACCTCCGCAAGGTCACCCGAATCTGCACTGTCTCACACCACAGGCCCCTGAGACCCTCTTACACGCCTTCATTACTTCGAGGATCAACTATGCAAACTCATTGCTTATCAGCCTCCCCAACCCCTCCTTCCACAGGCTGCAGATCGTCCAGAACTCATTCCGTGTTCTCTCCCGCACCAAACTCCGTGACCCTATCACCCCCATCCTGGCCCGACTCCACTGGCTTCCCATCACACAGAGGATACAGTTCAAGATCCTGGTCCTTACCTTCAAAGCCCTTCATGGTCTTGCTCCCCCCCCTACCTCTCCTACCACCCTAACCCCCTACCATCCTGTTCATTCCCTCTGCTCAGCGGACTCTGGCTTGCTTCACGTCCCCCGCCTTGCTCACCCCACTATTGGCGGGCCTGCCCCCATCCTCTGTAACTTCATCCCACAGTCCCTCCGCCTCGCCCCCTCCCTCGCCACTTTCAAGACCCACCTCAAGACCCTCCTCTTCGACCGTGCTTTAAATCTCCCTGCTTCCCCCACTGTCCTCCACCTACCCCACCCTGACCCCCAGCTCGGGTCCGTAACTCTATCCAGCACCTTGGGACATCCTCCCGACGTGAAAGACGCTTTACACAGGTAATTTTGTTGTTGTTGTTGTTGTTGTTGTGCTCCCGAGATGAAAAGGAATAAGAATATAAATTTGTATTTATGTTTGTACCTCGGCAATACCGGAAAGTAGTGTTTCAGGATCACTTTCTCAATCCCATTTAGAATCTTGTAGATCCCTATATTAGATACTGTCTGAGACATCTCCAAGTGAAGAGCTCCAACTTATCTAATCATTGCTCCCAAGGTGGGTGGCACGGGGCTTGGATCTGGAGTCATGGTAGGTGGGGTCTGGCTCCCCCGGGGTGATGGTGCTGTGGCTGCCAAGAGCTGCAGCTGGGTTGATTGAGCAGGAGATGTCCCCTGAGTCCCTGAGCAATGGAAGCCTTCATGTATGTTATGTCCCTCGTACTTCACAGAACTATGATTTGTATTTCAACAGAGCTTTATGGCTTCGATGTCTTGGTTGACTCAAGCATGAAACCGTGGCTGCTGGAGGTCAATCTGTCCCCGTCACTTGCTTGGTGAGTCCCAGCGATAGGCTGATTGCCATTACCACCCTCACAGCATGGCCCTGATAATATACCCCCCACAGTATGGCCCTGATAATATACCCCCCACAGTATGGCCCTGATAATATACCCCCCACAGTATGGCCCTGATAATATACCACCACAGCATGGCCCTGATAATATACCACCACAGCATGGCTCTGATAATATACCCCCACAGTATGGCTCTGATAATAAACCCCCACAGTATGGCTCTGATAATATACCACCACAGCATGGTGCTGATAATATACCCCCCACAATGTGGCCCTGATAATATACCCCACACAGCATGGCCCTGATTATATATTCCCACAGTATGGAGCTGATCATATACCCCACAGCATGACTCTGATATTATACCCTCATAACATGGCTCTGATAATACATCCCTCACAGCAAGGCCCTGATAATATACTCCCCACAGCAAGGCCCTGATAATATACTCCCCACAGCAAGGCCCTGATAATATACCACCCACACCATAGCATGGCCCTGATTATATACCCGCACAGCAAAGCCCTGATAATATACCCTATAGTATGGCCCTGATAATATAATCCCCACAGCAAGGCTCTGATAATACACCCTCACAGCACGGCCCTGCTACTATACCCCCCACAGCATGGTCCTGCTACTATACCCCCCACAGCATGGTCCTGCTACTATACCCCCCACAGCATGGCCCTGCTACTATACCCCCCACAGCATGGCCCTGCTACTATACCCCCCACAGCATGACCCTGCTACTATACCCCCCACAGCATGGCCCTGATAATATACCCCCATAGCATGTTTCTGATAATATACCCCCCAAAGCATGGCCCTGATAATATACCCCCCAAAGCATGGCCCTGATAATATACCCCCCAAAGCATGGCCCTGATAATATACTCCCCACAGCGCGGCCCTGATAATACACTCCCCACAGTGTGGCCCTGATAATATACCCCCACAGCATGGCCCTGATAATATACCCTCGACATCATGGAGCTGATAATATACTCACCACTGAATTCCCCTGATAATACACACCCCACAGTGTGACCCTGATAATATACCCCCACAGCATGGCCCTGATAATGTATCTCCCACAGCATGGCTCTAATAAAATACCCCCCACAGCATGGCCCTGATAATATATCCCTCACAGCGTAGCCCTGATAATATACTCTCACAGCATGGCTCTGATAATATACTCCTCACAGCGTAGCCCTGATAATATACTCCTCACAGCGTAGCCCTGATAATATACTCCTCACAGAATAGCGTTGATAATATACCCTCCACATCATGGACCTGATAATATAATCCCCACATCATGGACCTGATAATATAACCCCCACATCATGGACCTGATAATATAATCTCCACAGTATGATAATATACCCCCACAGAATGGCTTAGATAATAGAAGATTGTTCTCTTTTTTTCCTCTTGCCGATTTTCTTCACCTCTTCACCTGTACTGACTTCATGTTCCCTAACCTGGCATTCAAATCACTTAATTACCTCTGCTCCGAACTCTTCCTCATCCTAGGACTACTTCAACCTGCCCTTCACTCCTTCTTGCTCCATCTCCGCTGGCTTCTCCTCTCTTACAACCTCTCCGTCCACATCCATTCTGCCACCCACGTGCATGGCCACCCGCTTGACCTGGTGTTTACTCGGGGCCTCAATGTCTTGGATCTTACCATCCCCAACTAAGCCATCTCGGACCATTGCTTCATCTCACTTAACTCCTCAATCACGCTCCCCACTGCCACCCAATCTACCTCCATCTTCTACCGCCCCTGGAAAAAAATCTCCCCTGCTCTGTTGCCTTGGAGTCACCTGAACTCCCCTCCTCACTTCCTGCCTCCTACATATGGAAGTCACCCTAGTACACCAGCCACCTCGGCTCCTTCAAGGCACAGGAGCGTGCCACCGAATGCACCTGACTCAAATCTAACTATTAACAGTCCATTGGCAGATCTGGCTGGATCTCATCAACAACAGCAACTTGCACTTATATAGCGCCCTCCACGGAGGGTAGCGTCTCAGAGCACTTAACAGTGGTGGAGCCTGACTCCGAGCTGGGGGTAGGGGGGAGGTGGCCCTATGCGGACAGGAAAATTTTCAGATGGGTCTTGAAAGAGGGGAGGGGGGGGACAAGGCAGAGAGATTGAGGGAGAGAGTTCCAGAGTTTCGGGTTGTATCGGCTGAAAGCGCGACCTCCGATGGTGGGGCGGAGGTTGCAAGGGACAAGCAAGAGGTCAGTCCCAGTCGAGAGGAGGCCCTGGATGGTGGAGTGAGGAGGTCGCGGAGGTAGGGAGGTGCCAGAGAGTGAAGGGATTTGAACACGGGAGTGAGGATCTTGAAGTTGATCCGCTCAGTGATGGGGAGCCAGTGGAATCTGGGCCAGACGTGGTGAGATGTTTTTAGTTTGGATCAGTATTGCTGGTGGCAGAGTTTTGATTGAGCTGATCTTGTGAATGGTAGAGCTGGGGTGACCAGCTTTTGAATAATTCAGGCAGGAGGTGACAAACACATGCACAAAAGTTTCGCCAGCATTTGGGGTAAGATATGGTCGGAGGCAGGCAATGTGACGGAGGTGGAAGAAGGCGGTCCTGGTCAGGGACTGGATGTGGGGGAGGAAGCACAGTTGGGGGTTGAACCCGATGCCTAGATTGCACATTGGTTCAGTGAGTCTGAGGGAGAATCCAGGGAGGTTGAGGAGTTTAGATCTGCAGGAGTGAAGACGTTGATGGGAGCCAAAGAGTATGGCTTCCGTCTTGTCCATATTCAGCTGCTGGAAGTTTACACTCATCCAGACCCTGATATCTGCCAGACAACCTGATAGAACATCAGGGACCTGGAGTTGGTGCTGGAGGCAAAGTAGATTTGTGTGCCCATGTCCGCGGATCACATCACCCAAAGGGAGCATCTAGATAAGGAAAAGAAGAGGCCAAGGATAGAGCCCTGGGGTACCCCGCAGGTGACCAGGCGGGGGCGGGCGAAGAAACCATTTGCTGAGATGAAATGGAGGCAGTTGGTTAAGTAGGACTCGAACCATGTGAGTGCGGTGCCACTAAGGTGGATGGGGGAGGAGAACCGATGGAGGAGGATGGAGTGGTCGACTGTGTCAAACACGCAGAGAGATCCAGGAGGATGAGGAGGCAGAGGGAGCCCTGGTCACAGGAAGAGAGGATGTCATTTGTGACCTTGACAAGCGCTGCCTCTGTGCTGTGGGAGGGTGATAACTGGACGGCAGGGGCTCGTGGAGGGAGAAGTGTGAGCGAAGTTAACCTGCACAAAGCATTCTAGGACTTTGGCAAAGAAGGGCAGGTTGGAGATGGGACGGTAGTGTGAGAGATTAGAGAGATCGAGGATGGGTTTGTTGAGAAGGGGTGTGATGACAAAGGTTTTCAGGGGGAGTGGAACAGAGCCTGAGGAGAGACTGGTTAACCGTGTCTGCCAGCAGGGGAGAGAGAAGGGGGGAGTTGAGTGACCAGCAGCTGGGTGGTGGTGAACTTCATCAGGTGATCATGGTTGAGAGGGAGGAGGGATAAATGGAGGCAAAGGAGTGTACAGTGGGGGGAGTGGCAGGAGACATGGTGGAGGGAGAAGGCAGTGTAGTGTGGATGGTCACGGTGGGGTGGAAGGGGTCATGGTGGGGGAGGACCATGCAGCCAAATGGATGTTTCCAATTTTTGTGGCAAAGACGTCTAGGATCTCTTTGCACTTGATGTTTGACGTGAGGATAGAGGGGGCTTAAGTGGGTGCATGGAGGAGGTGATGGACAGTGGAAAACATCATCTTTGGATTGTTGTTTGCCTCCAGGATGAAAGGGGAGGTGTTGGGTGAGGAGTTGCTTGAGTCACAGCTGGCAGTGAATTGTGAGGCTGGATTTCTGCCATCTGCGCTCGAGCATCTGGGTTTGTCTTTTGAGTGAACGGAGATGACTGTTGTACCAGGGGGAGCGGGTGGGTTTCAAAACAACCCTGGATTTCAGGGGAGCCAGGGAATTGAAGGTTATCAAAACTTACCACTCCGCCCTCGCCTCCGCCAAATCGTCCTTCTACTCCAAGACAATCTTGGAGGCCAAGGACAACCCCAAGCTCCTCTTCTCCATCACCAACCGGCTCCTCCACCCACCCTGCCACGCCTCACCCATCCTCTCCTCCAACGCCAACTGCGAGCTGATGCTGGACTTCCTCAAAACCAAAGCGGAGGAGATCCGCTCAGCTGCCTCTGCCCGCCCAACTACTACCCCCTTCCCATCTCCCCCTCACGCTCCAGCCCCTACCCATCACTTCCTCCACATCTTCAAACTTGTCTCCCCCTCCTCTCTCACCACCACTATAACCCGCCTTACCTCCCAGCTTCATCTCCTTGGTCCCCTACTCACAGACATTATAAACCTCTCACTGTCCACTGGCAATGTTCCCATCCCTTTAAAAACGTCCGTCATCACTCCTGTCGTTTAAAAAATCTTCCTAGGATCCATCACTGTTCTCAAACTACCGCACCATCTTCAACCTCCCTCTCCTAGGTCCTGGAACGAGTTGTTGCTTCGCTCCTTCCTCTTCCTCCACTCCTTTCACAAACCCCTCCAATCGGATTTCCGTGCTGCCCACAGCACAGAGGCAGCTTTGCTCAAAGTGACAAATGACATTCTGTCCATCTGCGACCAGGGCTCCTCGTCATCCATGGACTCTCTCCTGCCTTTGGTACTGTAGACCACTGGATCCTCAACCACTGCCTCTCCTCCCAATCCAACCTTCATGGTTCTGTCTTTGAATGATTCAGATCGTATGTCTCACACCGCCTCCGCTTCATCTCCACAAACAGCTTCTCCTCTAGCCTCGCACCGTCTCATGTGACGTTCCTCACGACTCTGTCCTTGGTTAACTTCCACATGTATGCAGATGACACACAACTCTACCTCTGTCTCCACCCTCAACTCCAGGACCACTGCTGTCCTGATGGAATGTCTGTCGGACATCAAGCCCTGGATGAGAGCTAACTTTCTACAGTTCATTGTCAACAAGACCGAGGCTCCTGCTTGGCTTCCATTAGCGTCTCCACATCTGAGGCACTGGCAGCATCACCATCCACCTTACTAAGCCAGTCTGGACCTTGGCGTCTTTTTCGATCCTCAACTGTCCTTTCTACCCCACATTCGTGCCATGACCCGCTCTGCCTTCCCCCATCTCCACAACATCACCCAACTCCCACTGTCTCATACGAACAGGCTGCCGAGACTCTCATGCGCGCATTCATAAAATCCAGGTTTGACTATGAAAATTCCCTGCTTGTTGGCCTCCCCAACTCTTCCCTCCATTGGTTGCAGAACTCATCCAGAACTCTGCAGCCTGTGTCCTCTTTCGCACCAGGCTCCGCGACCCTATCACCCCCATCCTCACCCAATTCCACTGGCTTCCCATCACGAGGAGAATACAATTCAGGATCCAGGGTCTCACTATCAAAGCCCTCCACGGTCTTGTTCTCCCTGACCTCTGTGACCTCCTAACCCGTTTGACCAGTTGTAGGAATTGCCCCCGCTTTTCTGGTCAAAGCAGAATGTAAAAGCTGAAGTACATTGAGATCTGTGTGGGGAGCTGCTGGTCCACACTAATCACTTTCTCTTTTATTGGTTACTAGTGATGCCCCTCTGGATCTGAAGATTAAAGCCAGCATGTTATCTGACATGTTCACCTTAGTGGGTGAGTGAGTGACTCGGACACTACCCAGGGACGACTCCGCAGCCTGTTTGGCTGTGTTTCGGTGGGATGAGGAAGGGAGGGGAGGGCAGTGCCGGGTTGGATGGTTGTTGTAATGAACAATAACCGGCAAGGGTTAGCTAGTTTGGTATTTTATTGGGACCCAGACCTTGGCTGGGATGTAGGAGACTGGATTCGTGTCTTTACTACAGTTTTGAAGGTATGAACTGTCCGCCCCACAACTGTGTCATTGTTACGATGACTGGAGAAATACAATGCTTGCATGTCAGAAAGCCTTTGCCAACTGAGCAATCTCCAATCCACCGTACTGGTGTCCTGTCATCTCTGTAACCGCTGATATGTGAGAGACTGCTGGTATTGTGCAGTTAGCCTGTGGCTGTCGGCTTCTCACCTCCTTCTCACACAGGTGTTGGCTGGGGCCCCATGTGGCGCTCTGCTCTTGGGGAATAGTTGCAAGGATATCTTAGGAATTTTGCAGAACATTGCCTATGTTGGCTTTCTTTAAACTCTCTTTGTTTAGTCGCGCCCCACCCCCTCCCCCCCACTCCCCTGCCTTCCTTCCCCTCCCCCCTTACTCCCGTGCTTTTTCCCCCCTTGGCTTTTGCACTGTATCAGCACCCTAGGCATGAGCAACCAGGATGCAGTCCTCCCTGGGGAAGAGATTACCCAATCCAGGACAGCACACATGCACTCTGCTCCCGGCACCTGGTGGTGTTGTATGCCAAGCTTCTGGTGTGTATGGAATTGCCTCATCAGGGTTAACATTCCCAGCTGGCAAAACTCCTCTTCTGAATTCAGCTGATGGGTTCTTGGTATCTGTATAGAAGGGGGCGAAAAGTTAAGGTGTGTCTGAAAGGACAGGAGAATGGGCTCTCTCTCTGCCAATCACTGGCTGCTTTATTCAGTGGAAACTTGGTGTTTCTTTTCCATCGCTAGGATTTGTCTGTCACAACCCAATGGCACGACACGTCAAGTCAATGAAGACTTCCTTCAATTTCCCTACCCGATCTCAGGCCCACCGAGTGCCACAGGTAAGTGGCATGTAATATGTACAGAGGCTGTGTGACTGGATATTATAACATACTGTAAGCATAAAGCCTTGCATTTGACACGGGGCCTATACCAGGGCTGGGCTGGGTGGCCTCTCCCCCAGGGCTGGGCTGGGTTGGGAGGTCTCTTGGTATGTGTGAGTGGTATTGGGATGACCTGTGCCTCTTTTTGACCATGTCTTTGGTCACCTTCCTCCCCCCCCCTCCCCCTGGGTCGGTCCCGGCATCCGTTACTATAAAGCGCTCTGAGACGCCGTCCGGCGTGGAGGGCGCTATATAAATCCAAGTTGTTGTTGTTGCCTCTGCTTGTCTCTCCCTCGGGAGTGGTGGGGGGGTGATCACTGTAAATGATCTGTGGTCTCATGCAGCTTTATCCACAGATTGAAGCTCTGATCTTTCCTCTTCCAGCGCCCAATGTCTGCAAGCACTATGGAGCCGAACAGCAAGGCTGCCCCGGGGAAGGAGACAGCTGGTGGGGTGCAGGCTCCTAGCTGTCTGGGGCTGACCTTGGAGCAGGTGAGGTTAGGGGCTCTGCTTTGCCAAGTCATGAGAAGGATTGTGTTTAGCCAAGTAACACTTCTCCACTGTGTTCATGTTCCACCTCATGTTCACTCGCTCGCTTCAGGTGTATAGATTCTGGTACCTCACTGCCTCAATGTAGAAAGATGCCCATAGCACAGCAATGAATAAGTGTAAAGTCAGTGGGAGTGTCTCTGGCCTGTGGGTGTGTGGAGTGGAGAGCCACAGGGAATATCGGTGGTGGAGTGCGGACTGTTTCTTGTAAGTGTTGTGTCTGCTAATGCTGGTGTCACTCACAGGTGAAGCTGGTGCGTAATGTGAAGGAAGAGAACGATAGACGTGGGGGATTTCTGCGGATATTTCCCACTGCTCACACTTGGAAGCTTTATGGGTGAGAAGCTCTCATTGTCAACTTCACTCCAAACCAGTGCGCGGGAGGGGGTGGGAGAGGGAGTGCTCACACACACACACGGAAGGAGAGAGGGATTGTTCACACACACACACACACACACACGGAAGGAGAGAGGGAGTGCTCACACACACACACACACACACACACACCAGAGGAGGAGAGAGGGAGTGCTCACACACATGGTGGGGCGGGAGGGAGTGCTCACACACATGGGGGGGAGGGAGTGCTCACACACGTGGGGGGGGAGGGAGTGCTCACACACATGGGGGGGAGGGAGTGCTCACACACATGGGGAGGGAGGGTTCACACACACACGGGGGGGGGAGGGAGTGTTCACACACACACGGGGGGGAGGGAAAACTCACACACACGGGGGGGAGGGAGAGCTCACACACGGGGGTTGAGGAAGAGCTCACACGCACACGACGGGTGGGAGGGGCAGATACTTTCTGTAAACAGGTCGGCAAAGGGTGTCCTGGGGAGACAGTGCATCCCATTGCAGACATGGGAATTTCCATGTGTAGATGTGACATACAGGTTTGGTTTGGATAATCTTAAACACGCTATTGGGTTTCCACACGTGTCAGACCAACAGAGTGAGATTTGATGACCTCATTGTGTGTTTCATCACCAGCCCCTACATGGAGCATAAAACACCCCTTAACTACCTGCTGGTCTCCAATCTCTTCCCAGATAGGTGAGTGCCCTAAGTCACTGCTGTGGACGGTGTGAGTGTGTAAGAGTGTGTGTAACAGAGATGGTCACTGACTGTGTGTGTGTGTGTGTGTGTGTCCTCCTGGGCCTCAGCCATGTTCGACACAGTCGATCACACCATCCTCCTCCACCGCCTTTCCTCCTTCATCCACCTCAGTGGCACCGCACTTGCATAGTTTGAGTCCTACCTCACAAACCGCCAGCAGTACATCTGCACAAAAGGCTTCTCCTCCCGCTCTCACCCGGTTATTTGCGGGGTACCCCAAGGATCCATCCTTGGCCCCCTCCTCTTTCTGATCTACATGTTACCTCTTGGGGATGTCATCCGCAGACATGGGGTACATTTCCACATGTATGCGGACGACACCCAACTCTATTTTTCCACCTCTCTTTGCGAACCCCAGACCCCTGATGTTCTGTCAGCTGCCTGTCAGACCTCAGGGGCTGGATGAGCGCAAACTTTCCTCAGCTGAACGTTGACAAGAGGGACGCCATACTCTTCGGCTCTCGTCAACATCTAAAATCTCATGGTTCTCACCTCTTCCACCTGCCCGACCTCCCCCTAAAACTCTCCCAACCCGTACGCAACCTAGGCTTCAAGTTCGACCCCCAATTATCCTTCCTCTCCCACATCCGGTCCCTCACCAGCACCGCTTTCTTCCACCTCCGACGCATCGCCCGTCTCCGCCAATACCTCTCTCTGAAAGCCGCTGTCACCCCTCGGCTGGGCTATTCAAACTCCCTCCTCGCCGGCCTCCCCTCCACTGCCATTTGCAAAATCCAGATTATTCAAAACTCTGCCGCCCGCATTCTCACCCGCACCAAACTCCGATCCCCCCAGTCCTGGCCAGACTGCACCGGCTGCCTGTCCCAGAGAGGATCAACTTCAAGATCCTCACCCTTGTCTTCAAATCCCTCCACTCCTCTGCACCCCCCGACTTCACTGACCTCTCTCCTCAAAACAGCTCCCGTTGCATTCGTTCCTCCGGGTCTGGCTTCCTCCTCATCCCCCGAGTGCTCCGTTCCACCCTCGGTGGCCGTGCCACTATGCCCCGAGAATCTGGAACTCCCTTCCTCACTCCCTTCCCGTCGCTCCCTCTCTTCCTATTTTCAGGTCTCTGCTGAAGACTTTTCTTTTCGACCGCACCTATGGTCACCTTCCTCCCCCTGGCTCCTCCCCCTCCCCCTCCATGCGGCTCGTTCCTGGGATCGTTACTGTGAAGCTCTCTGAGACGCCGTCCGGCATGGAGGGTGCTATATAAATCCAAGTTGTTGTTGTGTGTGTGTGTGTTTGAGGTGGTTGCTGCAGGGTGGAGTTAGTGTAATTCTCGGCTGTGCAGAGAGTAGTGTTAGGCACATTGGGGTGAAAGGGAAAGGCCGCTGTTCGGGGAATACCCAGGCAAAGCACTTATTATCTCCTAAACTGCCTCAGTGTAGCCTTGAGCAGACCTTAGACTGACAGCACGAGCATCTGCATACAGAGAATGAGTTTTCCCCACTCTGGCTCCATCTACATGGAAGCTTTCAGTGAGAATGTGCCTCCATATACACCGCTCACAGTGGTGGTATGGGGGATGCTCTGTACAGGGCAGTGTGGGGGTGGAGAGAGTCTAGTCTGTGTGCCTGTTGCTGATGTTAGCGCTCTTGTTTCAGGGTGATGAAGCAGGTTGTATCAGCCAGAGCACGGTGAGTAGAGCACCATCACTGTCTAACCCACACCGCCCTGTACAGAGAGCACCCACACTGTCTAACCCACACCGCCCTGTACAGAGAGCACCCGCACTGTCTAACCCACACCGCCCTGTACAGAGAGCACCCACACTGTCTAATCCACACCACCCTGTACAGAGAGAACCCCACACTGTCTAACCCACACCGCCCTGAACAGAGAGCACCCACACTGTCTAACTCACACCGCCCTGTACAGAGAGCACCCACACTGTCTAACTCACACCGCCCTGTACAGAGAGCACCCACACTGTCTAACCCACACCGCCCTGTACAGAGAGCACCCACACTGTCTAATCCACACCACCCTGTACAGAGAGAACCCCACACTGTCTAACCCACACCGCCCTGAACAGAGAGCACCCACACTGTCTAACTCACACCGCCCTGTACAGAGAGCATCCCATACTGTCTAACTCACACCGCCCTGTACAGAGAGCACCCACACTGTCTAACTCACACCGCCCTGTACAGAGAGCACCCACACTGTCTAACTCACACCGCCCTGTACAGAGAGCACCCACACTGTCTAACCCACACCGCCCTGTACAGAGAGCACCCACACTGTCTAACCCACACCGCCCTGTACAGAGAGCACCCACACTGTCTAATCCACACCACCCTGTACAGAGAGAACCCCACACTGTCTAACCCACACCGCCCTGAACAGAGAGCACCCACACTGTCTAACTCACACCGCCCTGTACAGAGAGCACCCACACTGTCTAACCCACACCGCCCTGTACAGAGAGCATCCCATACTGTCTAATCCACACCACCCTGTACAGAGAGAACCCCACACTGTCTAACCCACACCGCCCTGTACAGAGAGCATCCCACACTGTCTAACTTACACCGCCCTGTACAGAGAGCATCCCACACTGTCTAACTTACACCGCCCTGTACAGAGAGCATCCCACACTGTCTAACTTACACCGCCCTGTACAGAGAGCACCCACACTGTCTAACTCACACCACCCTGTACAGAGAGAACCCCACACTGTCTAACTTACACCGCCCTGTACAGAGAGCATCCCACACTGTCTAATCCACACCACCCTGTACAGAGAGAACCCCACACTGTCTAACCCACACCGCCCTGTACAGAGAGCATCCCACACTGTCTAACTTACACCACCCTGAACAGAGAGCATCCCACACTGTCTAGTCCCACACCGCCCTGTACAGAGAGCATCCCACACTGTCTAACTCACACCGCCCTGTACAGAGAGCACCCACACTGTCTAACCCACACCGCCCTGTACAGAGAGAACCCCACACTGTCTAACCCACACCGCCCTGTACAGAGAGAACCCCACACTGTCTAACCCACACCGCCCTGTACAGAGAGCATCCCACACTGTCTAATCCACACCACCCTGTACAGAGAGCATCCCACACTGTCTAATCCACACCACCCTGTACAGAGAGCATCCCACACTGTCTAACCCACACCACCCTGTACAGAGAGCATCCCACACTGTCTAACTTACACCGCCCTGTACAGAGAGCACCCACACTGTCTAACTTACACCGCCCTGTACAGAGAGCATCCCACACTGTCTAATCCACACCACCCTGTACAGAGAGCATCCCACACTGTCTAATCACACCACCCTGTACAGAGAGCATCCCACACTGTCTAACCACACCACCCTGTACAGAGAGCATCCCACACTGTCTAACTTACACCGCCCTGTACAGAGAGCACCCACACTGTCTAACCCACACCGCCCTGTACAGAGAGCACCCACACTGTCTAACCCACACCGACCTGTACAGAGAGCATCCCACACTGTCTAATCCACACCACCCTGTACAGAGAGCATCCCACACTGTCTAACTTACACCGCCCTGAACAGAGAGCATCCCACACTGTCTAACCCACACCACCCTGTACAGAGAGCATCCCACACTGTCTAATCCACACCACCCTGTACAGAGAGAACCCCACACTGTCTAACCCACACCGCCCTGTACAGAGAGAACCCCACACTGTCTAACCCATACCGCCCTGTTAGACGCCATCCAGTCCGCACTTGCTTCTGTGCTCCACAAAGACCAATGGCTTCAATTAGCAACAGCATCAGTTCGAGATCCACACTCCCAGGTCAGAGACAGCCTGGCTTGGAGATAAAGTAAAGCTGCCTCTACACTTTCTGATAAATGTTCACCTGGACACCTCAGTCCTGTCCGCAGGATCCAAAGGATGGCACCTCCAGCAGCGCCCTCAGCACTGATGTCAACAACAACAAATTACATGTATATAGCGCCTTTCACGTCAGGAGGATATCCCAAGGCGCTGGACTGTCAGGGATTCGGACCCAAGCTGGGGGATGGGATCAGGAGGGAGGGAGGAGGGTGACCAAAGGCGCAGTCAAAGAGGAGGGTCTTGAAATGGGCCTTGGAGGAGGCAAGGGAGGGGAGCAAAGCGAAGGGACTGTGGAATGGAGTTCCAAAGTGTCGGTCTGTTTAATGAGTGTCCATGTACTGTTTGTAGGTGTAAAGTTTATGTGGTACTGATGATGTTGCTCCTGATATGCGTGTGACTTTGGGGACTGTACCAACACTAACACGCTAATGACAGGCCCAGGGAGACTGAGGTAGCCGGATCCAACCCTAAGCTGAGAAACTACATGTCAGGCCAGAACTATTCCTTATGTCATGTCTCACATCAGCAAAGAGTTCATTCCTGTACATTCCTGTATAATTGAGAGCTCTTTCAGGTGGCAGGCACAGTTGTGATAGGTCAAATGGTCTCTTTCTGTGCTGTAAAGGTTCATGATTTTGGGGGCATCATCTTTATAAATAATGTCTCCTACCCTACCCTTCCCCTCTTCTCTCCTTCCTCCTTCCTTTCATTTTCTCCTCTCCTCCCCTCTTCCCTCTCCTCCCCCTCCACTCCCCCTCCCCTCCATCCTCCTCCCTTCTCTCCTCTCCCCTCTCCTCCCCTCTACTCTCCCCCACCTCCTCTCCTCCAACCCTTCTCTTCCACTCCTCTCACTTCCACTCTCTTCTCTGTAAGAAGCAGTGGAACAGAGTCAGCGCTGGATGTGCTGGGTGTGGACAGTTGGAAGCACGCGGTTCAGTACGAGAGGAAGCTGCTGTCACTGGATGACAGGAGGAGGAGGAGGAGGAGACAGAAATATTTCCCATCACAAAAACTCACAGGTCAGACATCACAGCTGGTGGCATTGAGGAGATTTACCAGAAACGTTGGAATTTAATACAAACATCCCCATTCTCTCTCTTTTCTGCACCATATGTATTGCAGAAGCTTCTAGAATCCTGAAGAAGTCTCCTCGGGCTGGAGTGGAGTGGGATGTGGAGGAGAACGAGGAAGATGAGGAATCATCTGCGGAGGAGGCGGAGGTTTGTGGCCTCGCAGCTCTGCAGCCACTCGGGGGTAGCAAGACGGTCAGGCTGACACTGTCCAATCTGGGCCAGGCGGTTGGAGAGCAGGCATGGACACAGGCCAAGCAGCAGGAACCCAGCCGAAGCCAACCCAAGCTCCTGGAGAGGTTACAGAAAGATCGCAGTCTGAGGTTGGTGCTGAGCCTGGGCAATGGCCATTCCCTTTCTTGGTGTGAAGTGATTCCTGATCCGACCTGAGCTTTGTGTATGTTTGTTTCCACAGCAAGGTACAGGCTAGGCTGGCCTTCTCCGCTTACTTACGCCGTGTCCAGCTGCGCTTGGCCAAGGACAGCAAGGCTCCCCCCTCAGGGCAGGAGGATGAGCAAATGGTAATCGCAAACTCAACCATCACTTCACAATATGTTAAATGACTGGCAGGAAACCCCCTCTTTCGATCAGGCATCCAGGATCAGGGGGTTGGGGGGGGGGATGGTGGGTGGAGGTGGGCAGGGCAGGGTGTGGGGCAGGCGGGCAGTCCACCTGGGGGCTGGGGTCGGGCAGCCTTATGTTCTCAGCAGTTGAGTGCAGGTGTAAGATGGATTTGTTTTCTCCACAGGAGCTGGTGATTCGCTTTTTGAAGCGAGCAGCCAGCAATCTCCATCACACCATCAAGGTGATCTTCCCCAGCCAGCGCCTGCCTGTCTCCGAGCGCAGATACATCCTGGCCCAGCAGCTGGCAGACTTCATCCACTGCTATAACAAGGTACCCGAGAGCAGGAGCTGTGTGAAGCTCCAACTGTGCCTCAGTATAATTACAAGTTAGTTTAAACTCTTGAAGTGGAGCAAATTCTCCCCCAGTGACCATCTCCAAGAGGTTTTGGGGAGGCGGGGGTGGGAGGGAACATTTTTGTCGCGTGGATAAGGGCACAGTGAGGGGCGAAAGACAGCTTCAACAACAACAACAAGATTCCATTTATAAAGCGCCTTTCACGTCAGGAGGACGTCCCAAGGCGCTGCACAGTTGGGTCATGACCCGAGCAGGGGGGAAATGGTCAGGGTGAGGGGAGGGAAGGGAGGGAGCGAGAAAGTCGAGAGGGGAGCTGAAGGCTCGAAGAGAGTCGAGAGGGGAGCTGAAGGCTCGGTCAAAGAGAAAGGTTTTGAGACCGGCCTTGAAGGAGGAAAGGGAGGAGGCGGCGAAGGCACTGGGGGATGGAGTTCCAGAGCCTCGGGGCTGAGAGGCTGAAGGCCCGACCACCAATGGTAGGGCGATTGGGGCGGGGGACGTGGAGCAGACCGGAGCCAGAGGAACGGAGGGTACGGGCAGGTAGGTAGGGGGATAGTAGGTTGGAGAGGTAGGAGGGAGCAAGTCCGTGAATGGCCTTTTAGATGAGGATGAGGATCTTGAAATCAATCCTCTGGGGGATGGGGAGCCAGTGGAGGCGAGCGAGGGTGGGAGTGATGTGGTCGCGGTGTCTGGTGTGGGACAGTACACGAGCTGCAGAGTTCTGAATGACCTGCAGTGTGGAGGGAGGTGGCGGGAAGGCTGGCGAGGAGAGAGTTCTCATAGTCCAGCCTTGAGGTGACAAAGGCGTGGACCAGGGTTTCAGCCGCGTGAGGGGTGAGGTAATGGCGTAGTCTGGCGATGTTCCGGAGGTGATGGAAGGCGGTGCCAGTTGTGGTGCGGATGTGAGGGAGAAAGGACAGCTCAGGGTCGAGGGGAACCCCGAGGTTCCTGATGGCTTTGGGAGGTGGAGAGTGCAGCCTTGGATGCTGATGGTGTCAGCACCTGAGGTGCGGAGGCGCTGACGTGAGCCAATCAGGAGGGCCTCGGTTTTTCGCACGTTGAGCTGAAGAAAGTTGTCTCTCGTCCAGGACTCGATGTCGGACAGGCAGCTGTCAGGACATCGGTGGTCGTGGAGTTGAGAGTAGAGGAGGAAAGGTAGAGTTGGGTGTCATCCGCATACATGTGGAAGTTAACTCCATGTCTGCGGATGATGTCACCAAGGGGGAGCATGTAGTGGGTGAAGAGGAGGGGACCGAGGACAGAGCCCTGAGGGACTCCACATGAGACAGTGCGGGGGGTGGAGGAGAAGCCATTCGTCGAGACAAAGTGAAGACGGTGAGAAAGGTACGACCTAAAAGCTTCAGAGCAGAAATAGCAACAAATTGTACTAGTAAGTCCCCTAGAGGCTGGATGCTGAGAGATAGGTGCCTGTGCTAGAACTGAGAGCTCACTGTACCTCTTGTTAATGTTGACTGCAGGAGACTGACCAAATGGTTCAGAGAAGCCAGATGGAGCTGAAGCAGGAGAATTGCGTCCAGCAGGAGGAATTCCAAGCATTTGTTAGTGAAGCCAGGTGAGAGAGAGAGATGGAAAATCCATTACGTTTGGTCAGAAAATCAGTGGAAAAGATTATATCTTCATGATTCACAGCCTCTCGGCTCGAGCACTCAAGCCTCTGCATCTTCTCTTGCTGATGTCATGGGCTTCTGTTTCTCTGAGCACAAAGTGAGCTAACTCCCGAGACTCGCTTCCAAGGAATTTCTTTTTGAAGAGGATTTAGGCAGAGATTGGGAGAAATGCATGACTTCAGAGCTTTAGCAGAAACCAAAGCCAGCTGGTGTTGTTGTGAGTTTGGCAAGATGCTGGGGTTAGAGCTGGAGTGGAGCATCACAGTCCACAGCCACTGTGTTTGCTGATCTTCACCTCCATGTACCCAATAGTGGGTCAAGCGTCCTCGGCCTGTGTCACAGAGCCATTGGCACGTTGCTTGCCTGGCTCCTGTCGTTAGCAGATGTTTGTGCTATTCTTCGGGAGGGTGGGGGGTGGGGGGGGCAGGACGACAGGGCTCGTTTCTGATTGAGAGCAATGTAATTTCTCAGCTTGTTTCCTGCTCACTGTAGTTTGGCCAAGGCTCAGCCACTTGCTGGATAAACCAGCAAATCCTGAATCCTACCAAGCGTGGCTGCTTTGTTTGATTTCAGGTATCTTGTCCGGGGCCACTCTGACAGACTGATCCACAGGGAACATGAGCTGGCCCAGGCCAGGACAACGCTTACATTAGACTGTTAGAGAGAAAACATTTTTAGTGCCTTATTGTGTACAAATGTCTGAAACAGTAATTTCTGTCTGCTGTAGACTGTATTGTTTAAGCAAAAACAACAACCATTTTGTGTATGTCAAAGTCCCATACCATATGTATGTAGCCCACAAAATATAGTCAGTTCACTTTACAGTATATTCTGTGAAGTGCTTTGAAACGTCTCGAAGATGTGATAAGGCGTTATATCAAACGCAAGGATTATTATTATTATGACCAGATTTGAAGTGAAAGGCTGGGGGACGGATAGCCAGGTTAACAACAACTTGTATTTATATAGCGCCTTTCATGCTGAGTAGCATCCCGGAGGGAAACTCCCTTGTATTTTCCAATAGAGTTACCGGATCTTTAACATCCACTTGAACAGGCAGCTGGGATGTGGGTTCTGCTCTGAGGAAGTTTGAAGACTGTGTGCAGGATATTGTGGGTGACTGTGAACACAAGGGCAATGTGTGGTTCTCACAGATGTGCCTTTCGCTTACTGAGCTGTTTGTACTTGCAGTGAGAGTGATCTGGAGGAAGTGCTGACTTTCTACACACGCAGGACCAAATCAGCCAGCGTCTTCCTGGGGAGCCAAGTGAAGGAGGAGAGGCCAGAGAGCAGGAGCCAACTTTGTGAAGGCAGTAACCCACAGGGTGAGGATAGCACTGTAAATTACAGCATCATGTCTGCTGATGCTGGTACCCCACTGGAGCTCTCTACTCTAACCCCATTCCCTGCTCTCTCTCTCCCCATCGTGTCTGTGCTGGGGCTCGCTCCCCAACTGGAGCTCTCTGCTCTAACCTCATTCCCTGCTCTCTCTCTCTCTCCCCATCGTGTCTGTGCTGGAGCTCTCTACTCTAATCCCATTCCCTGCTCTCTCCTGTCATTTTATATTGTGGTGTTAATGTAAGGCTGAGTGTAATCTGTCCATTCCTCAGATTATCCAGGGCCAAAGCAGGGACAATCAAAGGTGTCGAATTGGTCAGTCAATGTGGAGGATCTCCCTGCACACAGCTCCCTAATAAAGTGTATCCGCCTGAACTCTAGCCAGCACGTGTACCTTCCCTCCACAGCCCTGGACCGGGCAGAGACCCTCCACCAGTTGCCCTCCGTGGCACCAATACTCGACCAGATGACGTTCCTAAATTCCAACCCCTCCCAAGGTTTTGTGGCTGGGGCCAGGGCTACCTCTCTGGCCGGTAGGCCAGGCTCCACTACCTCACCTTCTCATCCAACACAGATCCACGACACTACCCAGTACCTCAGGACCGGCAGCCATTACCCCGAAGTTCCCAGCTCCTCCTTACAGGCAGCAGCTCCCATTTATGACCAGAAGTATTCCCGGCCCATCTCTGCCATCGTCGGTGAGTGTGTGATTAGTTTTATCCTGACATTTTCTCTTCGGTCTGTCTCTGAATCCATGTAACCATCCCCCCTCCCCCCACCGCACTGGGACCTCCCCCACCCTGCTCCCCTGCCATCCCCTGTCACCCCCTACCCTGCCCCTGCGCTGCTGCTGCCATCCCCTGCCCTGCTGCTGCCATCCCCTGCCCTGCTGCCATCCCCTGCCCTGCTGCTGCCATCCCCTGCCCTGCTGCTGCCATCCCCTGCCCTGCTGCTGCCATCCCCTGCCCTGCCCCCCTGCCATGCTCCCCTGCCATCCCCTGCCCTGCTCCCCTGCCATCCCCTGCCCTGCTCCCCTGCCATCCCCTGCCCTGCTCCCCTGCCATCCCCCCTGCTCCCCTGCCATCCCCTGCCCTGCTCCCCTGCCATCCCCTGCCCTGCTCCCCTGCCATCCCCTGCCCTGCTCCCCTGCCATCCCCTGCCCTGCTCCCCTGCCATCCCCTGCCCTGCTCCCCTGCCATCCTCCGCCCTGCCGCAACCATCCCCCGCCCTGCCGCAACCATCCCCGCCCAGCCCGGCCATCCCCCACCCTGCCCCCCGGCCATCCCCCACCCTGCCCCGGCCATCCCCCACCCTGCCCCGGCCATCCCCCACCCTGCCCCGGCCATCCCTTACCCTGCTCCCCTGCCGTCCCCCACCCTGCTCCCTTGCCGTCCCCCGCCCTGCCCCTTGCCGTCCCCCGCCCTGCCCCTGCCGTCCTCTGCCCCTGCAATTCCCTGCCCTGCTGCCCTGTCTCTGCCATCCCCCGCCCTGTCCTGGCCATCCCCCACCCTGCTCCCTTGCCATCTCCTGCCCTGCCCCTGCCATTCCCTGCCCTGCTGCCCTGCCATCCCCCACCCTGCCCTGGCCATCCCCCACCCTGCTCCCTTGCCATCCCCCGCCCTGCCTCTGCCATTCCCTGCCCTGCTGCCCTGCCCCTGCCATCCCCTGCCCTGCCCCTGCCATTCCCTGCCCTGCTGCCCTGTCTCTGCCATCCCCCGCCCTGCCCTTGCCCCTCTGCCCTGCCCGCTGCAGGCTGTTTCCCTCCCAATAAAGTGCGAATGTAATTCCTGCTCTACACTGTGTTGCTGTTTGACTGTTCTCTCCATGTTGCCAGGATTGGGTGAGTGGTATCCCCAGAGACAGCGCCCAGGCTCAGCTGGCCTGTTTGGTGAGGGTGACCACCGACCCACTCACTGCCGAGAGATTAACAACGAGGCCATCTCCTCGGCACTGCGTCGCCTCACAGAGAAACAGGCAGCACGTCAATACGCACCCTCCAGCCATGTCACTCTCCTCACCCAGCATGTGAGTAATTTATTCAGTCTGTCAGCAGCTCGCGCTCTCTCTCTCACTATCTTCTCTCTCTCACTCTGTCCTCTCTCTCTCACTCTGTCCTCTCTCACTCTCTCTGTCCTCTCTCTCTCTCTCTCTCTCTCTCACTCTCACTATCTTCTCTCTCTCACTGTCCTCTCTCACTCTCTCTGTCCTCTCTCTATCTCTCTATCTCTCTCACTCTTACTGTTCTCTCTCTCACTCTGTCCTCTCACTCTCTCTGTCCTCTCTCTCTTGCTCTCTCTCTCACACACTCTGTACTCTATCGTTCTTTCTTTCTCTCTCTCTATCACTCTGTCCTCTCTAAATCTCTCTCTGTCCTCTTTATCTCTCTCACTCTTACTGTCTTCTCTCTCTCACACTCTGTTCTCTTTCTCACTCTGTTCTCTCTCTTTCTCCCGAGTAAGATGTGAAGCTGGTTTTGATCTGTTCTCTGCCTGAGTTCAGGATACTTAGGCTGACACTTGGCTGAGTTTAGTTTCAGTCCAGCAGCTCACATTGAAAGCACAGTTGGTCTTTTATTGTTTGTTCCTCCCGGCCAGGGGCGGGTGGGCGGCAGACACGCTTGCTCTGGGATTATTTGGCAGCTGCTGTGGTGTAAATTGAGAGGCTGTGTTGAATTCCCAGGAGTTTACAACTGGCCTCTTGCGTGGCCATTGTGGGCTCTCTGAGTGGTGGATGTGAGAGGCCGTGCCATCCATTGTCTTACTGCTCGCCAGTCACTGCGTTAACATTGCCACATTTGCAGATTTAAAGTTATTAGTTATTAATTAGTGAAGTCCTGTAAAGTGGTTAGAGCACTCACCTCGCAAGCGAGAGGACCTGGTTTTGATTCCTGGGCAGGGTGAAACCTTAGGCAAGTTTCCATACTCCACACACGTCTGTTTACCTAACAGTAAGTAGGAACCCGGTGGTAAATCGATTGGCGAATCACTTTCCAGGGGTAATAATTTTCCTAAAAAATGTGGTCACTCAATCCATGACTATTTGTGGAACGCTGCTGTGCACAATTGGCTGCTACATTTTGCCCACAAAATATACAGTTAATTCACTTTATAGTATATTCTGTGAAGCGCTTTGAGACGGCTCGCAGACGTGATAAGGCTCTATATCAAATGCAAGGATTATTATTATTATCCTTGGGTTGAATTTGGCTTCAAACACCAGTGACGTGAGTTCAGACTAGCGGATGCCATTCCCAGCTAGTCTCCTTGTGGGAGAAATCATTTCTCAGTTTCTGTGGGAAAAAAAACACTGCGTAAAATGATAAATTGTGGACTGATCTTTCAAATGCTCTGGTGTACATGGTACTGTAGGTCAGCAAACTGCCTGCGTGGGGTCTCCTCCCCCTCCTGTCTGGCCTGTATCTGTATCTGAGTTGTGGTGTGCGCAGTAATTCCTACAACTGAGCTGCAAATTAGTCAAGGTAGGAGGCATGGACCTCACCCCACTCCCCTCCCCATCTCAGGTCTGTGCTGGAGCTAAACAGTGATCCTGGGAACTGAGCCAGGGAGTGGAGTAAAGACCACACAAGAGCATCTAATGACTGAGAACCACCAGATCAGGTTCCTGGCTGTGGCTCACTGGCTAATGGAGATCCCATTGGCCTATGAAGAGTTTGGTAGTCGGGTTCTTCTTGTGTAATTATTTATATTTTACCTTGCTTTGTCTTTAAGGTTGTAATCTCCCCCCCCCCCCACTGACGGTGCTCAGGGACTACCCTCTGCCCACTCCTCTGCACTGACTGGGAAGAGACCACTCTTCTACCCCCCCCCCTACTGACTGTCTTGTTGTTGAGGTCTCGCCGCTGTGCCTGGCCTGGCTGGTGACTGTGCACAGAGAGGGGAAGCCGGCACTACAGCTGCACCTGGTGTTGTGATGGGGCTGGGATTAATTATAACCAGAGCCTGCGTTCCAGCGGTGTTAATTTTAGAGTGGGACAGACTGCCTGCGGTCTGCCACCCTGGAGGCTATTTTGGGTAAATTAGTTGCATTTGTGAAGTTTCATGTACTTACTCTGACAATGTGATGGTGCTTTCATTGTTTCATTGTTCGGCTCCTTGGGACATCCTCCCAACGTGAACGGCGCTATACAAATGTAATTTGTTGTTGTTCCACAACTGCATGGAATGTAGATCATAATACAACATGAGAATAGCACTGAGTAGCTCGTGCATGAGCTGCAGTTCAGTCACCATAACACGTGGCTCAGACTGACTGACCCCCTCCCCCCACCTCATTTGTGCTCGAGATGCCCCACGATGTGAAGGGCTATAGAAATGTAAATTGTTGTTTTGGGCCCAGCCGGGTGTCTGACACCCACGGAAACCAACACCATGCTTAAAAGTCAACAAACCAAACTGAGAATTCCATGTATCGCACCTACACACGTCAATCCCAGAGATAGATTATTAGAATGGAATGCGGTCTCTCTCTCTCTCCCTGGAGGGACACATCCTGTTTACCTAATTCCAGAGCTTATTAGGCGTAGGTTGGCAATAGCCAAGGCTTGGGGGACCCCAGAGTGTATGTTGGGGAATTGCTGGAGTTTAGCCAGCTAAAACTGTATAGCTTGCCATTGATATCATGGTCTGGCAAGCTTTCCCACTGCTTGTCCAGCTAGGATTACCCTTCCCATTAGGGCTTTGGCTGCAGGGTTAATGAGTGTGGCATTACTGCCTGAGGTAAGAGCCGAGGCACACTGGCAGCAGACCCACTCTCTTGTCTGAGTGGCACTGCATGGCAGAAGTGTCAATTATGGCTGCCGCACATTCTGTTTACTGACTTTTATAGAATAATAATCCTTACCTTTGATATATCAAAGCGCTTCACAGGATGTACTGTAAAGTGGTGTGATGATGTGTACTTCGTGGGTGAATAGGCTACCTTTACACCCAGTGTAGAGCAAACACAGGAGAGAGAGCTCTCTGCTCTGCTGTTTCTCTCTAGTTGAGAGGCCAAAGCAGCAGAGTGGATTTCTCAGGGAATAGGTCAAAGTTGTGTCAGTTGGAGAGGGTCAAGGACATTGCTGGTCACCAAGTCTCACACAGTCTGAACGCCTGGCGTCGCTGGCTGATACAAAACCTTGTACATGAGATGTTTTCATGTACAGGAAAAGGGGAACATGATCAGTTATATAAATAAGAGCTGGTTTTTGCCCATTAACTGGGTTGGCCGCACAGACAGCTCATGTTCACTCCGAGTGCTGCTGTGTATGTGAGGTATGTGCAGCCTCGGCAGTGCGTGGATTCCGAGCGGAAACCCAATCTCAATGGGGTGTAATAGAATTCCTAACCACCACAACATTGCCAGAGAGCACAATTTCCTTTCACTACTGTGGAAACTATTTAAAAATAAAGTAAAGCCACGTCACCTGACATTAAAGGGGAAGTGCACTAGGATTGCCCCTTTTTGATGAAGTAACGGAGAGGGTGGATGAAGATAGTGCAGTTGATGTAGTTTATATGGATTTTCAAAAGGCATTTGATAAAGTGCCACATAAGAAACTTGTCAGCAAAATAGAAGCCCCCGGTATTAAAGGGACAGTGGCAGTGGATACAGAACTGTCTGGGAGACAGAAAGCAGAGAGTGGTGGTGAACGTTTGTTTTCCTGACTGGCGGGAAGTGTGCAGCGGTGTCCCCCAGGGATCAGTATTGGGGCCACTGCTGTTCTTGATCTATATAAATGACCTGGACTTGGGTACAGGGAGGACAATTTCCAGGTTTGCAGATGATACTAAGCGAGGAAAGTAGTAAACAGTGAGGAGGATAGTAGCAGACGGCAAATGGACATAAACAGACTGGTAACATGGGCAGACAACAACAACAAGATTCCATTTATAGAGCGCCTTTCATGTCGGGAGGACGTCCCAAGGCGCTGGACAGTTGGGTCAGGACCCGAGCATTGGGGGGAAATGGTCAGGGTGAGGGGAGGGAAGGGAGGGAGCGAGGAGGGGGGAAATGGTCAGGGTGAGGGGAGGGAAGGGAGGGAGCGAGGAGGGGGAAGAGAGTCGAGAGGGGAGCTGAAGGCACAGTCAAAGAGAAAGGCCTTGAGACCGGCCTTGAAGGAGGAAAGGGAGGAAGTAAGACAAAGGCACTGGGGGATGGAGTTCTAGAGCCTCGGGGCTGAGAGGCTGAAGGCCCGGCCACCGATGGTCGGGCGGTTGGGGCGGGGGATGTGGAGCAGACGGGAGCCAGAAGAACGGAGGGTACGGGCAGGTACATGGGGAGATAGTAGGTCGGAGAGGTAGGAGGGAGCGAGGCCGTGAATGGCCTTGTAGGTGAGGATGAAGATCTTGAATTCGATCCTCTGGGGGATGATGAGCCAGTGGAGGCGAGCGATGGTGAGGGTGAGGGCGAGGGTGAGGGCGAGGGCGAGGGCGAGGGTGGGAGTGATGTGTTCGCGGTGTCTGGTGCGGGACAGTACACGAGCTGCAGAGTTCTGAATGACCTGCAGTGTGGAGGGAGGGCCGGGAAGGCCGACGAGGAGAGAGTTCCCATAGTCCAGCCTTGAGGTGATAAAGGCGTGAACCAGTGTTTCAGCCGCGTGAGGGGTGAGGTAGTGCCGTAGTCCGGCGATGTTCCGGAGGTGATGGAAGGCAGTGCCGGTTGTGGTGCGGATATGAGGGAGAAAGGACAGCTCAGGGTCGAACAGAACGCCGAGGTTCCTGATGGCTTTGAGAGGTGGAGAGTGCGGCCTTGGATGCTGATGGTGTCAGCGCCTGAGATGCGGAGGCGCTGACGTGAGCCAATCAGGAGGGCCTCAGTATTACGCACGTTGAGCTGAAGAAAGTTGTCTCTCGTCCAGGACTCGATGTCGGACAGACAGCTGTCAGGACATCGGGGGTCATGGAGTTGAGGGTAGAGGAGGAAAGGTAGAGTTGGGTGTCATCTGCATACATGTGGGAGTTAACCCTATGTCTGCGGATGATGTCACCACAGGGGGAGTGTATAGAGGGTGAAGAGGAGGGGACTGAGGACAGAGCCCTGAGGGACACCGCATGAGACAGTGCGGGGGGTGGAGGAAAAGCCGTTTGTGGAAACAAAATGAAGACGGTGGTAGAGGTACGACCTAAACCACTCAAGGACAGGGCCTTGAAGGTTGAGGTGGGAGGTCAAGCGGTGGAGGAGGATAGAGTGGTCGACCGTATCGAATGCTGACGATAGGTCGAGGAGGTAGAGGGAGCCCTGGTCGCAGATGGTCAAGATGTCACTGGTGACCTTGACCAGGGCGGTTTCTGTGCTATGGGCAGCACGGAAACCCGACTGAAGGGGTTTGAATAATGCATGGGTGGAGAGGAAAGAGCGCAGCTGGGAGGCGACACGTGGCAGACGAAGTTTAATGGAGAAAAATATCCAGCTAGGACCACCCTACCCGGCACAGACACGTTGGACCGAATGACCTCGTTCTGTGCTGTATGATTCTATGATGTCTGTAGGTAATTTGTTAAAGGTGAAGTGTACTGTAATGGGACTCCTGTATGTCTGGGTGATCTATGAAAAGGGAAGTGCACTGTGATTGTCCCGTGTCTGTAGATGGGATGTTAAAGGGGAAGTCTATTCCTATTAATATTCAAACAGGGATGGATTAAAAAAAAGCATATGGGATCCTTGGCTTTATAATAGAGGCATAGAGTACAAAAGCAAGGAAGTTCTGCTGAACCTTTATAAGTCACTGGTTAGGCCTCAGCTGGAATATTGTGTCCAATTCTGGGCACCACACTTTAGGAAGGATGTTTAGGCCTTGGAGAGGGTGCAGAGGTGTTTAAGCAGAATGTTACCAGGAATCAGGGACTTTAGTTATGTGGAGAGACTAGAGAAGCTGGGCTTGTTCTCCTTAGAGCAGAGAAGATTAAAGGGAGATTTAATAGAGGTGTCTAAAATTATGAGGGATTTTGATAAGAATAGATAAGGAGAAACCAACTTTCCTTTATGAGAAACGCCTTCTCCAGTTGCCATCTCCCCACAGGGATGGCTTTTTATTTGCCAAGTTAGGATTGGAGATTGTGAGCCTGAATGAGGCAGGCCTGAACAATCTCCCTGTGTCCCTTTTATTGAGGTGTACAACAGCAACAACAAAATTACATCTATAGAGCGCCTTTCACGTTGGGAGGACGTCCCAAAGCGCTGAACAAGTCAGGTGTCGGAGCCTGAGCGTGGGGAGGGGTGATATAGGGGTGAGGAAAGGCAGAGAGGTGGGAGAGAGACCAAAGGCACGGTCGAAGAGAAGGGTCTTGAGACCGGCCTTGAAGGAGGCGAGGGAGGAAGCGAGGCGAAGGGACCGTGGGATGGAATTCCAGAGCATAGGGGCAGAGAGGCTGAAAGCCCGGCCACCGATGGTAGGGCGGGTCGGGTGGGAGATATGGAGCAGCCGGAGCCGCTGAATGGTGGGAGTGGGCAGGTTGGTAGGGAGTCAGCAGGTCAGAGAGGTAGGAGGGGGCGAGGCCATGGGTGGCTTTAAAGGTGAGGACGAGGATCTTGAACTCGATCCTCTGGGGGATGGGGAGCCGGTGGAGTCGGGCGAGGGTGGGGGTGATGGGGTCACGGAGTCTGGTGCGTGAGAGCACACGAGCTGCAGAGTTTTGATGATCTGCAGCTTGTGAAGGGAGGAGTTGGGAAGGCCAATGAGGAGGGAGTTCCCGTAATCGTAACCATAAAGATGTATAGTGTGCGAGTGTTTCTGCGGGTGAGGTCCTGACACAATTGTCACGAATGGGAAAGGCGTGTGGAACTACTAGAACGTAGCTCAGTGGGTGCTGGCGGCAGGATGTCATTTATTCACTCTCACTTCAGCAATCTTATCCACCATCCTGCCCTTGTCTCACTCAGCCTGTCTGAGGATTTCACATTTCTCAGAATTGTGCAAAATTCAGGCCTTGTTTAGAAACTTTCTTTCTAAGATCCTCGGAAACACAGCTTCCACATTAACAACCACAACAACAACAATAATCCTTGTGTTTGATACCGTGCTGACAGCGTCAGAACCTCAGCGTGCCCACCGCCAATTGCTGTCGTGTGTGGCCTCTGTATTTGTCTATTCTGCTTGTGGGTTGTAATCTTTCTCTTCTCTCTTCACTCTCTCTGTCTTTTTCCCTGTCTCTCTCCTATCTCTTTCCCTCTCTGTCTGTCTGTCTGTCTGTCTCTTTCTCCTCTCTCTCTGACTCTCTCCTCTCTCTCTCTCTCTTTCTTTATAATAGTATATAATAATCCTTGCATTTGATACAGCGGCTTATCATGTCTTCTAGATGTCTCAAAGCGCTTCAGAGAATATACTGTAAAGTGAATTGACTATATTTTGTGGGCAAAATGTGCCAGCCAATTGCACACAGCAGCATCACACGTTTAAACAGTCATGGATCGAGTGACCAAACTATTATTGTTTTTTCTTCTTGAGGGATTATTATCAGGCATGAAACTTGCCTAGCATTTCGCCCTGCTGGGAATTGAACCCAGGTCTCGTTTTCGAGGCGAGTGCTCTAACTACTGAGCTACAGGACTCTTTCTCTGTCTCTTTTCTGTTTGTCTGCCTGTCTGTCTCTCCTCTCTGTCTGTCTTGTCTGTCTGTCTGCGTCTCCACTCTCTGTCTGTCTGTCTGTCTGTCTGTCTGTCTCCTGTCTCTGACTTCTGACTGTCTCTCTCTCCACTCCACTACTCTCACTTGCCTCTCCTGATTTTATTTTCTCAGTTATCTAACATGAACTTGACAAATGGAGCACCGACCCGCAGCAATGTTGTAATGGTGCCCGCGGCCCGAACTCCAGGCTATGATTCAGATCCGGTCCAGGGTTTGCACACAGCCCTTCAGACCCCCAACTGTGGTGGAGCAGACAGGACCACGTCTACAGCCTCCAGGTAAGGCCCAGCCCCACTGTGTTCATCAAGAGCAAACCCAGTGAATCGCACTGACATGGTTATGCTAGTGCCCTGCAGAGATGCCTCACTCACAGTGACCAGGCTGTGCATGCTGTCTGCCAGGCCTTGTAGGGTCTACATAAATGCAAGTTGTTGTGCCAAGTCGAGAGAATCCTATGTTCTTTTATAAAGAGGGAGATGTAGGAATTCCCATCATATAAAGTGCTTTGAGATGTGATTAATATCACATGTGCAATATCAAATGCAAGGATTATATTATTATGATATATGGGATCACGTGATCTGCTGGCCACTGACTAGTTTTGTCTTAAAAACTGTGATGCTCTGTGTGCATACCATAAACAAAGTGCAGGTTGCTCACATTAACCTGCACGGATTACTTCAGCACCTTTTCACTATGTGGATCTGTGACTGATCTGGTAACAGCCAGTTAAAAAAAACAGGTGATGAATTTCAAGGAGCTTTGAGGAATTGATGGAGATCTGTAGCCCAAGGCTGAGATTTCCTGGTATGAATGACTCGAGACAGCCCCACATTGTGCTTTTACCTTGTGAGGCAGTGAAGGAGCCCATGGCAGATGATTTGTTTAATACAAACCATTTGTTTACAGGACAGGCCATTCACACATCATGTCTGTGCTGGGGCTCGCTCCCCCACTGGAGCTCTCTACTCTAACCCCATTCCCTGCTCTCTCTCTCTCTCTCCCCATCGTGTCTGTGCTGGGGCTCGCTCCCCCACTGGAGCTCTCTACTCTAACCCCATTCCCTGCTCTCTCTCTCTCTCTCCCCATCGTGTCTGTGCTGGTGTGAGTGTTGTGTGTGTACACAATGATATGCAGTGACTCTGCATGTGGGTTAATAATGTTGCTCCAAATTGAATGCTTAACCACACATGGCCTCATTACCAGTCTCACTGGATGCAGATCCCCAGCTGTGTTGGCCTCTCTGTGCCCCCAGCCCAACATCAGCAGACTTATGTTCCTTGATGCTCAAGTGTGAAATGCCTGTCTATTCTCTCAGCATATTTGATACCTGTGGCTCTGAGCCAAGATCCCAGAAATGGTCCCTATTTGTGGCTGATTGTCAGTTTGTTTAATCTGACCGGTCTGCCCCATTGCCAGTGTGTGTATGTGTGTGTGGGTGGGGGGGTTGGGGGGGAATGCTTGGATGTGCGGTAACAGCTGCTGACAGTACCAGGCTCCAGTCTCCAGGTCCTGACTTACCCATAGCCTGAACCAGATGAATTCCCAGCCCTTTTCCACAGCTGCAGCACAGGCTTGTGGAGTTCATTTGAAGTGTAAAGAATATAGATGGCCTTGGCCAGGTGCCACTAGGCTCTGGGACCAGCAGTCAGGCCTGGCCTCTGCATAGGGGTGGGGCAGCCAGGCCAGGGTGTGGCAGAGCCAGGTCAGGTTGTGACGGTGGGTGGGGGGGGGTAACATACACTGTGTGGGAGCGGCACCCAGCCAGCACCCAAATAGACTGCACGTCCTGTGACTGCACCCACCCCACCCCCACTCCCCACACAGACACACACACTCAGATGGGGTGGGAGCCCTGCTGAACCACATGGATTATGGTACTTTACCTCACAATACAGTAAACTGATTGTTTAATGGATGCAGTTTCAATCTTTAACAGGTTAATGTTTGTTATTATCACATGAAGCAAGTGTCGTCTGACAACACTGACATCTGATTCTCCATAGCAAAGGGATTAAATCATTTCTGACCACACAAGTGGAGAACATTGGAAGCTGCCTCTTGTGGGTGGGCTGTGTGTGTTACAGTGGCCGCAGTCTCTCTCTAGCTATGCATTCCCCGGGGCGGGAAGCGCTCGCTGTGCTGGCTGCTGGTGAGGAGGCTCTTTGTCCTGCCCTCCGGTGGTGCCCAGTTTCCTCCTGTTTCCTGTGGCCGAGGAGCTGTCTGCCATCTCTGCTGTGAGCGGCAAGTGTGAGAGTGAGAAACAATAGCCTTTCTCAGCCAGAGAAACCCAACCCCATCACAGCCCCCCCATTCCCTCAGGCAAACTGCTCCCTCAATCCCATCCTCAGTCAAACACCAGACCCCACAGCTTTGTCTTGGGCTGGACGTCCAGCTGGGGGGGCCGCAGAGGAATTGGGTCCATGATGATTGGGGAACTCAGGTTTGGGTGGGAATATGGGGGCCTAAGTTCAGTTTGAGGAACGTAATTGGGTTTAATTCAGTGAAGTGGGGAGTGTGTGGGGGAAACCTTGCTTGCCAAAGATAGCTGGATCATCTATCTCAACTCTGAAAATGAGGCCCTCCCTCAATTCTCCCTCTACACTGTGCGTCCACACTCCCAGGTCAGGGTTAGAGACACAGTAAAGCTCCCTCTACACTGTGCGTCCACACTCCCAGGTCAGGGTTAGAGACACAGTAAAGCTCCTCTACACTGTGCGTCCACATTCCCAGGTCAGGGTTAGAGACACAGTGAAGCTCCTCTACACTGTGCGTCCACACTCCCAGGTCAGGGTTAGAGACACAGTAAAGCTCCTCTACACTGTGCGTCCACATTCCCAGGTCAGGGTTAGAGACACAGTGAAGCTCCTCTACACTGTGCGTCCACACTCCCAGGTCAGGGACTGCACGGGTTAGACACACAGTAAAAGTGCATTGGAGAAACTGAGTGACCTGTGCGATGGTGCAGAAGCTGAGGAATATGTGTGATCACAGGAGACATAAAACCCTCCATGCCGGCGTCTCTGGAGTACAAAGAGAAGCGTCTGCAGACTGTGTGTTGCTGGTATTTTTGAGACCGCAATGAGTGCCAAAGCAAACAGTGGTCCCTGTTTGCCGGCAGTGGGTGGAATGTGAGCAATGTGGAACAGTTATTAGATAATGGGCTGGAGGCGGGCAGGATCATGGCCGCCAGTGGAATGTGTGTACAGAGCCAGCGGAAAAGGCACACCTTGTAGATTAATGATGGGCCGTGGCGTTCCTGATCCCTGGAATGTGCCACGAGTTGAAGTTTTTAATCCCATCTGCCACAGGTGGGCATTCCCCATCTCCTGAACCCACTGACAATCCCTCCAACATCCAGGCCCAGACACTCAGCCGGCTCCTCACTCACTCAGCAAGCTGGGAGCTCAGCGAGCTCAGGCAGAGACTGAACCTGTGAACCAGAGAGAGAGAGACACACACACTCACTCACTCAGACATACACGCACTCACATACATACACGCACAAACACGTACTCACACACACACACACACACAGTCAAAGAATCATACATAGAAACACATCCACACACGCAGAGAGTATCAGAGAGAGAGAGAATCAGAGAAAGAGTTTCAAACAGAAAGAGCGAGTATCAGACAGAGATAGAGAGAAAAAGAAAGTGAGTGAGTGTCAGAAAGAGAGCGTGTCAGGGAAAGAGAGAGTGAGTATCAGAGAGGGGAGGGAAAGAGAGAGAAGGGGCGAGAGTGAGTAAAGAGAGCACCTCAGTGTGTTAGTGTGTCATTCCACACGCGATGCTTGCCCTGCTGTACACCTCCATCTTCTTTATTCCCGTGCGGCCTCTAGCACCAGCCGGGCTAATACCCAGTTCCCCCTCCCTTCCTCTATCTGGCTGGAGTGAGAGGGTTACAGGAAAGTGCTCTCACCCTGTGGGTTTGTGTGGTCTTTCCATGTTAATGTTAGGAAAGAAAAACAAACCGAAGCATCGTAGGTACAATGCACAGGAGGAAGTGGCTGGGTCTCCATTCCCCTGGCTCAGGGAATAGTGTGTGTGTGGGGGGGGGGCGCAGTGGGGGTAGGGGGTTGGAAACACTGAGGCAGGGCTGGCTGTGCACAGCGCAGAGGCAGAGCGCAGGAGAGAGCTGTGTGGAAGCAGAAGGATATTTTGTAGGAAATCTCTCAGGCTTTCCCCGGGAATCACAGATCTCCTCTCTCCGCTGGTTGGTAGTTCTGCACAAACACCAGGATGTGGTTTCTAGTTTTTGCTGCGATTATTTTTTTAATTAAAAGGCAGCGTTGATTCACAGCTGCTTATCTGAATCCAGCAGCAGAGGTTTAACCCTCTCAACACTGTGCAGACACACCTCAGGAAAAGATCACAACACAATAGCGAGAGAGGCAATCTTTGCTCACTTCTCCTCCCTACCCCTCATTCTCCACTCACCTCATCTTCCCCTGCCTCACCTCACTCCCTTCCCCTACCAACGAGCTCATGCTGCCACCCTCGGTAATGTACTTCCAGCCGGCTCAGTTTGTCAATATTTGGGCTCACAGTTGCAAGGTTGTGGGTTCAAGCCCCATCTCGGGGCTCTGAGCTCACAGTCCAGGCTGACGCCCCGCGCAGTGCTGGCTTGTCAGATTTGCTGTTGTTCGGATGAGATTGGAGCTTCTCTCTCTGTCTCTCTGTCTCTCTCTCTCTCTCTCAGTATCCTGGCCAACAATCCCCAGATATAACTGATTGTTCCCTTTGTGGCTGTTTTTGTGGGTTGTCGCTGTGTGCAAAGTTGCTGCTGTGTTCACCAAAAATACAGTACTACGCTTCACAGTAAACCTGTGAAGCAGCGTGAGATATTTTGATGTGATCAACTGCGGTAGTAAAAGGATTATTATTGTAATGCTATAAATTATTTGAGTTTCATGTAAAAGTATTTTGTGAGGTTTACCCTCCACCCCCCCCCCCCCCAGCCCTGAGCTTGCCCTCTCCCTCCCCACTTTGAATTCCCGTATGAAGACCTTCCTTTTTGATCGTGGTGACAGTGACCCCCCCACTCCGCCGGCTCGGTGTCAGAATCTGCCATCGTGAGGGCACAGTGTAAATGCAAGTTGTTGCCGTTGTCCTTGTTGAGCGAGCCGGCCAATGTGAAGTAATGGCTGCTCTATGCCATCTCCCTTCATTCTCTTTCTCAGCTCCTCCACTCAAACTGTTGTGTTGACATTTATTTTTGGGGGAGAGGGAGGTGGGGGGGGGGGGGAGTCTGAGCTGTGAGTGAGTTCCTGTTGGATCTGAGCCAGTCCGTCAGCCTGACTCTCAGCTTCTCTTCTCCTGTCTCCCCAGCCTCCCCCTATACACTACCTCCCCCCCAGCCTCCCCCTGTACACTACCTCCCCCCCAGCCTCCCCCTATACACTACCTCCCCCCCAGCCTCCCCCTGTACACTACCTCCCCCCCAGCCTCCCCCTATACACTAGCTCCCCTCCAGCCTCCCCCAGTACACTGCTCCCCCCAGCATCCCCTATACACTACCCCCCCCCCAGCCTCCCCCTATACACTACCCCCCCCCCCAGCCTCCCCCTATACACTACCTCCCCTCCAGCCTCCCCCTATACACTAGCTCCCCTCCAGCCTCCCCCTATACACTGCTCCCCCTCAGCCTCCCCTATACACTACCTCCCCTCCAGCCTCCCCCTATACACTACCCCCCCAGCCTCCCCCTATACACTGCTCCCCCCCAGTGTCTCCCTATACACTGCCCCATCCAGTGTCGCCCTATACACTGCTCCCCTCCAGCCTCCCCCTATACACTGCCCCCCCAGCCTCCCCCTATACACTGCTCCCTCCCAGCCTCCCCCTATACACTGCTCCCCCCAGCCTCCCCCTACACACTGCTCCCCCCAGCCTCCCCCTACACACTGCTCCCCCCAGCCTCCCCTATACACTGCCCCCCAGCCTCCCCTATACACTGCCCCCCCAGCCTCCCCTATACACTGCCCCCCCAGCCTCCCCCTATACAATCCCCCCCCAGCCTCCCCCTATACACTGCCCCCCCCAGCCTCCCCTATACACTGCCCCCCCCCCAGCCTCCCCCTATACACTGCCCCCCCAGCCTCCCCCTATACACTGCCCCCCCCCAGCCTCCCCCTATACACTGCCCCCCCCCAGCCTCCCCCTATACATTGCTGCCCAGTCCTCTGATCTCTGTCTCTCCTTCCTCCCCCCCCTCAGCCACACAGTGGGTGAGTGCAGCTCAGGGAACACAGGGCTATACTGTCTGAGCGATCACTGCTCACAATAGCTGCTCAGTGCTTGGCCGGGAGACCCAGGGGACCTCACGCTGCAGCAACAATCTGGTTCAGACGGGCAAGAAAAAAGCCAGCGCCAGCCCTGCCACAGGCACTGACTCAATCACTTGATCTCTGAGCCCTTCAGCTCATTGTTACTGACTAAACATCTTGCAGAACCTACAATAATAAGATAATGCTCTTAATGCTGAGTGTATGATGGGTTGCTAGTCTATATATAATGTATATGCACACACACACATTCACATAAATGTAGATGCACAAACACACACATGCACACACACGCAGACATACACACACAGACGCACATTGACACAATTGACATAAAGTCTGACAGTTGTAGGTTCGACCCCCACGTCGATACTTTGAACTCCAGCGCAGTGATGGGGAGCATCACACTGTCAGGTGATATATTACACTGAGGCTCCTCAGTGCCTGTTTAGGTGGATGTTAAAGGTTCCCTGACGCTGTTGGGAAAGAGAAGGGAGTTTCTCCATTTGTCCTGACCAACCATCCCCCAGAAAAAACAGTTATTCACTTTACCACCGTTTGTGGGACTTTGCTGTACTCAAATTGATTGCTTTGTTCGCCTACAAAATCACCACACATATATCTATGTCTACTGTATGTATCTGCTCCTGTCTGTCTCGCTCTCTCCTCCTGTCTCCCCCTCTCTCTATATATACATTATAAAATTAGATTTACACAGCGCCTTTCACATTAGTAGGACATCCCAAGGTGCAGGACAGTCAGGGAATTGGATCGACAGGGGAAGGGGATTGAGATAAAGGAGGGTGGGGGCTTATACGTGTGTGCATGTGTGTGTAGTTATATATTATATAAATATATATAATAGACGCACACAGAGCTTGTCTAATAGTATTGAGTGGATTTGTGTTTCTTCGCCTCCCATTTAAAGAGGCTTTAGACTAATTTCTGAAGAAAAATATAAAAGGATAGGGAAGGCTAGGGAGTGGGGCTCAGAGAGTTAGCACAGTGATGGCTTAGAGAGAGCTGCCTCAGGCACCAAGGGCCAAGGGTCTGCCTGTGATGTACGCACATGGGCTGGTCCCTCCTGTGAACAGGGCTGAGTATTACTCGTCACGGGAAGTGTGCGTGGCTTGCACATTGTGGGCTGATTGTGAGCCTGAGATACATGAAGCAGAAGGAATGGTGCTCGCAGCTGGGTGCCTGCAGGGATGTACATAGTACATCCAAATTATTATTAGAGCCTTCAGCCACTCTGCCCCCAACCTCTGGAATTCCATCCCCCAATCGCTCCGCCTCACCCTCTCCTTAGACTCCTTCAAGTCCTGCCTCAAAACCCTCCCCTTCGACCATGCCATCGGTCACCCCCCTTCCCCTCTCCTCCCTTCCCCCTCCCTGACCCCAGCTCGGGTCTGAAATACTGTACACTGTCAGCGCCTTGGGACGTCCTCCCGACGTGAAAGGCGCTATACAAATGTAATCTTGTTTTTTTTCTCGAGGGATTATTATCATGTTTATTATCAAGGTTTTGCCCTGGAATCGAATCCGGGTCTCATGCTTGCAAGGCCATTGCTCTTACCACTGAGCTACAAGACTTCTAGGTCTGTCACATGTCTGTATATTTAAAATAAAATATACAGACATAAATATAATGTATAGTTAGACACTGCAGAGATAACGTGAAGGCGAGGAGGCTAATCCCTAAAGTGTGGGTCACAAGTTTACGAATCTGTAGAAAAAAATAACCGGGGATATGTTATAGGGTTTATTTTAGTTTAGGTGGCGTTTATTTTTGCTTTAATGGCGTGTAGAAAAAAACGTGTCTGGCACATTCTAACTGTGGGAAAGCAGTAATTAAAATAATAATCTGTACTGTGACTGGCAGTCTCCCAGCGGCTTCTCACTCTCTCACTCCATGTGATCTCACCAGCATGGAATGGTGCACATGGACACAATGAGTCCACAATGTGTAACCCACTTGTGCATAGAAACACACAACGTAGTGCAGAGTGATGGTGCAAAATGTAGGTGTGTCAGTGGTGGGTGGGTGTCTGTGATGTGGGTGGTTATCTGTGGTGTGTATGTGTGTCAGTAGTGTGTATGTCTGTGGTGTGTGTGAGTCTATGTTGTGTGTGTCTGTGGTATTGTGTGCCTATGTGGTGTGTGTGTGTCTGTGGTGTGTGTGTGATGACTGAGTCCTTGGGACTCAATTAGCTCCAAGGTGACAAGTTTGGCAACAGAATATTAGAATGGAGCCAGGCCTCTGGTTCCTGAGCCAGGTGGGTCCACGTATTCCAGGGCACTCACTGCTGATGACAGCACAGCCCGGCCTGGCTCATCGGTAGGACCTGGAAGGGCCGACCAGTCACTGGGGTCATGGATTCTTCCCACTCAGCTCCTGTTAACCCTGCAGCCAAACCCCTAACGTAGAGGGTGGTCCTAGCTGTACAAGCAGCGGGAAAGCTTCACAGACAGCGATATCAATGGCAAGCTACATGGTTTTACAACAACAACTTGCACTTATATAGCAACCTTCACACAGGGTAGCGTCTCAGAGCACTTAACAGAGGGAGACCGACCACACGCCAGGGGGAGAAACTATTTCCACTGGCAGGTGGGTTGGTAACCCAAGGACACTGAATTAAAATAGTTGTTAAAAGAAACAGAGGAGAGGTGAGGAGAAATGTTTTCACACAGCGAGTTGTTGGGATCTGGAATGTGTTGCCTGAAAGACTGGTGGAAGCCGATTTGATAACAGCTTTTAAGAGAGAAGTAGATTATTATTTGGGGAGGACAAGTTTGTAGAGCTATGGGGAGAGAGCGGGGGAGTGGGGTTGATCAGGGCTATGGTGAGAGAGCGGGGGAGTGGGGTTGATCAGGGCTATGGTGAGAGCGCGGGGGAGTGGGGTTGATCAGGGCTATGGGGAGAGAGCGGGGGAGTGGGGTTGATCAGGGCTATGGGGAGAGAGCGGGGGAGTGGGGTTGATCAGGGCTATGGGGAGAGAGCGGGGGAGTGGGGTTGATCAGGGCTATGGGGAGAGAGGGGAGGAGTGGGGTTGATCAGGGCTATGGGGAGAGGGGGGGGAGTGGGGCTGATCAGGGCTATGGGGAGAGAGAGGGGAGTGGGGTTGATCAGGGCTATGGGGAGAGAGGGGAGGAGTGGGGTTGATCAGGGCTATGGGGAGAGAGGGGGGGAGTGGGGCTGATCAGGGCTATGGGGAGAGAGCAGGGGAGTAGAGTTGATCAGGGCTATGGGGAGAGAGCGGGGGAGTGGGATTGATTTGGAAGCTCTTTTCAAAGAGCAGCACAGACCGATGGGCCGAATGGCCTCCTTCTGTGCTCTATATTTCTGTGATTCTATGAACAGTGGTGTAGCCTGACTCAGAGCCGGAGGGAGCGGGAGGTGGCCGTTAGCACAGTCGAAGAGGAAGGTTTTTCTGGCAGAACTTGAAAAAAGAGAGAGAGGGAGCAAGGCGGAGGGATTGAGGGAGAGTGTTTCAGAGTTTTGGGGCATAGTGGCTGAAAGCGCGACATCTGATGGTGGGGTGGTGGGTGTGAGGGTCGAGCAGGATCCCGGTGGGGTCTGGTGGTGGGGGCGGGGGACAAGCAGCTGAGAATATAACCCACCTCAGACAGTCAGAATGCAGCTCAAGAGTTAGTGTTCAAGCCGTAACAGGACTAGAGCTAGTCAATAATATAACAATAATAATCCTTGCATTTGATATCGCACCTTATCACGTCTTCGAGACGTCTCAAAGCGCTTCACAGTATATACTGTAAAGTGGATCTACTATATTTTTTTGCGGGAGAAATGCCCACAAATATACTAACACAGCCAGTCACTGGAGGTTCGAGCTAGGCTTGGAGCAGAGGAGAGTGTAATGAGCAATGCAGTGCCCGGTGAGAGCGCTTGCTGTCAGCTGTGGCTTGAACCCACAGAGCAAAGACAGAACATTTCCTGCACAGTTTGACAGGAAATTCCACAGCAAAAAAGGATTAAGTTTGCATTGAGGCTGGGTATTGTGGAATACTGCTGAGGAGCCGGCAGAGAACTCTATGGCCTATAAACAGGAGAGATCTGCCCCAAGATCAGCCGCCGCAGGCTTGAGGTGCAGTGGGGAGAGCGAGTGGGGTCAGTGCTGGTTGCTGGCACCATGTCCTGTCAGACTGACCGTGTAACACAGATGGCAGTGAAGCCCAGTCGTGGTGATGAAATTATCCTCATTGCCCCCACACGTCAAAACTCTCAGAGTTAATAATAATAATAATCCTTGCATTTGATACAGCGCCTTATCACATCTTCGAGACGTTCAAAGCGCTTCACAGGATACACTGTAAAGTGAATTGACTGTATATTTTGTAGGCGAAACGTGGCAATTGTGCACAGCATCGTCCCACAAACAGTCGTGGATTGAAATGACCAATTTATTATTAGAGCCTTCAGCCACTCTGCCCCCAACCTCTGGAATTCCATCCCCCAATCGCTCCGCCTCACCCTCTCCTTAGCCTCCTTCAAGTCCTGCCTCAAATCCCTCCCCTTCGACCATGCCATCGGTCACCCCCCTTCCCCTCTCCTCCCTTCCCCCTCCGTGACCCCAGCTCGGGTCTGAAATGCTGTACACTCTCAGCGCCTTGGGACGTCCTCCCAACATGAAAGGCGCTATACAAATGTATTCTTGTCTTTTTTCTTGAGGGATTATTATCAGGAATCTTGCCCAAGGTTTTGCCCTGGAATCGAATCCAGGTCTCATGCTTGCAAGGCGAGTGCTCTTGCCACTGAGCTACAAGACTTCTGGGTCTGTCACATGTCTGTATATTTAAAATAAAATATACAGACATAAATATAATGTATATTTTAGATAAAATGTAAACAAAATAAAAGGAATGAGTCATTCCTTTTATTCCTGAATTGTCACCAAGTGCAGTGCAGCCACTGCCCCAGAGGCAGCTCATCTGTATCACCAGCCGCCTTCACTCTGATGCTCTCTTGTCTCCCATGTCTTTCACTCTTTCCATGTTGTAGCCGGGCCTTTGGCCTGAGTGTAACCGGTGTTGAGATGTGTAGGAGCCTGGAGCCTTCACTCGCTTCCAGTGCAGAGTCCAGCAAATCCTTCCCTTACACTGCAGAGGCCAAGCTTCAGTTTCAGAGGAAAGTAAAGTAAAACATCAGCAGTAAGTAAAAGTTCCCTGTACTGAATCCTGCTGAGAGCAAACTCTCCAGCACTGGCTGGGACGAGGGCAAGAGCCCGCCAGCCATCAAACCCAGCTCCCCACTTGGGCACAGGGGTGGTGAGTGGGTGAAGTCTGAGAGTGAGAGGCAAACTGACATGAATCAAACCCCAGCCACCCGCGTCACACCCACACATGTGTAGCTGTGAAGGCTGCTCACCCACTGCATTGCCACAGTCTTGTCTGTGATGGTGTGTTTGTGTTTGTGATGGTGTGTTTGTGTTTGTGATGGTGTGTTTGTGTTTGTGATGGTGTGTTTGTGTTTGTGATGGTGTCACAGCTCCAGTTTGCCCCTAATTGTAACTGAAGCCTTACGGCAGACCCTCGCCTCCTCTCCTCTGCTCCTCTCCCCCTCCCTTTCCTCCCGCTCTCCTCGCCCTCCCCTCTCCTCTCCCTCCCTTCTCCTCCCCCTCTTCCTCCCCTCTCCTTCTCCTCTCCCTCTACCTTCACCCTCTCCTCCTGTCACCCTTTCCTCCCCTCTGCCTCCCCTTTCCCTCCCCTTCCCACCTCGCTCTCCCCTCCTCTCCCCTCTCCTCACCCTCTCCTCGCTCACCCTCTCCTCCTCCTGCCCACCCATCTCCCTCCTTCTCTCATCCCATCTCCTTCCCCTCTCTCTCCCCTCGCTCTCTCACCTCCCCTCTCCCCTCGCTCTCTCCCCTCTCCCCTACCCTCCTCTCCCTCCTCTCCCTCCCTTCCTCTCCCCTCCTCTGCCCTCACCTCCTCTCCTCTCCCCTCCTCTCCTCTCCCCTCCTCTCTCCGTTCCTCTACAGCCTACAACGTGGAGGTGTTGATGCTGCCAAGTCTCCAATTTAATGCAACTAATGAAAACGTTTCAGTCAATATCGTCTGTGCCAAAGAAAAGGAAAGCTGTAGCTAGTTACCCCTGAGGCCTCCAGCCCGGGAGTGGGTGGGTGGGTTGCGACTGAGCTCTCACCTTCGGCAGCTGGGGGAGTGGGTGCATAAGTGCTCTCGTTGGGGGTAGGGAGGGAGATCTGTATGAGCAGAAACAGGTCGCTGGGAACACTCAGCGGGTCAGGCAGCACCTATGGAGAAAGGAAAGTGAGTCAAAGTTTTGTGTCCACGACCTTTGGTCCGACTCCTTTTCCTTTCTCCATAGATGCTGCCTGACCTGCTGAGCGTTCCCAGCAACTTTTGTGTTTGATTCAGATTCCCAGCATCTGCTGTAGTTTGCGTTTCATGTATGAAGTAGCCTGTCTGCACCCTGTTAGGGTCCAGGGCTGGCTTCTCTCAGTGACCAGCAGCCAGTTTGGGGTCCAGTGGC